>NC_135497.1:528962723-529262723 GCF_052857255.1 Amblyomma americanum
TTCGGGAGCAATCGTATGGGAAGAGAGAGGCGGACCAAATATAATCTGCTCTACGTTATGTGTTGTTTAATGGCCTTTTTTTCATGGAAGCATTTGGCATTGTCTTATATCCTAGCCTTTAAGGGCACTCACATTACAGGTGCAGTTCTGTTACTGTTTAGTTACATTCTTCCCATGAGTGCCTGTTTCCTTACTACCCATGACGAATAAATTCCAAAAGACTTTATGCTTCTTTTGATGTTGTACATGCAGTTGTGTTGCGAATCTATCACTGAGAAACAGGTTTTTAAGACGAGTGGTTGTGTGGTTTCCATGCAATCAAACTGTGAAAGTGCTCGAAATGTGTCTAAATGTTTGCTTACTGTCCACCGGTCATGCTTCTTTTACTACTCTTGTACCCATCCTTTTATTTTTGTTGTCTTGTTCACAAATATTCCTGCACCTCTCTTATCTTGGCAACTTTTATGTGTAGCATCGTGAGGTACTAGTGAGAAATGGGGAAGATCATTGCTTAGGCCACAAACTGCACAAAAAGTGTGAGGGCAGCTTTCAAAGTCGGTACATCACAACCTTCCGAGGAGCCAGTGGCTGATAATGTGTTGCATTGCTCAACTCACTCCTGCATGCTGCAGGCGTAGGTGTATTTTGGGAAGCCCGATTGAACAATGATGCGGCTGCACATACGTATCTTGCTTTGGCCTGTCTGAATTAAAAGTTTAGTCAGCAAATACGTCTCTTGCTCTCTGTGCCATTTATGAATTATTGCTTAACCTGGCCTCTAAAATTTTATAGATCTGTACCAACCAGGCATAAACTATGCCATTCTCTTTACAAGAATTCCCACCTACTCAGATTCTAGGTCATGGATGTAGAATGACAGATGGCTGAAATTAATCGGGAGCTATCATTTGTATTTTGTAACCATTATAGGGTTACGGGAATTGACATTAACAATACACAAGGCAATATGCACAAGAAAATCATTATGCAAGACACATTAAGTGAGAGTATGAGGAACTCGAAGACCATAGAGTCAGTCTGTTCTGCAAAGAGCACAATATGACCTAAATATGATGGGTGGAAGTTATAAGCCTTTTTATGCGTATATGAAAACCTTCTTTTAAACAGTGACTTGCAACACACACATTTATGATGCATATAAATGTTCACTTTTATATACAGGACCTCAGGCAACTACAACAGAGAAGCGCAGGCAGCCACCATGTCGGCGCAGCAAGACAGTTCCCCAGCACAGCAGACGGTGGCGGAGAGCGTTTTTGAGCTGGAGGAGTGGCGGCTGGATTCGGAATCCCAGGCGTCACTGAATGATGTGGTGCCTGTGGCAGACATCGATGTGGTGCCTGTGATGGACCGGCTGCAGGCATCGCTGGACTCTTCTGCATCAAGCCAGTCGGTCCAGTCTCCACAGGCATTCGTAGACTTGTGCGCGCAGTCACAGGCCTCCGCGCCACCATCAGCTCAGTCTGCACCTGGAAAACGAAACAAGCGGAAGCGTACCGCACAAGATGAGGAACTAGTGGGACATGTTGAAAGACTTACGCAAGCTTTGAGTGCTTGCGACACGCTCACCACCCGTGAGCCAGAGGACGAATGTGAGCTCTTCGCACTCACGCTAGCAAAAAAAATGAGACGTGTTCCAGCAGAACGGCAGACACAGCTACAAATAAAGCTGCTGGAAGTGTTCCAAACTTTTGAATGAAGCTGCATTGTCTAGCGTCCTTCTTTCAGTTGTAAATTGTGGTTGAAATGTGGCACAGAAGCTGTGTCACATGCCAAAATGTAGCATAGTGGGCAAGAAATTTTCGCCACGGATATCTGCTCGGTTACGTGCCTGACACACACTACAATGCTGAAAAGTGTAGGCAACTCCTCTGCCCCTGAGGAAAGCCAATTTGTAACCTGCAGTACAGAGGCAGTGCTCTGAATGCCATAAGTACACTATAAGCAAACAGGCAAGAATCTGTTGTGCAATTCCGACAAAATCTTGCAGGGACTCCACGGTGACACAAAATGACTGCATGTGTGACGGATATGTTAAGATGCATGCATTCCGGGCTGAGGAGCTTACTGATATCCTGAATTGGTTAATGTAAGCTGTGCTGTAAAGTAAGCACAAGATGAAATTCCAGTTCCTTCGTTGTTTTTGTAACAGACTATATACACAAACACAAAAAATTACTTTTCATAACAAAAACCTTGTTTTATGCTAGCCATCACTCTCTCCATCTTGTCCTCCACACAAAATTGAGGCAATGCTGATATGTGCCGGATACTCTCCATTTCATGTTGGAATAGTGCTACTAAATGTTCGTTCCCACACAGCAAGGCCTGCTGGTATAAGGTAGAGGTTAGGGCAGCAAACGTCATCATCCGCGATCAAAACTTCATGAACTAGAAGTTCTTATGCACTCTTAAACACTACAGTAATTTACCTTCAGTGGCAAGCACGACGCTGCTGCCTTTGTAGCCCCCTCAGGGCTGCCTCCTGTGAGATCCCTGGTTGCTGCCACTGCCACGAAACTTCACCAAGAGTGCTGCAAAAGTATGCAGCGAACTGGTCCCTGGTCGCAGCAGCATCATTGTGGTGATTGCGTGCATGCGTCGCAGCCAGTGGGAAGTACCGAGGCTCGGAGTTATCCCCCAACACCCTCTGGATGCCTTGCCGCCAGCGTCCTTCCACAACATTCCCCAACATGTCCTCTCTGTCTGCAAAGGTCTGAGACTGAGGGTTTCGAACTGCCAGGAAGTAGTGGAGGACACAGGCAGCCTTTACAATGTAGTCAACGTTCTCGGGGTGCAGGGGGATAGTGCGCAGAAGTATACGCCACCTGGCTGCGGTGATGCCAAAGGCATTCTCGGCACACGGTCTGAAAAAAAAATGAATGCATTTAAAACCATAACAATCTCCAAAGAAAGGCTGCACTATGTCCAATGCATTTATTCATTAACAAACACATGCAGAGGGGATACAGATATGGTAGCAGAAACACTAAAATTATGATACAACGGAATTTTGTTCATTTGTACCAACTTGCTTGCTTTGAACTTTCCATTTGTTCAAGCTGATGCTTTTGTCCCGTCAGTATGACGTTTGTTTCAAAGGCTTTCATTCATCTGAACTCTGGATAATATCTTTCGACTGAGGTATGTTTTCTACCACTTTCTTTCAATGACAATTTACCAAGCTTAATGAAATAATACCACATCTTACCGTGCTCTACTTAGTCTGTAATTGAACACCCTCTTCTCCTCATCCAGCTGCCTTGATGGGTAAGGGCGCAAAAAGTCTGTTCGAAGCTGAAAAGCTTCATCGCCCACAAATGCGTAAGGCGCAGTCGTTGCCGTCCCAGGAAGTTTTTCAAGTTGTGGAATGGGGAGGCGTCCTTCAATGAGGTCATATCCAAAAGCACTGTTCTTGAAAGTTCCGCCATCGCTGTGCCGACCTTCCGCACCCACATCTACAAGTATGTACTTGCAGTGGCTGTCGACGACAGCCATCAGGACTACGGAGTACGTGCCCTGAAATGAAAAGCATAGCACTGACAATCACCACAGGCGATAAGACATGTGAGCCTAAATGCTCAATGTGGCGATGGCCAAGGCGTGACTGCATGCTATAAGGCATGATAGAGTCATGTGCCCAATTAATCGTGATAATGATAGAGGTATTTTTTGCCTGTGTGCATCTCTAAGCTGATAGGAGGCTGTGATCATCACTTTGCAGCAATGCCTGTGCCTTTTACGGCAGCAGGTACGACTGCCTGTAAACAAGAGGCTGCTCGTCAGAGCCAATACCAAGAGAAATGAAGCACACAGCCCGATCACTTACAGTTACATTGCCTTAGTATTAGCAAACTGGGGAATCTTGCACAACAACACAGACTGATAGCAAGTTTGCATGACGTAATAAGTCTAAACAAAGGCACCTACACACGAACGAGGGAAGTAGAGATGAGATAGAGTGCTCTCTCTAAAGAAGGTCAGGCTAGTTGGTGCTTTTGATAAACGGGCTGTGACATGGTAACTAGTGCTAACAACACAAGGGACAATGTGTGTCCTGTTGGTAGCTTGTCGTTGCCCCTTGTGTTTTTCAGCGCTAGTTACCATGTCGCACTGCTGTCTCGGTTCTCCTACCCTTGTCAGTGTGTAGGTACGTTCTTTTAGCCTTATTACGGGGAATCTTGAACAGCATTTGTTCTCATGGCAGCCTTTGACTAAGTCTAAACAAAGCTGCCTTTTATCAAGCGACGTGCCTTATTCGTCGCATTTTCTTTTCAGTTAGTTCAATGTAGTCAAGAAGCCACGGGGATTAACCAGTGGCTAGCCCACACGATCCAGTCGCCTGAATAGCACTGTTTAAGCAATCTAAGCTCTGAGGTCAGGCGCAGTCGCAGTGGAAGTGAAGCTAGTTGAGAGAACAGCGTGCAGTCAGAGCTCTGTGGAAAGGAACCGGCAGCATTCTAGTAACTTGGCGCAACGAGAGACGGCGCAGTAAACTAGTGCCCTGCCCTCGTCCCGCAGGCGCCTGCATGCTTGCTTTTCTCTGCTGAGAGAGTTGCGCCTTACGAGAGTTGAGCTGCAACGCTCACGAGCAAGACTTGTGAAGCGTAATAAGCTTCTGACAAACCAGCTTGAGGGAGGCAAGAAGGAAATGGTGAAGCTACAAGAAGAAGACGTCACACAAAGGTTGCAAGCTCTTGATGTGCCACCAGCACAGCTACTTCTTTTGAGGGGATGTATTTCTGCTGCCAAATGCACAACCAAAGAAAACAAGATATGCACACGACTGGCTCCTACTGTGCCCGCCCCTCAATATACGAAGCCCTGCTAAATATTCTTTCTCGCGAAGTAGTAGCATATTACCGCTTTCCTGTGTGTCCACAATAAGGAGGTACACAAGTATGGTTGGCTTATACAGTTTTATTCACTCAGAGGTGCACCTCGACATTATAATGCAGAGCCAACTGTCGAGTTTACGCTTTTTCTTAATGACATATTTGATGCCCTCAACCGCCACTTCATAGCAGAAGGCTGCACTATCGGATACAAGGACTTTGTAGTAATTGAGAGTTCCTCCTGGTGGCTCGACAAGTGGGAACAAGAATTTCCCATTGGAGACATTCCCACACTATCTCCTGACCCAGTCAACTGCAGAGGCATTGCTAGCGACATTAAAGTCAGTTAAAGGGCTGTCCGCTTACCTCCTGCCGGAATGCGAGTTCAAATATATTCTCACAGCTAAGATGAATCAAGACCCTTTGGAATGCTTTTTTGGAATATTAAGGAAAGCAGGAGGCCAAAATAAACACCCGAAATTTGCAACATTTTTGCCGCTTTGCCGAATGCTTTCACTGCAATCTTTGTTGAGGCCACCACAGTTTGGGAACTGCACAGCTGCTGAAAGTGGCCAATCTGCTTTTGTGACTTTGGCTGACTTTACAGGTATATGCAAGAGTTCAGCTGTACAACGGCCGAAAAAGGTGGAAGAACTGAGACATAAGCTGGATGGTGTGATAGCAAAGGAAGCTGCGGTTGCCGCCTATTGGCCCCGACATTACGGTGATTTCAAGAAGGGCCTGACGGCATATTTTGGCTTGGAGCTCCCGCCGACTCTCTGCACTCCTGCTCCGGACTCAGAAACACCGCCGCCACACAACTCATGACCACTGGCCGAATCACCCCTCATAGCTGCTTCGGCTTTCCCTCCGCCCGCTCCTCCGTCGTCGACCCTCACCACACCTGTCTCTCCACAATCGCCGCCACCGTATGTGCCCCGCCCATGGTTCGGCAAGTGCCACGCAAGCACGCGTCGGTCTCTTGCCAACCTTCTCCACCAGCTGCCTCAAACTACACCCCGATCTCTCTCAAGTTTGCTATTTGAGGTCCCGGCTAGCCACGACTGGTGAGCCTGTGGAGCGGGCTGTCGGCGTTGCTGGCCAGGCCGGTTGCCGAAAGCGGTCTGTGTGGCGCGAGCGAGATCTTCTTCATCAGTGCCACTAACGATGCCAGCGCTGTTACAAAGTATTTGAGCACGATTACTGCAATGCAACTGTTGTTGACTGCATTATTTATTATGTTACTGGATTCGTAACAAGGAAGGTAGTCAATCAAACACAGTGCATTGTTTGCGAAGAAGCAATTAAAGGACAGAAAGGCATCTCAAAAGTAGCTGAAGCTGACCTTGCTAACTTGAAGACGAGAGGGAGGCTAACACATCCAAATGCACACCTTTTCCAGCTTTTCAAACATACTGTGCAAGAGTTTGAGAAGTATGCAGACCAGAGGGATGCATATGGTAAGACTACAGATAATGTGCTGGTACATCCTGAATTTCCTTTCCCCTGTAATCTTTGCAAAGGCAATATTTTGGCCAAGTTGTTGAACTGCTATGTTTGTCTGCGCAGGCATCAATTCTGCCGACAGCTAAAGACTAAGAATGAAAATAAAAGCCATGATTTGCAAAAAATGTCTAAGCTTGTTAGAGCTCGTGCATCAGGAATACATCGGTGAACAGGTTCCACGTTGTATTTCTCATAAGCTATAAATTTGTGTCAGTGTTTCATTTCTACTTCCGTGAGTAAAATGAATCACTTCGCATATTATGTTGAGTGTTTTGACGGTCACTCTACGGACGAATAAATGCAGCGTTGTAGTACGTGTTTGCATATGGGAAACAAGATCCCATGAAGATATTTGCCCAAGACTGCACATCCCTTCTTGGTGGTACGCAAAGCCGTTGGTACATCAATTTCTCTTAACATTGCTACATGTCATTACACTGCTTGACAACACTCTGCAAAGTAGGTCTTATCAGATGAACATAGCACACATAAAGCAGCACGGACTTGCTTTGTCAAGACAGGCGGAGCCTTGTCATTAAACCGCCTTCATGTGGAAACATTCTACTGGTCATGTGCAGTTTTACCTTGTAGTTGTAGTACCTGCTCCCGGAATTGGGAGGGCACATGATGGCCACGTGCTTCCCGTCGACCGCTCCCAAGCAGTTTGGAAACTGCCAACGCGAGGCACAATCCTGGGCAATCTGCTCCCATTCTGCCTTCGTAGGTGTCTGGAAGCAGTCAGAAGCACTCTTGTAAGTGGGACGGTGGCAATCTTGCAATGTGTCGGGTGGCAAAAAGCCAACATCCAATAACAGATATGTGCAATGCGATTTTTTTGTCATTCCTCCTGTTGAATTGGTGTTCTTTCGGGCAGTGCGACAAACATGACAACTGTCAGATTTCTAACAGTTATTTTCATACTGAACTCCTCTTTCACCTATAAAAGTTCCTTTTGAAGCATAAACCTATCTGCACCTTTTATGACTTCCATACCTAATATTTGCTAGTAGTGTACTTAATGCAAAACATTTAAAATTGCCATGCACTCCATCTGTGTGCGAACTGGTAGCAGTGCAATCATAGAGTAGTGAATAAGTTAAAGGAAACAATTTTGGATTGGCTAGTTGTAAAAACTGGGACAGTGAAACCAGGGCACAGATAACTAGCAAACAGTGAGTAATAGACCCTCTCGAAAAGCCGCCATGAAGATGGGAACATGAGAAATTGCCACATTAGACAGCACATCACTAAGACACCAACACTGACCCTCAAAGCGGAGTGGGCATACATTAATGAAATCATGCATCTGTTTAACCATCCAGCACCTGAAAGGAAGTGCAATGAGTGAAAAATTTTGCTGCAAATGTTCACCTCACCCGCATGAAAAGATCTTTCAGCCGTCTCCAGATGGCCCGACATGCTGCGTGGATGCAGCGCCTTGCAGTCTCTACCCCCACACGGAATGCAAGTGCAACGTTGCAGATGTCTTGCCCTGAAGCCAGATAGCTAAAAGCCAGAGGGAGAGAATCAATCCATGAAGAAGCCTGACCTTGCACCTTCAGGTTCACTTGTATTTGATCACTGTGTGAGTGTTCCAGCTTCATAACCAGCTTTTCTAGAGATATGTGAGGCCAAGCACTTTCACGGTGTGAAGCTTCCAGATTCTGGCAGTGCTAGATTACAGGTATAGCATATTTATGCATTCAAAATTTTCCACTACGACCAACATGACAGCATTGTGTAAACCTACATGACTATTCCTTTTTTCCCCTTCGTCATTAAAGTTGCCCTCACCTCTTTGTTACTTTATATTTACCATTATTTTGCTCCTGGGAAAAACGCCACAGTGCTATAGTGTGCTATGCACGTTTGCTTTTTTCTCAACACTGCACTGTTCTAGCCATTCCTTTCTGCGTAAAGACAATTGCCGTTTTGCCTCTAAAGTATGTCTGTTTATTCTCTTTTTTTATGGCTGAGGTGTCCATTTTCCTGCATTCTCAACACATTTATCATTTGTTTACATCTCAGCTCTCCTGCCAGAGCGTGTACACCTCTTTGCACTGCTTCTTAGTCATTTCAGCGTTTATTTACAGTAACGTCCTGTTAGTTTTGTCATATTCCTACTTTTCTGGGCTGTTTTTTACTCTGTTGTTTTCCGCCTTTTCAGTTTCCAGCTGCTGCATCCTGACCTTCCAGTGTCATCAGCCTTCCTTGTTAAAAGTTCCTAGCCCTTCTTGCCATGTCTCAATTATTGCATTTTTTTCCTGTTTCCTTTAACTGTGCCTTGGTGCTTTTGCCCCCTTGCGCAAGACTGTTTTGTTTTCCAATTTTTCAAACCTTTTTAAGCACCTAGCAAGCTATCTCTTATTGGATGAACTAAGGAAAACTCTGCCGGTCCAGTCTCCCTCACTGATCCATTTCTTTGTTATTGTTTTTAGAGGACCATTAAAGGGCTAAAAGGATACAAATGTCCATCTCACTACACTAACAGATCACTATTTGCCAAAACGACACTTCTAGCAAAGGAAACTCAAGTACCACAAACCTTAATGCTATTGCCAGTCGCTCACCTGGCTCCAGGGGCTCTCTCACAACGTGCTGCCGTGTGAGGTCTGGGGAAACCAACCCGAGCACTTCATCAAATAGCTGTGGGGTCATCCGGAAGAACTTGTAGAACAGATCATGGTCTCCTTCCCGCATGCGGCGCATCTTTTGAGAAAATATGCAAACTATTAGGCTAATCAGCAAAAACCAGACAGCATGATTACAACACTTGTTGCGGCGTTATTACAGCGCAGCTATTGCGGGGTGTTTCTTAGAATGAAATAAGAAGTGTTTTTATGCGCATATCATTTAAGCCAGGTTAGGTTTTAACGTGGTATTCACAGCTTGACCTTGTAGAGGTTGACGCAGCTCTCTTACTTCGCCAGCCTTAGTTGGATCTCCGATACGTAGGCGCTGCGCTTCTGCCAGAGCAGCGCAGAAGCACCCAAATTTTCACAGCCACCGATTCTCCCGGAATTGCTTTGTAATAATGATGATCACCTGAGCCCACAGAGTGTAGCCACGGTTTTTTGAAAACCACGCTTACTCGGAACATGCGAGTGATCGAGTAATGTGACGTTAAATTCCTTTCTAATTTATGTGCCCTTTATTGGCGAAGGAGAACATCGGAGTTTACGGCATCCACGCAGTCAAAAGCGAAACGAATGAACGACAGTCGGCCCCAAAGAGCGCCTAAAGTTTTCTAGCTACTGTGTTTGTAGTATTCCATTCAGATGGAACATGACTGCAGCTCAACTCCACACTCACGCTGTACTCTCGCAAAGGAACGAAACAACTTACCGCTGTGTGATAGAGGCCTTCTTTCTTGCGCACCGCAAACACGGGCCGAACCCACCAGCGTGGCCGTCTCCGCTGGCGCCGCCTCCATCTCAGAATGACAGCAAGTACTGTTCGAATCAGACGCAGTACAAGTCCATTTCGTTGCTGTCGTGCGCACACTGCTGGCATGACTGCGGCACAAGTATGAGCAACACCGAGAATGCTCGCAATGCTGACGAGCTGACAAGCGTTTGCGGGTGACGAGCTGGCGGGAAATGCCGTCCATGCAATGCTATGGCGATGATGCTGTTGGTTAAAATAAAGACCTGAGAAAACTGCACTGAAATACGTGCCAGTTTGAGTGAAAAACTACTATTAAAACTGCAGTTCAGTTTATATATTACATAACTTGCCTTGCTACTTTCAAAATCTAAAGATTTCAAGTGGCAGTCTAACTGTTTTGGCCAGTTCCAATCTATGAGGTCTAGCAACAACGTGCTAGCGCGCGCACGAGCGCGAGTTAGCGACAGGCTATGGAGGTGCACACCACTTGCGACGCCCGTCGCGACGCGGCGCTGGGCGCACAGGCGCTCTGCGCGTACGCGTAGGATGTGCCCATCGAGTTACCGCTTTAGTCGGGTGCGCCCGGGCGGTGGCCCCCGCCCCTGGGGTCCCAAACTAGGGTCCTCCAAATAATGTTTCTAAGGACCGGTCCCTGACGGGTTGATCCAAGCATTACTCCTGCAAATTTTAGAGCCAAAAATTATGAGATCACTGCGGCACCACCATTGGAGGAATGCGTAAGCATTGATAGCTTCTCGCCCCTCTTTCCCCTGTTTGCCCCTCTTTGCCTAAATTAATCAAGTTCATTGACGATTTTGGGTTTTCAAACTTGGCGTCACGCTTTAGCTCCGCCCAATTCCGGCGTTTTCAAATTTGGCGCAACTTTTGCTCCGACACCATCCACGTTTTGGACATTTTTG
This sequence comes from Amblyomma americanum, assembly GCF_052857255.1. NCBI lineage: Eukaryota > Metazoa > Arthropoda > Arachnida > Ixodida > Ixodidae > Amblyomma > Amblyomma americanum. Next base: position 528,973,393 of record NC_135497.1, read on the forward strand.
GCTCTAATTAAATAACTAATTACCCCACATGCACCTAAATGATTTCGCCTGCATGATCTTTTGATGCTCTATCTTATGCATTCATTCTTTTCCTCATAACTCAATTGGTTTGAACTTTATCGTGTTGACACCAAACCGCAAACATAGCCATACAGACCATCCTTTATCCTTTGCCTTACGACGCGGTTCAGGTGTCCGCCAAGACAAACACAGCGCAGTTTGCTTTCCCCAACAACCAAATTTAAAAACCGATTTTCATTTGTTTTCCCTCCGACTACCCGGAGTTCCCGGGTTCGAACCCGACCGTAGCGACCGCAGCGACCGCGTTTCGATGGAGGCGAAATGCTAAGGCGCCCGTGTGCTGTGCGATGTCAGTGCACGTTAAAGATCCCCGGGTGGTCGAAATTATTCCAAAGCCTTCCAATGCGGCACCTCTTTCTTCCTTTCTTCTTTCACTCCATCCTCTATCCGCATACTCTTACGCCACGGTTCAGGTGTCCGAAGATATGCGAGGCAGATACGGCGTCCTTTATTTTCACCCCAAACCAATTTAGTATCACTATTTTTTCCTTGCATTCCGGACCCTTTTTCTGTCTGCCTGCTTTGGCTTGGCGGAGTGCTTGGCTTGAAGCACTCTGGCACGGGTCGGCCCGGTATTGCACTGCCTCCGGGATTGGCCCGGGGCATATTAGCGCGCGCCTTTTCTTTATATCTTTGCTCTCCTGTCCTTTAACTCTCCTACTTTCAGCACGCGGCAGCGAGCGTGGCTCGGCTTGAGCCAGTAGGCAGGCCCGTGCACTTTCCTTTTCTTTCTTCCTATCAGCAACAGCAGCAACAGCCTTTGTTGTGGTGTCCACAGTTAGTGGCAGCTAATTCCCCTTTCCTTCCATCATCACCAAGAGAGAGAAAGAGAGAGTGAGAGAAATAACTTTGATTTGCACCCGTCAAAAATGACAGAGGAGAAGGTTATAGCCTAAACCCCCATGCATTCCCCTAACCGTCGGCCGGAATTCCTTGCGACTCGGCGGCTGTCAAGGCGAGATCGATGACTGCGTTGTTCTGCTTCGTGGTGGAGCAGTAAGGTCTCCCAGGATTGTACATTTCTATTCGGGCCGGTATAAAAAGGGCACGATGTGGCCTATATCTGCAATGCTATAGCAGTGCGTACATCTAGGCTTGGATTAAAATCTTCTGGGTGCCATTTACTGTACAGTTGAGGGTTTAGAAACACCGCGGTTTGCAATTTCCTCCACATGATTTCCTCTTTCCTACTGAGCTGTGTATCTGCTGCTGGATAGGTCTTACGACCGAGCTTATAATGAGAAATTATTTCATGGAATGTTGTGAGTTCGTCACCCGATGGGAGGTGTTCCTCGCGTGGAGGCGGCGCGTCAGCGGCGATCGACCGGAAAGTGAGCCCTCAGCTGTCGCGTGCGCCATCTCGTTCCACCCCAGGCCCTGATGAGCCGGGGACCAGATCAGTGAGATTAGCTCTGATGGTACTTGCCCTTCTCTCAGAATTTTGGCGCCTGCAGCAGACATTCTGCCCATATCATAATTCTTAATGGCTGCCTTAGAGTCACTCACTATCACCCTTGTACCATTTTGTGTTATTGCTAGAGCGATGACAACTTCTTCTGCCTCAGTTCCACTTGAGTTTTTTACGGTGAAGCACGAGACCGGGTCTCAACTCTCACGAAACACTACCGCTGTGTATGCTGCCTTGCGATCGTATTCAGCAGCGTCCGTGTAGAGCACATAGGATCTACCTAGAAATTTGCCGTGTACGGCCACAGCCCTATCTTTGCGTCTACCTTCGTGAAGTACAGGATGGATGAATGTTCTTTGGCAGCGGTAGAATTTTGAGTCTATCTCTGGTTGCTACCTGTCCGTTACCTGCCCGCTTTCGACACTCCGAGGGTAATGGAATTTCTCTCAAATCGGACTACGACCTTCAGCCTGGGCGGACAATCACCCGATAACATTAGATTGGGGCTTAAAGGGACGCCGCAAGGGTCCGTTCTCTCTCCGACCCTGTTTAATGTATCGAGATTGGGCTTCCAGGGCACCTGAACGAAATTAAAAATCTGCATCACGCGATATATGCGGACGATTTCACGCTGTGGGTGAGCAGGCGTAGCGATGGACATATTGAAATCACACTTTAGAGAGCCATAAATGTAATTGAGAAATATCTCGAGCTGATTGGGTTAAAATGCTCAGCAGAAAAATCACACGCTCTTTTTCTGTCATCTCAAAAAAAAGGAAAAGAAACAGTCTCCCTTGCAAGGGTTGTGATATTGTTTTAAGAGTGAATGGCTATGCCATTTCGACGGTAGACAGTATTCGAGTCCTAGGCCTGCGCGTACAAGCAAATGACAGAACACAAATTATCATGAGATTTGAAGCGAGTACCAGCCAGACGTGCCGGCTACTCAAGCGCATTTCTAACAAGCATACGGGGATGAAGGAGGCTAATCTTTTGAGATTGGCTCATGCTTTCGTCTTAAGCCGAGTGCTATACGTTGCCCTCTATCTCAAATAGGCCAAAGCAGAAAAGGACAAAATTGAAATCATCATCAGAAAAGGGATCAAAACTGCACTAGGTCTTCCTCCGAACACTTCGACGGTAAAACTTCGAACCCTCTGAGTGTTCAAAGCGGACAGATAACGCACCTAGAGCAACCAGGGATAGACTCAAAATTCCACCACAGCCAAAGAACATGCATTCGGTATTTCCCGAAGGTAGACGCAAAGATAGGGCTTTGGCCCTACAGGGCAAATTTCGATATAGATCTGATGTGGTTCACACTGACGCTGCCGAATAAGATCGCAAGGCAGCATACACAGCGGTAGTGGTTCGTGAGAGTGGAGACCCGGTCTCATGCTGCACCGTTAAAAACACAAGTGCAACTGAGGCAGAAGTTGCCATTGCTCTAGCAATAATACAAAACGGTACAAGGGTGATAGTGAGTGACTCTAAGGCAGCCATTAAAAATTATGATATGGGCAGAATCTCGGCTGCAGCCGCCAAAATTATCACCAAGTTTTCTTCATTCAGCCCTTCGTTTATCCCTTGCCTGACTACACGGTGTAGGTGTTCACCGACAGCCTGACACTGCACCTTGCCTTTCCGCCTAAACAACTTTCTTGCACGCCCGTGGCTTCCGCGGCCAAGATTTGCCGGCTTGCGCCGTAAATAAGCCGTCGTCAATACTTACTTGTGTGCCCCCATTTCTGCGAAGAAAACGACAGTCGCAATGCGATCTTGGGTCAGTGCCGCTACAGGCCTGTCTTAGAGTGATCCGATGGATGAAAAACCTTAAGGGCGCGACGTGATGCGTGGCATATGTGCACGTGTTGACTGTGAAAAAGTGCTGGCAGTTAATAGGGGCGTTTTAACCATGGTGCAACGCTTTCGCTCAGGCTCCTCCATTTCACTGTTACTTCTGCCTTTCGTGCCTCCAGAACGCAGGCGGCATACGGAGTCATCATCATCATAATAAACATTGGCAGTGGCTTAGCTCGGCTATGCCAGGGTATACGTAGCGAGAGGTACGTTTCCCTGGATGAGCTTGTTGCGGTCACTGTATGTTTAGCAATGAGAGACATTGGGCTCCATCTCAGCGGCTATGCGCTGTCTATTACGCTCGGCAGTCTGGCATCTCCGTTTGGCAAGCCATTCGTCTCTCTGTTCGAGCCTTTCCGCCCCTGTCTTCACCTTCTTACGCTCATTCTCTCCTTGCTGAGTAGCCAAGTGCCAGGCGACAACCTCTGGATCGGAAGAGTTAAACTTCTCTTGTCGATACCGCCGTTTAGCAGCAGCTGAACTCTCCTTCTCTGCATTCATGTCAAACGATGTGGTACCGCAGCCCATTACATTTCCGCCTTTTATACGCAATGCTGCTCATGGGACGCACGGTTCGGGTGATAGAGCGGCGTACGATGAGGCGGCGACGAAGCGCACGGCGCAGCACCTCGTGGGTCTCTCTGGTTACCATGGTATCGGCGCGTGCGCACAACTGCTCATCCGTATGACGTCACGCGCGGCTCCAACTGTGGAGCGGGGGCGCGGCCACGGCGAAGTGCTGGCCGCACTTTGCTCCTCTCCGGTTGCCATGTAACGGCGCATGCGCACAACTGTCTCCCCTGGCCCACAGCAAAATGCTTGACTGGTAGCGCAGCGCTACAAAAACTTTTTATCATCACCATAGTCCTTCAATGTTTTTGTGGTCACAAAACCCTGGCTATAGCTTCAAATAGGGAGAGCGCACGCCGCTAGTGGCACAGCGCTGTCGGTGAGGGGGCACGGATGGCTGCGTGAGCCCTGTTCGCAGCGGTTGTTTTTCGGCGCACAGGCTCATATTCACTTAGTATATTGCTTTCTGGGGATTAATATTTGCGCTTAGCATGGACGCTACTTCACTGCTTATCACCTGAAAGCTTGGCTGCAACATCGAGACAGTAAAAACCCTCTGCGATCGGCAGCGGCCGCTAGTAAACCTTGCTAGCAGCTGTTTTCTGACCAGGAATTAACGCGCCTAGTTTCTCTCATTGCGTTTTATAAAACCGATTTTTGAGCATGGGTCCAGGGTACGCATTCATTTTCATCGCAACTTGCCTGCAATGTCACTTTGAAAGATGTACCATAGCGGTCAGTAACATATTTACACGTGTCCTGGTTGCGGCTGTCTCAACCGAGTCCTTGCTTTCAGCGAAGTGCACAAGACTGCTTACGGCTGGCGCTTACATTGTGAGAAACACTGCAGTCTCAGTAATACTGAAAAGAAGATGTTATGGCAGCATTTTAAGAGCCACAGTGCGTGCTACCGAAGCGATCACATGACGAATGCACCGGCAGTTTAGTCCTATCTCATTCTTTGCTTACAATTTTGGAGGAGGCAAAGCCAGCTTCTCAAGACTTGCGACGCAAGCCATTTATATGCACTAAATTGTCACACTGTGAGGACGGAGGCGCTGGTGAATGCAAAGTAATTTTGAAATTTTTTTCAGTGCTCTTATGTTCGCTTTGCGCTGCCGAAATAAGAGACAAGCTGTGAGCGGCCCACAATAAAAAATGAGCAAAGATAGGAAGCACAAAGCAACCTATACAAAAAAAGAGGTGGTAGAGATTTAACGTAGCTCAACTCAGTAGACGTGCGAAAGTACGTGTTTTGCCCGACTGGCTCACTGTTTTGTTTTGCTGGATCGTCGGCACGACTGGGGACTATATTAGCCTAAGGTTAATCTCTAATTGAGGTTAAGCTGATCTGATTTAATCTGCTCATTCCACAGGTGAAAGTTGACGTAGACGACAATGTGCAATGCGCAGCGCGGGAGTGTGGTGCAGTTCAACACGAGGCTTGATAGGCTGCAGCGATAGCATAGTGCTCTCGTGCTGCGGCCAACGAAGTTGATCTGTCTGCGCCGCCGCGGGTTCGAAGCCCATTTGCGGTAATATTTATTTCAGTTCTGAACCCCCAAAGTCAGGGCCGCCGCAGGATTCTTGCACGGGTTTTTCCCCGTGAAGTGGTGCTTTCGCAATAAAAGCCATAAGCGCATTGAAGAGTACAGCTGTCTAACATGCAACGTCGTCACACATTCTTGCTGAAGCCCAATGATAGACCTTCCAATCTCCGTGGGACGGCGCCGGGCCTGAGCGGTAGTGCAAGGTAATATCATGGTTCGTGAGGAGCACGTCGCGAGCATCCATTCTCGGCGGCGGCGGGCTTGCTCGGTCAGTCGATTCGCGAGCGATGAAATTAGCCGCCTCGTTGCCTGTATGGGCCGCACCCAGATGATTTTGATGGGGCGAGAGGGAACGGTGCCAGAACGTAAGATGCCGATGACCGAGGGTGCCACCCGCCCAACCGCGCAGTTGTAGACCACAGGCTCGGAGTCACTGAAAATGTATTCCGCGAAGGTTAGCGTGATGACAAGTGCAATAGCTGCCTAGTCGGCGTCTACAGAGGTCCAAGTGTAGACTGAGGCAGTAAGAGTGGGTCGGAGAGATTTTGCAGTGACCGCAAGGGTGTGGGATGTGTAGCGGCGGTACGGGGCGGCATCCACGTAAGCCACGGCAGGTTTCCGTCCGTACTCACGCCAGAGCGCGGATGCTCACTCTGCTCAGCGGGAGGAGTGGTGCTCAGGATGCATATTCTCAGGGAGGGGATGAATGGTTAGGAGGGAGGAGACGTGCGAAGGAATGGGCAGTGAGGTGGGAAGGGGGATAAGAGGGGAGAGCTTAAGGGTGTAGAGAAGTGCGCGACACGGGCGCGTGCGGGAGAGAGGGAGGAGCTGAGTCGTGCGATGGGCCACCGTCGGCTCCGCAAGGGAGTTGTGGACGCCCATGGACACTCGCCGAGCCGTCGGGTAGATGTGGGAAGGAATAAGGCCGACTAATACCCCTGTCAAACGGCATTCCTCGAAGGCCTTTCCAGCAAAGGCATCATTTTTCACCAAAGAAGCGAAAGCTTAAAGGAGCAGCGACGCTGCTATACGGTGCAGCCCAAAGGTGAAACAGTCGTTGAGGCTTAGCACCCGCTGCTGTGCTCGAGCCGGCTGAAGTGAGTGTTTTAAAATTAAAGTGGAGAATTCTGTTCAATCGTTTAGCTCAGACAATTATTTTTCATTCTAATTGCTTGCTTGAGAGAACTGCAACAGCTGCTCTCATCAGCAGCAGCAGCAGGTTTTGTGTATTGCCTTTGCCACCCGGTGCACTCGGTGTTGCGGCAACACTTTACTATAATAAAATCTGGGCATACAATATAAACACCGTAGAAAAAGCAAAGTCAGACAAACCTTTTGTATTTTTAAAACATGTTTTCAAACATTGTTGGCTTCGTCTACTTTTTTTTCATTGCTTTTATTTTTCGACGTTGGATGGCACTGCCGTCGCAGGTTCTCGAAGGCCGCGTCTTTGGGCTCCAAAGGTCTCGGACGGGCGCCTTCGCCTCCAAGGCCCCTAGCGGCAAAGGCACAACATTTGTGCCGTGTAGCTGCACTCCTTACGCCTTTGGATATAAGCACCCGATCCTCAAAGGCCTCGGCGGTGCCCTTGTGACAGGGGTATCATAAGCCTGGCGCATGAGACTGTTGACTTTGCCCTCCTCGGTGCGAGAAAGGAAGAGATACGGATGAAGATAGATGAACCGGCTTAGGACAAGCCTGGACCAGGCGGCGGAGGTGGTGTTGCCGCATGCCGTGGTGGCGATTGGTAATGCGGCATATGAGGCGGATGGTCTGGTTTACGGCGTTTATGAGTCGAGTGATGACGGTGGTGTGCTTGCCATTGGACGGAAGAAATAGACCAAGGATGCGGGGGGCTGAGACGAGGCGAATGGGTGTGCTGTCCGTGTAGACGGTGAGGAGAAAGGGCGACAAGGGGGCACCCCCCGAGGCAGAAGGAGCAAAAGCTCCGATTTTGTCGTAGAAGAGCTTAACCCGATAGTCAGGTCTTGCCCTCCTCCACCGCGCAACGTACTCGCCGGCCTGCCGCTTATGTGACAGCCCGAGAGCCAACTACGCTCATATCTTATTCTCCGGCCCCGCACACTTTCCCCCTATTTATTGGCACCTAACCAGCACGCAGCAGTGCGAGGCCGCTTTGTGCAGCAGCGAGCCGGATCTCCAACTTCGGCTGGTGACCTGGGCTGAAGACGTCACTACTAAGCACCGCCTGAACGCCACAACCGGCCGCCTGAAGGCCGCCCACAATGCTGCTGCGTAATTTTCTTTAATTTAGACCTTCACTTCAATAAAAGTTTTTCACCACCACCACTTGTAGTCACGCGGCCATACAGACGCTCAATTGCTCGCGTCGTTGCCCCTACAGGACTCTTACCGCCGCCTCGCGGAAGGCGAGTTCAAGATATTTATTTATTTATTTATTTATTTCAATTCCTTCAATGCCACTGGAGGCGCTACACAAGGGAGTGGAATGCATAAAAAATATGTATATGTATGTAATTATAACACAAGAATTGCGGCAATACAGAGGGGAAAAATAGAAACAACAATAATGCGGTAAAATGCAGATTAGTGGGTGTAAATATATTCTTCGAGAGCAGATCTGAACAGAACAGAGTCGGTAATTGTGGCTATTGAGGTGGTCAGGAGGTTCTATTCATTGCTTGTCTTGGGAATAAATGAGTGGAATTATGCATTCATGCGACAAAAGGGGATGCCAAATTTATGAGGGTGGTCTCTACGAGATGAAATTTATTCAGGTTCAGAGAGGAGCGCTTCTTTAAGACGGCGACTGTGATGATAAATTTTGAAAGAGAGATAAGCGAGACACTTTTCTTCGCAAGGATAGCAGGATATGAAGCTGTCCCGGAGATTTACGCAGATGTTTCTTGAGCATAAAAGCATTCAACGACTATGTCATAACTGAGATACAGAGATAGAAAAACTTTAATAGAAAGAAGGGTTGGTTTGGTATATGAGGGTTTAGCGTACCAAAGCGGCTCAGGCTGTGAAGGACGCCGTAGTTCAGGGCTTGGAAAATATCGACCACCTGGGACTTCGGTGCGCTAAGGCCCGTGGGTCTCTGCATGACCCCACTTCTCTCAAGTGCTTATGCTCCTTCAGTCCACGACAATGACAGCCCGGTCGATAGCGATTCTTTCCACGACTGGGTCGGCGGAGGGCAGCAGAATCTCCCAGTCCTCCCAGGTTGCCGGTACTCCAGGCCTCGCGTGTGAGGATTCGCCGGGAACGAGAAAAAAAGATGGAGAGCAAAAAGTAGAGGTTCGCGACAGAGTGCACAGGATGAATTGAGGAAAATACAGTGACAGTGAAAAAGTGTGAAAGGAGAGGTGGCAGGGTGTGTAATTTATTTATTTCTTTATCTGCCATCATGCCCACAGCGCCATTATCTGGCATTACAGTGGGGGGGGGGGGGGGGGTTGAGAAATAAAAAAAGTACACAAATACCACCGTGTGCAGGTAGTTGCAAAAAGATAACATTGAGATAGAAAGAATACAGAATTACCGTACATAAAAAATAAAGAAAAAAACTTTCACAGCATGGAAGAAAATGAAAGATTTGATAGTATGGACACTAATTCCTGGGGCAGCTTGTTCCAATCCGAAATTATTTTGGGGAAAAATGACAAATTAAAAAGGTAAGTTCGGCACCTGTATTCTTTAACTGTAAGTGAATGATCTATCCATAAAGACACATAATCAAGGTTGACTATATATTTGGTTCTGTCTATTCCAGTTTTTGAATGAAATGTATTATGAAATAATTTTAAACGTAGAGCTTTCCTACGTTTTTGAAGTGTGTCCCAGCCCAAAGGTTTTTTAGCGCTCGTTACACTGAATTATCACCCATAGTTATTAAAAACAAAACGAACGGTTAAATTTTGAACTCTTTCTAGCCTTTGAATGTCAAGCAAGGATTTCGGTTCCCAGACTGTGTAAGCGTGCTCAAGTATGCTTGTAACATCTGTATTAAACAGCAGTTTTTTTGCCTTTAAAGGGAAAAGTTTTGTGTTACGTCGTAGGAAGCCCAAAACAAGGCAGGCTTTGGCGGCAACAAAATCCACGTGACGGCGCCCAGACATTGCACTGGTTGAGTATATACAAAATTATTGAAATTTTGACATTGAAAGCAGTCTACTATTTTTAATATTAAAAGTGAAAGTTTGGGGAACCTTCTTTTTAGTGAAACACATATGTACAGATTTTTATAAATTAACATACACTCCCCAATTCTTACACCACTGGGCTACTTTACACAAGTCCTGTTGTAATTCATCGTAGTCACTCTGATCACTAATAATTCTATACAAAACACAGTCATCGACAAAAGGACGCATGCATGAAGAAATACCTGAAAAGATGTCATTCATGTAAATTATGAACAATAAAGGGCCCAAGGCGAATCCCTGAGGCACCCGGGATGTTACAGCAACCGCATGCGACTGCTTACCGTTGACATCAACATATTGACGCCTAATGCTCAAATATTCTTTTGTCCAGCCAATAACGTTCTCATTTATGTTGTACCAGGATAATGCTTGTATTAATAAGGAATGTGATGCAATGTCAAAGGCCTTATTAAAATTTAGAAATATACAGTCGACAGAAATTCCTTTATCTAATGCACTTGTAGGGTCATGTACAAATTCGGTAAGCTGGGTGGCACATCAGTAACTACTGCGAAAACCATGCTGATGGTATTTAATAATGAGTGTGTACTAAGATGATCCATGATATTAGTAAAAATCACGCGTTCTGAAACTTTACATATCACACTGGTCAAAGGCACTGGTCGATAATTTGAAACAACATTCCTAGGCCCCGATTTATGTATAGGTACATTTGCAAGCCTCCATTCTTCAGACAAAGAGCAGTCCTGTAATGACTTAGTGAAAAGGATTTGCAGCTACCTTGACAAAGAAAGAGCGCAAGAAGAGAGCAGGACCGTGGTAAGCCATCCGGTCTGGTGGCACTGTTTTTATTTAAGCGTTCTAATAGCGACACAATTCCTCGCTGGTCAGATTCAACGTTCACCGTTGGTTCGGTACTGATAAAATCCGGGCGAAAATTAGGAGGGCTATGCTTGACCGCAGGAGAAAAACGTGTTAAAGCACTTGGCTTTCTCCGTATGATCAGGAACGATAATTCCGTGATAATCGATTGGTGGGATAGACAATTCATCCTTTCTGTTTCTTTTAACATACAGCCAAAATTCTTAAAGGCGATCTTAGATACACACGTCGAAACAGTGAAGTAGGAAAATTTAGCCTTTTTGACCGAAGCATTCATATCTATAGTAATCTTTTTTTACTGATCCATGTTTTCTTGTGACGAATTTCTTTTGAGGCCTGCGTATAGTTGTTGCCTCTTTTCAACGACTCTTTGCCTCTTTTCACGGCTTGCTTTTGCTGCGACGTTTTGTCATCACCCATTACGGCACATATCGTTCACGCAGATCAAAAAGTTTATCTTTCAATGTGCGCCACAGTTCGTCAACGCTAAATGATTCAGACAATGTCTCATACACATCGACAAAGGATTCCAATGCCCGGGCTATCTTGGGGGAATTTGCTTTTCGATAACCGTAAATGCGCCAATTGCCACAATCTTCAAGTTTAATATACTGAAAGTTCATTTCGACTAAAACACAACTGTGATCACCGATACCGGGTTATATAAGGGTAGAATAAGCTGCCCATGGTTGGTTAGTCAATAATAAATCGAAATTATTTTTGCCACGAGTTGGCTGCAGCACTAATTGAGATAAACTGAATGAATTGCATAGATTTAACATTTCTTTGTCTAATGCAGTATTGGCTCTAGACAGAACACTTCCTGAACTCCAGTCTATTTCAGGAATGTTAAATTCACCTCCAAGTCAGTTTAAACAGTTTAAATCATGTCAGTTAGGTTGCTCATGGCTTTAGGCTGACTTCCAGGTGGCTTATAAAATGAGTACACGGATAGCGATTTACCATTTATAAGTCTAATTTGAGCCTATACAGCCTCACTTGTTCCAACATCAATTTCCATCTTACGATAACTAACCGAGATGTCTACAAGAATAAATACGCCTCCACCGTGACTGTTCCGACCATTTCGATAGCGGATGTAATTGCTGGAAAAAAATTCGTTATCGATAACATCCATATCCAGCCAAGATTCACATCCGATCACAGCGGGTGGTCTCGTCATGCCAATTAGACCGCGTTAGCTTGCCCACTTTATTCTTAATACTTCTGCAGTTTAGAACTAGAAATGACAAAACAGACTGTTCCCGTTTAGCCTGTCAAGTAGCCCTAACTACTGCTCGGGGAAATTTGCTTTTCAGCTTGGTGTTCTCTGCTGCGGTCAACCATAGTACTGTTGATTTTCGCCCGGATTTTATCAGTGTTCTTCATCGTCCTTAATGCCATAAAATTTGCGCCAAAGGGTTGCTCGTCTTACAATAGTGTAAGATGAGCTATTGAGCAAGTTGGTTGCTTAGCATCTACATAACTGCAGCGCGGAAAAAAAGACGAACAGAAAGGAAGGAAAACACTCACGACAGGAAAAATCGGGAAATACTCAAGACAGGGACTATCGCAACAGCAATTGTCCCTGTCGTGAGTGTTCTCTTTCTATTGTGTTGCCTTTTTGCGCTGCTGTTACGTCTAAGGTTGCCTGTTGATTGCTATGAAACTTGTTCGGTGGAGTTATAGCTGACGCGAGATATAAATATGCATAGCTAGCGGGATGGAGCAGAGCGGACGTGTGGGTCGTGAGAAATGCGGAGCTGTTCGCCAATCCCTGGGGAACAAGAAACTCCGACACTAACCGTATAATTATTTGTAATATTGGCAGCTGCTTATATTTGCAGGTGGACGCGACCTCATAGCGCAATTGAGGAGCCCATTGGCCCCGTTACACTTGGTACTCAGAGGCGTCACGCAGACAGACACCGCCGAAACGCGGAGAGTACGGCAAGAAGTGCATTCGCATTGGAAGATGCAAAAACTAAACAAGAGAAAGTAAATAAAATAAGAAATGGTTTCGCATTGGATACACATAAGTAGTATTAAGCGTTGTCCGTAATTCTCGTGCTTCCGGCTGGTCGAACACGTCAGCAGAGTACTAAGGTTAATCCCTGCTGACAGAGCGCGTAATGTAAAAAAATTTATCTCTACACCCCACCAAAGAACGAAGTAGAAGATTCTGCCAGCCACGAAGGCATGGGCGAATCGAAGATACCCCTCAACCCGCTGCGTTTGATTGAAACGCGATGGATCATGCGTCCGACCTGTTTGCCTACGCGTTTGACTTTGGCAATAGAGCCTTCGTGACCAGCAGGATCCTTTCCTTAAACGGGAATTTGACAATGCAACACCCGAGATCATACTAACCTAAGCCAGACCGACTGCGGCCTCAACACATTCCGATGCATACGTCAATTTATAACGGATCGTCAATCCTACACCCGCGTCCAAGACACAGAGCATGGTCCTTACCTACTGGGCTTGCGGGGATATAATGCTACCATTACTTGCTTCCATTACATCCATACAGAGTTCTGTTATGTTTTTCATATGAAATTATACAGCAATATAACATGCTGACCAAACAAATCGAATTGTTTAGAATTCATTATGTGCCAATAAATCTTAGTAGGTATCTTAGTACGACCTTAGTGCGTATCAAGATATCTTAAATCATTACAAAATAGGCAGAGCGGACTTCCAAAAGCATATAAGCAGCTCAATAAAAGCAATGTGGTTGTGTGGTGTAAGCTACAAGCTGGAGTATTCCCATACCCCCAGCTTTATAGCAAGCCGCAGACGCAGATTTCAAGCCCCAGGTGCAAACGTTGTGAGGGCATAGCGGATATATGATATATATGATATGGACGTGTCCTAGCATAGGAGAACCTGACAGAAGAAATGAGTCCAGGGAGGCACCGTTTCTCAAACAGGAAGAATAGGGACAACGTGAATTCATCCGTCTCGCACTGGCCGATGCTGAGATCCAGGCGATTCCGGTCGACGGCGGAGGGAAAGGACATGGCTGTAACCGAGCTGTGCCTCTTATCCACGCCAACCTTTTGACGGGTGCTAATAAGTGTTATTTCTCTCTCTCTGTCTCAATGTGTGCATAGCACTGTGCTTATAATATACTGAAAGATGTTCCTGATATACATATGGCCTTCAATGTTAAATTTACATTGTTAAGGAACATGTTTTGTTTGTGGCACTAAAATGCTAATCTTCGCGGTTATCTGCTATCTGAGAGTCTTCATTTCTCACGACTAAAGCTAGTTCAAGGAGCATGTCTTTTCTAGGCATATAACTTTCATCCTTAGAAGCATCTGATGTCATATCATTAGTTAAACTCCATCCATTGCAAGATGGAGACATCGCTAATATCCCTCTTATTAACCACGTCCTCCTGCCGTATAGATGGGGCCACCTTATCCCTGCAATCTTCGTGATCTCATCCACCCGCCGGACTATCTGCTAAGCCTGTCTTGCCTTCAAATTAATCCATTCATTTAGTAGACTGAATGATCAGTTATCCGTTCTTCGCATTACATGCTGTCGACATTTCCTTTTCAGCTAGCATATCTTTAACTCTTATTTGTTCCCAACACATCAGGATGTCTTCATACCCTTTACTATTACCACCACATTTTACTTTCAATACTTCACTGCATTTTCCTAAAGTTGAATTCCACCTCCTTTTTCTGCCTCGAGGTTTCTGCCTAATCAGTGAGTGCAAGCAAGATACTATGCCTTCTTCTTGAGGAATACTGGTTACCCGATTTTTATACCTTAAGTGAGAATATCTGCCAAATACATTACCACACAACACTTATTCTCTTAGATTCAAAGGCATACCAGCAAATGTCCCAATAAAAGTGCGACTCTCTAAACTATTTCATTGTTCTAGACTTTTCAGCATATCATGAAAGGCACGATTTGAAGAGTGTGTCATGGGCCTCTGCAAGTTCAGGAAAATTAGACGTTTTCTCTCACTTTCAGTGTCTTTCTTTTCCCACACTAAACAGGAACCAGAATAAGCTGGGTGGTCTTCGTCGCAGTTCACACAACATTGTTAAAAGGTCGAAGTGATCGGGGCTTAAGGATGCTGGTGATGCCCAGAATTGCCACAATTGTCTTGATTGACACAAACTTGGCCCCAAGGGTGGGTCTCGTTTTCTCAAGCAAAAACGTTTATACAGGAAATCCATGCTGAACCCTAATCTTTAGACAGAGAAGGCCCCAAAAATACGTGGTCCAAATGAGATTACCCCCCCCCCCCCCCCCTAAACAAGCCCCGCCAAAAGTGACCCATAAGTCTGCCCCTGCTCGTCACATGCCCGTATCTGTAACAACTGACGCCAATGATGTTCACGCCAGATGTGATTTTTGTTTTAGGCAGGAGCGTGGGACTAAATTTAGCAATCACAGTTTTATTTTTGCCTTAGTACCATATGATTATTTTCCACAAAGCTATTAGAAAACGGTATTCATAAATTTCAACATTTTTTATAGACATCAACATTTTTCAGCACAAAAATCCGCTCCACTTTCACAGACTAGTGGGATGTGTATGTTTCATTGAAGGCATTTAGCTTTCAGAGATTTGGGCTGAGCGTGACAAAAAGATGGCTTGTGCAGCTAAATTGATCGTGCCTGAAATTTGTCGCTGCAGGCATGCAGAAGTGACTAAAAGCAGTACAAATAAGTCGCATCAGGAACGGTAATTTGGGGCTCTGGGATACACCAGAAGTGCCTCAGAGCTAAAGTTTGTCAAGCATCTTGTTAGGTGTGCCCTATGCTTTGAAATGATATTAATGAGGAATTCAATGTTCCAGAGCAATTCTGCGCTCTGCCTATGGCAGTAGCCTCCCACCATAGATAGCAATTAAATGTTTGAAAATGTTTCGTTACTCTTCTGTGGGGACAATGAAGGCAAAATGTTTCACACAAGCTTAAGTTCAGCTTCCTAGAAATTAGAAAAAAATAATTGTAAATTGTGTCGTTTAACAGCCCTCTACGACACAGGAGCTATGAGGGATGTCAAAGTGGAGAACATCGGCTTGTTTTGACCACCTGGGGTTCTTATTTTGCACATGCAACACACAGAAAATGGGAATTTATGAAATACTTCACTGAATTACTGCCGCCATGGCCGGGAGCAGAACAGCAAGGTTGCTGGCGCATCGCGGGGGTTCAAATCAGATAAGTGGATAGAACAGCCACAGCCGAGCTCAAAAAGTCCTGTTGTTTCGACTGAAATTTTTTCAACTGAGGCCATTTAGGTTTTCGGACACCAATTGGATGCTTCATTTGGCTCCAGTTGGTTTCAGTGGCGTCAAAAATCAATTGGTTCCAAATGGAATAAATTACATTTTCTCCCAGGACCACTGGGGCATTCTGCTTAACTGAACTCAATGTAACCTAACCCAACCCAACCTAACCCAACCTAACTCAACATGCCCTAACCAAACCCTACACAACCTAACCTAACCCGACCTAACCCAACCCAACCTATCCTAACAGAACCCAACTTAACCTAACCCAACCCAACCTATCCCAACCCAACCAAACGTGACCTAATCCAACCTAACCCAACCCATTGTAACCTAAACCAACATAACCTAACCTATCTCAACCCAACCTAACCTACCATAACCCAACCCGACCCAGCCTACCACAACATAACCCAAACCAGCCCTCCCTAACCTAAACCAACCTAACCTAACCCAACAAAACCTAAACAAACCTAATTTACCACAAACAAACCTAGCCTCACCCAACTTAACCTAACCTAAATTAACCCATACTTACCTAACCTATCATAACCCAACACGCACCAACCTACGCCCACATAACCCAGCCCAACCTAACCCAACCCAACCTAATCCAACCCATCAAAAACCTAAACTATCACAACTTAACCCAATCTAACCCAACCGAATTCAAACTAACCTAGCCTGACCCAACTTAACCTAACCTAACTTAACCCATACTTACCTAACGTATCATTAACAACCCGACCCAAACCTACTCCCACAAAACCCAACCCAACCTAATCCAACCCATCAAAAACCTAAACTATCATAACTTAACCCAATCTAACCCATCCAAACCCACTCTAACCTAGCCTATCTCGACCCAACAACCCACCACAACCTAACCCAACCCAACCAAACCAACCCAACCTAACATAACCCAACCCAACATAACCCATTCCAACCCGACCGAACATATCCTAATCCAGCCAAACCCAACTCAACCTAACACAACCCGACCCAAGCCAGCCTACCCTAACCTAACCTAACCCAACCTAAGCCAACCTAACCTAGCATACCCCAACGATACCCAACTTAACCCGACCCAACCAAAGCTAACCCAACCATACCTAACCCAAACCATCCCAACCCAACCTAAACCAACTTTAAGTAACCTAACCTAACCAAACCCAACCTAACTTAACCTAACCCAACCCAATCTAACCCAACCCAACCTAATCTAACCTAACCCAAACTTACCTAACCTAACCGAACCTAGCCTAACCTAACACATCCCAAATAACCTAACCTAACCTATGAAACCAAACCCAACCCAACCTAACCTAACCCAGTCTAACCCAACCTAACCCAACCCAACCTAACCTAACACAACCTTACCCTACCTAACCCTACCTTACCTAACCTAACCCAACCTAACCTAGCATAACCCAACCCAACCTAACCAAATCCAACACTACCCAAACTAACCTAACCCAACCTAACCCAACCCAACCCAACCTATAGTAACGAAACCTAACCCTACCTAACCCAACCTAACCTAACCTAACCCAACCTAAGCCAACCTAACCTAACACAACTCACCGCAACCTAACCTAACCTAACCTACCCCAAACCATCCCAACGCAACCTATACCAACCTTAGGTAACCTAACCTAATCCAATCCAACCCAACATAACTTAACCTAACCGAACCCAATCTAGCCCACCCAACCCAACCTAACCTAACCTACCCTAACTTAACCCAACCTAACCTTCCCCAACTTATCCCACACCAACATAACCTCACCCAACCTAACCCTTCCTAACCTAACACAACCCAACCCATCCTAACCGAACCTATCCTATCCTAATCCAGCCTAACCCAACCCAACCTAACCTAACCTAACCCAAACCATCCTAAAACAGCCTAACCAAACATAACCCAGCACAACCTAACCTAACCAACTACAACCCAACCCAACCTAACCTAGCCTAACCCTATCCAATCTAACCCAACATAAGGTAACTTAACCTACCCAACCCACCGAATACTAGCCTAAACTAACCCAACCTAACCTAACTACCCCAACTCTACCCAACCTAACCCACCCAAACCTATCCTATCCTTACCAAACACAACCTAAACTAACCCAACCCAACGTAATCTAACCTACCCTAGCCTAACCCTACCTAACCCAACCGTACCCAACCTAACCTAACACAACCTAACCCAACCTCACCTAACCTAATGCAACCAAATCTAACACAACCTAACCTAACCCAACATAACCTAACCCAACACAACCTATCCTAATCCAACCCAACCTAACCCAACCCAGCCTAAACTAACCCAATCTAACCTAAATCAACACAACCCAATCGAATCTAACCTAACCGAACCCAACCTAACACAAACCCAACCAAACCTGTCCTATACCAACCCAACCTATCCCAACCTAACCTAACGCAGCCCAGTCGAACCTAACCCAACCTAACCTAACCTAATGCAACCATCCTAATCCTACCCAACCTAACCTAACATAGCCCAACCCACCTAACCCAATCCAACCTAACCTAACCAAACCTAACCCCACCAGACACAAGCCAACTATACCTAACCTAACCTCTCCAAACTTAACCATACATAACCTAACCTAACATATCCCATCCCAACCTAACCTAACCTAATGCAACCAAACCCATCCCAACCTAACCTAACCCACCATAACCAAACCTAACCCAACCCAAACTAACCTTACATAACCTAAACCTACCAAACCCAACCTAACCTAACCCAACACAATCTAATCTAACCTAACCCTACATAACCCAAGCTTACCTAACCTAACCTGACATAACCCGACCGAACCTAACCTAACCTAACCTAACCCAACCTAACCTAAGCTAACACTTCCAAATCCAACCCAACCTAATCTAACCCAATGTAACCTAACCCAACCCAACCTAACCTAACATAACCCAACACAACCTTAAGCAACCCAACCCTACTTAACCTAAGCCAACCCTATCCAACCCATCCTAACCCTAGCCAACCTAACCTAACATAACCCAACTTAACTCAACCGAACCTAACCTAACCCAGCCCAACCTAATCTAACCTAAACTAACTAATGCAACCCAACCCAATGTAACATAACCCAGCCCAATCTAACCAAACCCAACTCAACATAACTGAACCCAACCCCTAAACCTAACCCAACCCAACCTAAACTACCCAACCCAATGTAACATAACCCAGCCCAATCTAACCAAACCCAACCTTACTAACCCAACCCAACATAACTGAACCCAACACAACTCAACCTAACCCAACCCAGCATAACCCAACCGAATACAACGAAACCCAACAGAATTCAACCTAAGCAAACCCAACCAAACTTAACCTAACCTAACCTTAACCCAACCGAACCCAACCCAACCCAACCTAACCTAAAGTAACCAAACCTAACCCAACCTAACCTAACCCAACCCTACAGAACCTAACCTAACCCGTCCTAGCCCAATCCAACCTATCCTAACTGAAGGCAACTTAACCTAACCCAACCCAACCTAACCCATTCCAATCTAACTAATCCATCCCAACTTAATCCAACCCAACCTAACCTGACCTAATCCAGCCTAACCCAACCCATTTTAACCTAAACCAACTTAACGAAACCTAACTTAACCCAACCTAACCTATCATAACCTAACCCAACCCAACGTACCCCAACATAACCCAAACCAACCCAACCTTACCTAACCCAACCTAATCCATGCCAACAAAGCCTAAACTAACCTATTTTAACCCAAACTAACCTAGCCTGATCCAACCTCACCATACCTACCCTAACCAATCATAACCCAACCCGACCCAACCTACCCCAACATAACCAAATCCAACCTAATCCAACCCAACAAAACATAAATATCCTAACTTAACCCAATCTAACCCAACCGAACACAAACTAACCTAGCCTAACCCGACCTAACAACACAACCTAACCTTACCCAACCAAACCAACCCAACATAACATAACATAACCCAACCCAAAGTAACTCATTCCAACCTAGCCTAACCTAACCTAATCCAACATAAGCCAACCTTACCTAACATAACCCAACACTACCCAACCCAAGCTAACCTAACCCAAACCATCCAAACCCAACCTAAACCAACCTAAGGTAACCTAACCTAATCCAACCCAACCATACCTCACTTAACCTAAACCAACCAAATCTATCCACCCAACACAACCTAACCCAAACTAACCTTACCCAACTTAACCCAAACCAACCTAACCTAATCCAACCTAACCTAACATAACCGAACCCAACCTAACCTAACCCAACCGAGCCTAACACAGCCTAAAGCAACCGAACAAAATCTAACCTGACACAACCTAACACAAGCCAACTCAACCCAACCTAGCCTAACTTAACCTAACCCAACCTAACCTAACGTAATATAATGCAACCCAACCTAAACTAACCCCACCCACCTAACCCAACCTAGCCTAACCCAACATACCTAACCTAACCCAACCTACCACAACTTAACCTAACTTAACCTAATATAACCCAACCTAACCCAATCAACCCTACCCAAACTAACCTAACCTAACCCAACCTTTGCCAACCTAAACTAATCTATCCTAACCCTAACTAACCTAACCCAACAGAGCCTAACCCAGCCCAACCAAAACATAAATCAGCCCAACCTAACAAACCGAACCCAACCTAACCCAACCAAACCTAGCTTATCTTAACCTAACCGAACCCAACCTACCCATACCAACCCAACCTAACCTAACCTAATCCAGCCTAACTCATCCCAACCCAACCTAACCGAACAAAAACAAACCCAACCTACCATAACCCAAAAACCAAACAACCCAACCTAACCCAACCGAAGCTAACCCAACCCAACCTTACCTAACCGGATATAACCGAAACCACCCCAACCCAACCTAACCTAACACAACAGAACCCAGCCTAACCTAGATTCCAACCTAGATGAACCCAACAAAACCTAACCCAACCCAAAGCAACCCAACCCAACCTAACCTTTTCCAAGCCAACTCAACCGAACCTAACCTAACTTAACCAAACATAACCCAACCCAACCTTACCTAACCTAATGCAACCAAACCCAACCCAACCTTACCTAACCCAACATAAGGTATCCTAACCTAACCCAACCCAACGCAACCTAAATTAAACTTACCCAACCCAACCAACATAACCAAACATAATCCAACTTAACTCACCCAAACATAACCTAACCTTACCAAACCCAACCTAACCTTACCCAACACAACCCAACCTAATCTAGCCTAACCTAACCTAACCCTACCTAACCCACCCTTACCTAACCTAACCTAACACAGCCCAACCCAACCTAACCTAACCTAACCTAGTGCAACGTAACCTAACCTAACTTAACCTAGCCCTAACCAAACTAACCCACCGAAACCTAACCTAATCTTACCAAACCCAATCTAACCTAGCCCAACCCAACACAACCTAACCTAACCTACCCTAACCAAACCCAGCCTAACACAAACACAACCAAACCTAACCGCTACTAACCCAAACCAACCTATCCCAACCTAACCTAACGCAACGCTACCTAACCTAACCTAACGCAACCATCCTAATCCTACTCAACCTAACCCAATCCAAAGTAAACCTAACCTAACCTTACCCTACCTAACCCAACCTTACCTAACCTATCCCAACCAGGCCTAACATAACCAAACCCAACCTAACCCAATCCAACAATGCCCAACCTCACCTAACCCAACATAACCCAACCCAACTCAACCTAACCCACCCCAACTTAGCTCATCCCAACCTAAACTAACGAAACCTAACCCTACCCAACCCAACCCATCCTAACCCTTCCTAACCCAGCCTAACAAAACATAACCCAACCCAACCTAACTAACCCAAGCTAACCTATCCCAACTTAACCTAAAGGACTACAACCCAACCTAGCCTAACCCAAACAACCCAACCTAAGCAAACCCAACCCAACCTAACCCATACCACCCCAACCCAACCTAACCCTACCTAATCTAACACAACACAACCCAACCTAACCTAACCGAATCCAACGCAACCCAACTGAGCCCAACAAAACGTAACCAAACGTAACCTAACCCAGCCCAACCTATCCTAACCTAACCTAACTTTACCAACCTAACATAACCCAACCTTACCTAACCTAATGCTACCGAACCCAACCCAACCTAACCTAACCCAACGTAACCTAACCTAATCTAACCCAACCTAACCTAACCCAACCCAACCCAACCTAACCCAACATAAGGTAACCTAACCTAACCCAACGCAATGCAACCCCAGAACGCAATTCCAGGACTTCCATGACGCAATTCCATGACGTCGGAGCGCTCGGAAATTGGGACATCGGAGCCGTCTCGTGCCTTCAGGGAAATATTGTGCGAACTGTTTTTATTGGGCGTGAGCAAGTTCCAAAACTTCTTGGGGTTTACCCGCATTATCTCAATGAGATCGTGACAGTAGAATTTTCGTTTTGAAGATCGTAATAACTGCGTGTATTCGTGCAGACTTGCAAGGTATTTGTCCCACTTCCTAGCGCATCCTGATTTCTTTGCGTTACGGAATAGGCGTTTTTTCTTTCGCGACAACTTCCTCAGCGCATTTGAGTACCATGGTTTATTGGCATCCCCACGAATGCAGATGAGCGGGACGTAAGCTTCTATAAGCGATAACATTTTCTCTTTAAATAGACACCAGTTGTTATTCACGGATCTGCTATGTATGGAAATTTGAAACGTCTGAAGAAATTCTTCAAGGTGGGAGTTAATGCTTGGGAAATCGGCCTTAGAAAAATCACGGATGTATTTAACAGACGGTTGGCGTATAGGAATTTCGATGGACAGGTTGAAAGTTATGATACAGTGATCACTTAGACCACTAGTACACGAAAGCGATTGAACTAATTCTGGATTGGATGCAAGGACGAGGTCTAGTATGTTTGAGCCTCGAGTTGGTGCACACACTGTTTGGGTAAGGTTAAACGTAAGGACCAGATCCAAGAAATATTTTGATGGACGAGATGACGCAGTCAAGTTATCCCAATCGATGTCTGGAAAATTGAAGTCGCCACAGAGTATGAAGTTGGCATGAGAGAATCTAGACTGAAAATCTTCAAGAACAGAGTGAAGGTCGCTTATGAAGGAAGGATCCGTGTCGGGGGCTCGATAGCATGCAATTAGAATGTTGGTGCAAGAGGGAAAATTAAATTTGATGCAGAGTATTTCGCTATGGCAATTGATATCAACTGGGGTAGAAGAAAGGCTTGTTTCACCAGAGCGAGAATGCCGCCTCCCCGACGACCAACTCTGTCTCGCCGGTAGGAGTGAAATGATTGACTGTCGTGCAAAAGTTCGATATCATCTATATCGGATGTTAGCCAGGATTCAGTGAATAATGCGATGTCAGTGCTGTGGTCGTCGAGAAGCGCCTCAACCGATTCTTTTTTGGGCAGGTAACTCCGAATATTTGTCAGCAAAAGCGAAACGTTATTGTATGTATCGATTGAGCGATTGCGCTGTGAAGGATTGGAATGAGGCGATTGTGGGGGTCTCGGTGTTTTCAGTAATCGCTATGGTTTTAGTTCGACAACGGAATCCGTATCTGCATAATAAGTGAAAACCTTTTTGCCAATCAGCAGCTTGTCAAAACGAATCTTGAAAGAGGCGTTGTTCTGTTGACCATAAGTGAAAAGTTTCTAGCCACGCGTACCTTGGCTGAATAATCCTCGCGGATAGAAAACGATGTATCCTTCAGCTTCGAACCAGCAAGCAATATCCCTGATTTGTCTTTGAAATGCGTTAGCTTTACAATGATTGGGTGGTTTTTGCCTACCTCGAATCGACCCAATCGATGCGCACGTTCGATCTGATGATTTTCAATTGAAATGTCAAGCCTGTCCGAGCAGAAAGAAACAACGCGTTCTTCAGATTGTGCCCAAGTTTCACCGAGATCGTCTGTGATTCCAAAGAACAATAAGTTCGAGCGGCGTAAGCGATTTTCGGCGTCATCGTACTTGGTCGTCAGCAGTTTGACGTCAGAAGAAAGTTTAGTCAAGTCCGGGGTAGCTTTAGATGCGGCAACATTTTCAGGGTTGTTTTCAACAATTTTTTCGGGTACTTCGACGCGTGATGAAAGTCGACGCACAGAGTCATCAATGGTTGTTTGTGTCGACCTGATCAAGGCGAGCTCAGAAAGTATAGTGTTCTGGCTCGATTCTATGCGTAATATGGCCTGTGAGATAGATTCGAGGGTCGGAGGGGCATCGTTTTCGGTAGGGCCTGGGTTTAGTTCGATATCTCCAGATAAAATGAGCAAAAGAGAAGCAAAATGGGCGTGAAGACAGAAGGAGGAGGCAATACATAACAATCTATGGCAAAAGACAATGGCGTCTCTGGCGTCTTTGGGGCACGACACCGCTAGCAGGAAGCGATCACTAGTGCGAAAACATGTGGCACAGGGTAGGTGACTAACCTGCAGTAGAAGGAAAGGCGTCTGCATGACCGGTTGATATGCGGTGTCGTGCCCCAAATGGCTCCAGTGGCGCAGCGGCTTTTGTAGTCGGGGAACTTCCGCGCTGGTACTGGCACCACGTTGCGAGATGATGATCCTGTTCACCGCCGGAAGCAACGGATGCAGGTGAAGTTCGTCGTCTGCGTGGTAGCTCGTAGACTCAACTGGCAGCCAGGCGGATTCTTCGGCGCCGCGCACAGCAGAGGGTCGCAAACGGAAAACGTTGAAAGGTGTGGTGGGGATGGTCCAGGATAAGATAGCCTGCAGTAGAAGGAAAGGCGTCTGCATGACCGGTTGATATGCGGTGTCGTGCCCCAAATGGCTCCAGCGGCGCAGCGGCTTTTGTAGTCGGGGAACTTCCGCGCTGGTACTGGCACCACGTTGCCAGATGATGATCCTGTTCACCGCCGGAAGCAACAGATGCAGGTGAAGTTCGTCATCTGCGTGGTAGCTCGTAGACTCAACTGGCAGCCAGGCGGATTCTTCGGCGCCGCGCACAGCAGAGGGTCGCAAACGGAAAACGTTGAAAGGTGTGGTGGGGATGGTCCAGGATAAGATAGCCTGCAGTAGAAGGAAAGGCGTCTGCATGACCGGTTGATATGCGGTGTCGTCTTGATTCGGTGTCGTCTTGTCGTCTCGGTTGATATGCGGTGGCGATAATGTCTGGTGCGGATGACAAACTTGCTATAATTTGCTGCAGAAGATCGCGCTTTCACCGAAAGCCCCTGCAATTCTACTGAATAATCTGTAAAGAATTAAGGCCCGCCGGAGGAACCATGTTGTTGGGTAGTGAGGGTCAGGAGGGGTGTGGAGAGCGGGACTGTGGGAGGATAGTCCGTTGAGAGTCCAGGAGTGAGGCGAGTTAAGCGCTCCTCTACCTTGGTCATGATGCTACCTATGACATTATCCATTGGACGGGTGATGGTAGATTCAATAATAAGCTGGTACTGTGCAGTGAGCTGCGCAGTAATGCGCTCTGTGAGCCTGGCTTCCAAGTTTTGGGCGAAGGACTGAAATTTGGCATCTAGGCCTATTGGTTCGGCTGGGCTCTCATCAGGCCTTCTTTTTTTAGAGGGAGGTTGGGCGGGTTGTGTGGGTGAAGGGGAGGGGTGTGGATGGGGAGATACAGCAGAGGTGGCGGTAGAGAGGGCTGCCCTGAGCTGCTTTACCTGCTCTCGCCGAGCCTTCACGTCCGGGTCCTGGGAGGTCCTGGTGTTCGTCCCGGCAGCCTTGGAGGCCCATGTTGCAGTAGACGGGAGGATCATTTTCAGCGGAAGAAAGGCGTTCTTGTTCGTTCGCAACGGAGGAAAGTCATCCTTGTTAGGGGGCTTTGCCTTCTGGGGCGATGGTCACGGCCAGCAGCGCTGACTTGCAGGGCTTGCAGGAGTGGCTGCGCCGTGGTGCCTTTCTAAGCGAGGCCTCCTCTTGGTCGTAAAACGACCCGTATAGTGCCGGGAGGGAGTGAAGCAAGTTGTTTGCTTCGGTGTGCGACTGCGTGCGTCGCGGCGCGTAGCTGTTCTTGTTGAGGCCTGTATGTAGGCTTGAAAGTCGCGGGGGTAGCGGACGCGGACGCCATAGGCTTAGATAGAAGAGACGCTGCTTGGTGGGATATGGCCAGCGTTTCCGCGCTTGAGATTTCATCCTTGTACGCGCGGAGTATCGGGGTCCACACACTGGGACGAAGGTCTTCCCTCTGCGCTTGCACCTCCATGGCTGTTGGGGGTAGGTGCGCTGCCGGTGAGTGAGGAACGCAGCGCGCCGGCAAGGCTCGCCTCGATGAGGCAAAGCTTAGCGCAGCGGCCCAGCCGGCGGAGACGTTTTCGCTTTTTAGTCACTGTTAATCATAGGGCACATCCAAAAGATGATAACGGTTAGGGCCCGTGTACCTTCCTGGATCCATTGAAGGTCTTGATAGTTCCTTGGGAAGATTTAGCAAGGTTAGGTTAAGTTGGTTTAGGTTAGAATGGGTCGAGTTAGGTTGGATTAGGTAAGGTTAGGTTGGGTTGGGTTAGGTTAATTTGGGATCAGTTAGGATAGGTTTGGTTGGGTTAGGCCGGGTTAGGCTAGGTTGTGTAGGGTTGGGTTTGGTTAGATTGGGTTGGCTTAGGTTTGTTTAGGTCAGGATAGGTTGGGTTGGGATAGGATAGGTTCGATTGAGTTATGTTGCGTTATGTTAGGTTGGGTAGGGTTGGCTTAGGTTAAGTATTTTTGGGGTAGGTTAGATTGGGTTGGGTTATGCTAGGTTTGGTCGGGTTATGTTTGGTTGCATAAGGTTGCATTGGGTTAGGTTGGCATGGGTAGGTTGTGTTAGGTTGGGTTGTGTTAGGTTAATATGGGGTTGGGTCGGGTTATGTTTGGTTAGGCTGGGTTAGGTTAGGTAAGCTTGGGTTATGTAGGGTTAGGTTAGATTAGATTGGGTTGGGATGGGTTAGGTTAGGTTGGGTTGGCTTTGCTTAGGTTGGGTTAGGTTTTGTTGGGTTGTTTGGGTTTGGCTAGGTTGTGTTGTAGTGCTTTAGGTTAAGTTAAGATAGGATAGGTTGGGTTAGTTAGGCTGGGTTAGGTTGTGTTGGGTTAGGCTGGGTTCGGTTGGGTTAGGATGGGTTGGGTTAAGTTGTGGGTGGGTTAGGTTGAGTTCGGTTGGGTTCAGTTAGGTTGGGTTAGGTTGGGTTGGGTTATTTTAGGTTAGGTTGGGTTAGGTTAGGTAAGTTTGGGTTAGGTAGGTTAAGGTTAGGTTAGGTTAGGTTGGGTAGGGTTAGGATAGGTTGGGTAGGATTAGGATGGTTGCGTTAGGTTAGGTAGGGTTGGGTTAGGTTGGGTTGGTTTAGGTTAGGCTAGATTCGGTTGGGTTGGGCTAAGTTAGGTTAGATTGGGTAAGCTTTGACTGGGTTGGGTTAGGTTGGGTTATGTTGGGGGTAGGTTGGGTCGGGTTGGGTTATGATAGGTTAGGTTGGGTTGGGGTAGGTTAGGTTAAGTTGGTTGAGGTTAGAATGGGTCGAGTTAGGTTGGATTAGGTCAGATTAGGTTGGTTTGGGTTAGGTTAATTTGGGATCAGTTAGGATAGGTTTGGTTGGGTTAGGCCGGGTTAGGTTAGGTTGTTTAGGGTTGGGTTAGGTTAGGTTGGGTTGGGTTCGGTTGGGTTGGGTTAGGTTAGGTGTAGTTGAGCTAAGTTTGGTTGGGTTTGTTTAGGTTGGGCTCGGTTGGGTTGGGTTGTAGTCGGTTAGGTTAGATTGGGTTGGGTTATGTTGGGTAAGGCTGGGTTAGGTTGGGTTGGGATGTGTTGGGTTGGGTTCGGTAGGGTTAGGTTTGGTTAATATAGGTCGGGTTGGGATATGTTGGGGTAGGTTGGGTCGGGTTGGGTTATGATAGGTCAATATAGGTTGGGTTAAGTTAGGTTAGGTTAAGTTGGTTTAGGTTAGAATCGGTTAGGTTAGGCTGGATTAGGTCAGGTTAGGTTGGGTTAATTAGAGTTATGTTAGGTTAGGTTAGTTTAGGTTGGGTTGGGTTAGGTTAGGTTAGTTTAGGTTGGGTTGGGTTAGGTTAAGTAGGGTTGGGTTGAGTTAGGTTAGGTTAGGTTAGGCTGAATTGGGTATGTTTATGTTAGGTTCGGTTGGGTTGGGCTGGGCTGGGTTGGGTTAGGTTAGGTTATTTTGCTTGGGTTGGTTTGGGTTGGGTTAGGTTAGGTTGGGTTGGGTTGGGTTGTTGGGTCTGTGTTAGGATAGGTTAGGTTGGGTTCGGGTGGGTTATGTTAGTTTAGGTTTGGTTAGCTTAGGTAAGGTTTGGTTGGGTTCTGTAGGGTTGGGTTAGGTTAGGTTAGGTTAGGTCAGGTTGGGTGGGTTGGGTTGTTGGGTCGGATTAGGCTAGGTTAGGTTGGGTTCGGTTGGGTTATGTTAGGTTAGGTTTGGTTAGGTTAGGTATGGTTCGGTTGGGTTGGGTTCGGTGGGGTTGGATTATGTTAGGTTAGGTTAGTTTGTGCTGGTTTGGGTAGAGTTATATTGGGTTCGGTTAGGTTAGGTTAGGTTGGGTGGGTTGGTTTGGGTTGGGTTCTTGGGTCGGGTTAGGCTAGGGTAGTTTGGGTTCCGTTGTGTTCGGTTGGGTTACGTTACATCAGGTGGAGTTAGGTTGGGTTAAGTTTGGTTAGTTTAGGATTTTTGGGTTGGTTCAGGTGGGGTTAGGTTGGGTTGGGTATATAGGTCAGTCTGGCCGATGTATTAATGTACGCCTCATGGAACACGCCAATTCCTTGGGAAAAAGAGACTAACCTAGCAAAGCATTGCTTCACGTGTAAATGCACACCGTATTTTGTCGATACGGAAGTGTTGTTTGTGCACAATGGTCGGCGCACAAGAGAGATAGCAGAGGCCTTCCATATCATAAGAAAGACAACCTGTTGCGTCAGCACACCTTCCGTATCCCGAACCCCCAAGGAAATGAGCCTGTTGCACAGGGGATAGCATATCGGCGATAACTGCACGAGCCTTTGATGCAGTGTGTTTTTATTTGCATTTTTAAAAGTACATCTGTGCTTGACCATGCGCATGTGCGTAGTTCTTGTGTATGTATAAATTGACCTGCTTACTTCAAATAAAATTTAGTTGTAAGATCAGCGCCTGTGTGTGTGTTCCCTTCTTTCTTCGTCCTTGTTGCTTAGCGCTGCTTTAATATTATGGAGCGTTTCCAACTCGCCCAATCTGCCGTTCTGCGGCGTAGAGGCCTTGAGTCTTTTAAGGGTATGTCCATTTCGTTTAGAATCCTGCAAGTGGAGGCCAAGGATGCGGAGGGCCCCTGCCGAAAATTTCCGTAAGAAGCCTTATGGAAAACTTATGGATTCCACATATTTCCACAAAAATTTGTATGGATGCTGGATGGACTTATGGAGTCCACATATTTTTCCACACAACTGTGTGTGGAAAGTTATGGATTTTGCGGAGTGTGTGGGATGGTTGCGGACACATGTGGACAATGACTTTACGGGTGATGGAGTTTTATGGATGGGTGTTATGGAGAGACTTTACGGACCACAGGAATCCATAAAATCTACTCGACGCGGAGTCCGTCAATTATGTATGGAAACTCACGGACAGTGTGGAAGTGGGTTGAGAACACAATTGAAGCTTGCAATTCCTGCAAAAGGCATACGACCAGGTATGCAGAGTGACCACAGCCTGCAATGGCAGTATATTGGTACCAGATATAATCAATTTAATTTTATAGCCGCCGCGGTGGTGCCGTGGTTAAGGCGCTTGGCTGCTGACCCAAAAGACGCGGGTTTGATCCCAGCTGCGGCGGTCGCATTTCGATGGAGGCAAAATGCTAGAGGCTCGTGCACTGTGCTATATGTCAGTGCATGTTAAAGAATCCCAGGTGGTCGAAATTTCCGGAGGCCTTCACTATGGCATCCCTCATATATGGCCCATTAAACACCCCTTAAACCCTAATTTAAGTAACACAAATGAAGCATATACTTGCAATGTATACTCATACACATAATGATCAGTTTATTGAATACAACTGATATATGCACTTCAAAACCAATATTTCCCATGTTTACAATGCGGTTTAGGAGCTGCAAATAAAACTGCTGAAAATCATAAGTAGCCGAGCCGACCATGCAGTGCTCAAGAAAATGCGCGCCAAAGAAACTAAATACATATATTTACAATAGATACATATCATCATCTTCACATATATGTTATGGTACATATATATTACATGAATATATATATATATATATATACACATATTTACAAAACAGTCATTCGTCTCTGACCCGGCAGAACGCATAGGTCATTTCTTGTTACTGAGTGAAATTGAGGTAACATTTTAGATACTTGATAATAAGAACAAGGGAAGAAAAGGTAATCACATGTATTTTTAAATACATATATATCACACTTCTGCAACAAATTATTTACTGGATAACACAAAAACTAAGGAAAATTTGATTCAATGCAGCTGCTATGAAAAGTAACCACGAAATGAAAACAGAATTACAATACAGGACTGCAGCACAGATGTAGGCCATTTCAAGTCTTCGGTAAATTGTGCATCACCTTCTGCAACACGTGTGATAGAAATGGCTTGGAAGTGATCTCTATTTCACGAGTTATTCTCTGAGCAGCAAGCCTTATAGCAACATTTCTGCCACTGCCTACAGCCTTTCTTGATGCAGTAGGATACAAACTAGTTGTCTCGAAAGTTGCTGCATCTAAATTTAGCACAGCTGAGAGCTCAAGGAATTCTGATCATCAATGACTCCACAGTGCACTTGCTGGTATGAGTTCAGTTCTTCAAAGCGTATGTATGGGCTTGCCCCTTAGCTGACAGACAATTTTTTCTTTGACCGCCCACTGTCACCACCAAACAAGAATGTTGCAATGTACTGATCATTAAATGAAGCATGAAACAAATACTGCCATTTCACCTAAAAACATGTACCCAAGGAAAGGTTAAAATCAGGTCACAATATCAATGCAGTAAAACTGCTCTCGAAAAATGCAATAGTTCACAAGGCTCGTACAGACTCAAAATGGGCAAATTCAAGGATATTGAAGGAATTTCAAGGCCTAGTTCGAGTATTTTGAAGCACTCAACAAAATGCTACATGCGGCAGTTTGCAATACCAGGTACCAATTTTACTGAACAAAGTCGAGAAAACACATTTCAAGGAACAGCATGTATTGCACTAAACCTACATAATATATGTTCCGTCCTTGAAAAACACCCTGCCGTGCATTGCACCAATATGTCGAACAGCAATCCATTCTGCAAAACTGCAAATAGCAACTTCAGGGGAGCACCTGCCGCTTTTCCTGAATCTTCTGGCTGATGCTACACAGTTCCTCAGTCTTGCTTCGTGCAGCCTTCCTCAGACTATTTGATCTGACCACGTACTTCAGATCATTAGCTGCTTAATTCTGCCTTTTCAGCATACGTATCCACTGAAGCCTGGAGGTCAGCTATTGTTGCCTGGAGTGTCTTTTTTATTTAATGCATCGATCTCTTCGTCGATGCAGCGCCTCTTTGATTCCCTGACATCATCACATTGCTTCTTTTTTACTGCTTCCAGATATGCAGCATACTGCTGCCGGGCAGATGATACAGCAGTCTTCAGCTCTTTTGTAATAGGGACGTTAAGAATGCCCCCTGCCTTGTCCACAGCGTCGCATAAAATACGTTGCGTAATGTACCACAGGCCCTTCAGGTTTTCTACAGCAATGAACTCTCAAATTTAGGCACACTTGCAAGGCTTCCAGAGCTCTTGTAGTGGAAATGTGGACCTGTGTAACATTTCAAATAAGTCATTTGAAAACTTAACATTACACATTTAAACACCAACTCTAATATGTGTGCATAGTGCACCCCCCCTGCAATTTCTCACACTTTGTACTCTCTCCTGGGATGAAGTGAGAAAGATAGCCGTGCTATACTTCCTCCTCACTCAAACTGGCACAGATTGAGATCAAAATGAAACCAAGAGTGTCCCCTCCCCAGCTGTGCACTAGGGTACATTTTGCATTACACGTTGCACAGCCTCGGTGGGAGTGATATTCTGCTACTCAGCATGAGGCTTAAAGGTCAGTCCCAGCGGCAGGAAAATGAACAACTTTGCACATATTTCAGGACACCAGAGCTGCGAAATTAATGCCGTACCTTCATAATAGCACACCCACATAAGCAGTTTACTTGCTGCGCAGTTCACTTAGAAAATTCCCTAGTGATAGAAGCATCTCGAATATGTTTAGTCATTCCTAAATAATAAAATCTATCTTTTGGCGAGTTCTCTCCATTGTCATAGTCAATCTACCACAGTGGCTTAGTGTGGCATTCAGCTACTGATCCCCTGGTTATCTGATAGCAGCAGCCATATTCCAATGAAGGTGGAGTGCAAAAAGCAGTGTGCTGTGCGTTTCAGCACATGTTAAAGAAAACTATGCTGTCTGAATAATTCTGGTGCCCTTTACTTCAATGCAATTCACTTATAACGACATTTAGAAAACCAGAAAATTTTATGGTTATAACCGAATAACGTTATATCTGGACTGGCAAAAAACACATTGATGTATTCCCCCATGCATGTAGGCATTACCCCATTAATGTAAGGGCGCACAGCATCTTGGCACTCTGCCAAGTTAGCCGAGCGAGCCACCCCGCCCCCTCCGGAGCTCCCGTCAAAAGATAAACAGGCAGCAATGTTATCGGCATAACCGGCATAGAGCATCTTGGTGCACTGCCAAGGACTGTGATGCAGACACCGCAAAACAGGGAACGTGCAAGCAAAGGGAGCACTAAAAAAAGTAAATTCTCAACCCCATTGGGCGGAAACTAATTTTTTAGTCAGTGTTGCGCGGCAGCGGCCAAGCAAGCTCCTCCCTCTAGCTATTGTGTCAACGATAGTGCTTGGTTCTCAAGGCCGTAGGCAACGCTCCCCCACGGATTTCGCCATGCCGGTCCGTTCGGAGAGTTTTTACCTCGTTCACTTCAAAGGATGTTGTTTTTTATCAAGCTTTCAGACAAAGTTTGACTGTAAATACCATCTGGGTGGCTACAATCCTATCATTGTATCTGTTATTTCACCAATAATTCTATCGTTATATACGGTCTATTTTCATATAGTGGCAATGGGAGAATTATGAAATATAAAGAATTTGATCGTTATAAGTGATATATCGTTATATCTGGCATCATTATAAGTGGATTACACTGTACAGCACCTCTCATAGCCCAGGTATTGCTTTGGAACGTTCGACCATGCTGTACAGTTTACTTTAAATTTTCACCGTGCGCTGTTAAAGGTGCACTAAAGAGGAATCTGAACTTCTATTTTTACTGTGAGAATTCAATCTACACAATCCGGGCATTCTTGGAAACTTCGAATTATTGTCCTGTGTGGCTGATTGCCCTAATTATACCGGATTAAACATCCCGGCTCCCGTCTTTTGCTTGAACTCAACGCAGTAGGTAAGCGGAGTCAACCAACGTGTGGAGTGCCTTTAGCCAGTTCAGTGGCGGCTTCACTTTCGCTTATTTTTAAGTTTCTGTGAATAAACAGCTTCAGTCACAGACAATACAGGCACAGATTATGCCCATAGAAATAAAAATGCATGTGGACTCTGATTTACGTGTCACTCCGCCAATGGCAGAGCGGCAAACCGCCATGGGACTGCCCGACTCTTTGGTTGACTCCTCCTACCTGCCGTGTCGAGTTAAGAAAAAAAGAAGGTGGGAGCCAGGACGTTTAATCCGATTTAATTAGGGCAATCGGCCGCACAGGACAACAATTCGAAGTTTTTAACAATGCCCGGAATGTGTAGATAGAGTTCCCGTGGTAAAAAGACGAGTTCAGATTCCTCATTACAAGCCTTTAATCACGCTCAATGAAGTTTGGCAGCTTGCAAATGTACAGTCCATCTTCTTCTGCAAATTCAATCAACACACATGGTGCATGGATATCTTTCAGTTTCAATACAGCAATAACACCTGAAAGAGATCGAAAGCATTCCATGATGTGCGGAGGTAGCTTGTGTTGGCTTTCCATGCAAACAACCCTAGTGCACTGCAAAATGCATTCTCTGTTTTCATTTTCAGTAACCTGAAAAGTGCGGTTTATAACAAAAAAATCATTCTCTCTTGTGCAAATAGCTGTGCTGTTGCTGTTCTTTGTCCTCTCGTATCTTGTGCTATGCAGCACAGTGGAGTGGAAACTCATCCGAAAATGCACCTCAAGAGAAAGAACGTATTCAAAGTTCAACATAAGGCTGTTTCTTCTGTTGAAAGCACGGGAAATGGGTCACAAGCTCCAAACATATAAGAGTTACCCACACGTGTGGCATTCAGAGTGAGTGGGTGGCCCAGCATTGCGCATATGAAATTTCTGGCTTGCTCCTGAACACTGCAAAGTGCCATAGCCAAATCCACTTGCTGCAGCATAATCATTCTTTCAATGACCTGGTCAGGTGCCCCATTTGCTGATGTTATTGCTCTAAGCACCCTACTATTCCCGGTTTCAAAAACAAATGCCGAATGTGCCCACAGTGGCCCGAAGTTCTTAGCAGCCTTCGGCAGGTGGAGAAGCTGGTGGACGTTGAATGTCATCAGCCGCGCTCCATACAGTGCTGGCATCCGTGAAACGAAGTCCTCTAGTACGCGGCCTGCACCAAGATAGTACCAACATCTCGCTGTAAAAATATCTACACTGATACCTAAAATGTAACGCACAATTTAGATGTATTCCATTAGTAATATCAGATAAAGAAAGAAATTACGTGAACCACAAGAGGACAACTGATAAGTACTTTCCATAATAAGCTGATAACCAGAGAAGAGATCCTGAACACTGTGGGAACATACTACAGCAAATGCAAGCTCATACGTCCGAGTCAGGCTTGAATCAGAAACACTGTATTTAATAATAAAGACAAACGTGAGCTAACTTTGGGAAAAAATGGCTTGAGCACATTGCTATGTGACGCTCATGAAACCTTGAGCTTCTAAGCGTCTTTCTAAGCGTAGCATTACTTGGCTCAAGCTTGGCGTGAGCAGAATGGGTGTACAGGACGTGTCGGCAGAATGTGAACGAATGATGGATGGCCATAGAACAATGAACAGAGAGAAAGAGAAGACAGAGAGAGGGGGGAACCTCTCATGGTGAACAACACGCTGTCTGAATAGCATTCTTTAGCGAATATGCAACTTCAGCTGGAAACTACTAATCCTGATTGTCAGAAAAGTAATTGAAATATAGAGTATTGGGGTCAATAGAATACACTGGAATATGCAGCGCCCGTGGTGAGAATGTAACGACTGTTCACATGGCGCCAAGTTTCTCGGCATATTAGCTGCAAAAATAATATACTTAGGCGTAACTAATTCCGATTCAGTACTTAAACAGTCTCTTCTACTGCCCTGCTTTGCAGGCCACCAAGTTTGTGGAATTCCACATGGCAGCGCCAGTTTTCTCTTCGAAACAGCCTGCCACCGCATTGCGCTCAATGCAACGAGAGAGTGGGACCCAATATGCCGCTGTTGAGAGTGCTGTCCTCACCCTGAAAGCAGCGCTAGTCATTGAGGCACCCTAAGATAGACAATCCTGAAATCTGGTAAAAAAAACTGAGCAGCTGCAGAGTGCTGTCACATCAACTCTTAGAGAAAGACCACCACTAAGCTCAGCACACGCAAGACTAGAGGCTGCGGCTCACAATGGCTAACAAAAATGCACTTTTTTTCACCAAAGAGACTATTTAATTAACCTTTCAGTACGATTCAAGTGGGCAACAACATGCAAACACTTAACATTTAAAGGGACACTGAGAGACAAATGAAGTAGGCCTGTATAGATTAAAGCATCCTAATAAAAATGCAATGGAAAATCTTACGAACTAGAAAACATCACAAAATTAAATATAAATATCACAGCCCCCAGTCGTTATCAGATGACAACTGCAATGTTGTGTAGGCAGTTTTTCTCTCGCATATCCCTAGGTGACATTGCCATGTGCATCATGCAGTGACCGCAGAGTCCTTTCCAGTCAAGTCGTCATGAATTTGAATCAAGTCGTGGGAAAAAAAATCTTATCTGCAGGTTCGTCCTCGAGCTATATCAGACTACATTAGTACATCCTGCAATGGTACCACTTTGGTGAAATTTCCAAGAATGATAGATTCTATACAGCAAAGAATAAAATAATCAGAAGCAGCACAAATACTACTAACCACAATAAACTGTTCATGACAAACACCTGCAGACCATAAGCACAAGGCCCTCCTCGCTTTCTGAGCTGCCACATTTTCTCCCTGAACAAGCAATAAGTATTTCTGGCGCCTAGCTTCTAGTACTGCATTGTAATGCTGGGTCTCACATGCATGATTTATTTGCTGCAATGTCAGCTCTTCAAGCAGTAGGGTGAATATGGCTTCAACCAACAATGCAAAGTGGGTCAGGTAGCGCTGAGGTAGTATGCCCAAGCATCAAGGCAGGGCATAAAAAAGCAACCAATGCCGCCATTTGCTGGCTTTCCAGTGGCACTTGTCCTTGAGCGAACGTGGCAGACGAGTGAGTGAATGAGGTGGCTTTATTGCCAGCAGCCTTCTGTCCACTTTGGCCATTGTTACGGGGCGCCCTGCACGAATAAAAATGTTCTGCACTTGGCGTTAGTGTGCACGTAACAAGGGCAATGGCTTATCACTGTTTACTGTTCTATTCTAAAAAGAAGCTTTAACAAAGTGGTTCAGGTAGCACTGAGGTAGTATGCCCAAGCAGCAGGGCACAAGCGTGCTGCATGCACAAATTTTATGGGCCCTTTTAAGCGTTAAATCTCGACATAGCAGCAGGACATCATGTAAAAAAAGAGCACTGAAATAGTGTCAGGCGCTTAGGTTGCATGGAAAACATCGAGAAGGGTAACAGAAAAAAAAACTCTGCCTTTGTCTTCTTCACATGCAGCAGACAGATTCACACAAACTGGCTAAGAGGGCACTGGTTGCTGTGAGGCGGAATTAGAACATAAGTGAACCAGCGTGAAAGGCGTTAGATTAGGTTACATTCCAGCATGGCACAACATACCAAGATGTTATGTCGCACAGCTCACAATTCCAAGGTCAAAAATACGACACCACTTTGTTTTGACTTATAATTCATGCTCTATAATATTTTTCTGGATCCACTGCTATATGCTTATGGAGACCCGCCACGGTATCTCATTGGTTACAGTGTTCGGCTACTGAGCCGCAGTTCCCAGGTTCGAATCCGAGCATGGCGGCCACGTGGCCACGTTTCATTTCGATGGAGGTGAGATGCAAAAACGTGCCCCTGTGTTGTGCGACATCAGATCCCCAGGTGGTCGAAATTATTCCTCAGCCCTCCATTAGGAGCCCTCTTTCTTCATAGTTACTGCACCATTTCCTTTCCTCAAAAGCCAATTTTGATGTTTATGCAATGCAATATCAGACAGAGAAATTAATTGCACTGCTGTTCTTGCATGCAGCCTTAAATGTTTAAATTACAAGGTGCAGCACTAAACTTCAAGTGATATGAACAAGATGCTAAGAAATTCAACCTTTTTGCCAAAGTTGTGTTCTGCAAGCTTTTGATGATTGCTTACAACCAATGTGAATATATATGCACCCCTCCAGGTGTTCAGTGGCACTTCGTGGCTGTCATACCAATCATACCACGGCTCCTTCTTTTGAGCTGTACAAATGCAGCTTACCCAACTTTTTGGGCACTCAAGCATGCCAGACTGTTTTTTCTTATGCTTGTGAAGATATGAACCTCCTAATGCCCTCAGTCCCGTAGTATTTTTTCGTAAGTTAGGTATTTTTCATGTCTCATTTTGAAAGCAGGACATAGGGCCACACTTTGTTTGGAGAAGCCAGCTGAATGAGCGTTGCAATTTGAACATCAGAGCTAAACTCCATCATGTCAGTAGCTGACCTAAACGGCAACAGTTAATTAACTCTTTCTGGTCAGGTATAGCTTCCTCACTGACTCCTGCAATGGTCAGCTTTCTTTTGGGCTTTCCAACTCCTCGCAAAGAAAGGGAGTGCGACATCATGATTTGGTTATAAACATTTATTTAAAGCACTGTGTCGAGCCATGTCGGACTACTAACCACACACACACTTTTCCACTGTCGGGTGATGCCCGAGATATGAGCGGAAAGGGTGAAGGAGTACCAGCCAGCACAACCTTTGTTATCTCTTTTTTCCTATGCTTATTTTAGTTCAATGTAGCCTTCAGCAATGTAGTACAGAGTATTACAAAATTATTTAAGGTTACTTAGTGCTATAATGTGTAGAAGTGTAGCCCTTTTACTTTCTCCACTACTTACCAATGTAGAAGGGTTGCTGAGAGTTCGATGAATCAAACCACTGGTCAGTAAGGCATTTCGTGACCCCAATGAGCACACAATCCATACACTCCACTGTGTGGCCAAACACAATGTTAAAGTGTTTCAGGTGATTCAGTGGTGACTGCCCTTTACGCCCATTCACAGCATCTTTGATCTTCTCCGCGAACTCCATGTCTCTCGACATCTCCCCTGGGGTCCGCTCCTCACCGACTGTAACACTCATGTACCTTTGGGCCCCTGTTGAAAGGAGAGAAATAGTATGTGTGCTCGATTACTTGCCTGCACAAAGCAGAATCTACAGGAATTAAGAAATGCCGGCATATGTTTTAAGCATTGAACTATCATGAGCAAAAGTAATAGATCCAACTGTCCATGTTGCGAACCATATGCCACACTGCATGCGGCCGCTGCCTGACGAAATACTCGTACTGCTGAAAACGTCGCAGCGTGCCAATCTTGTCACTAGGAGCGCTTCGTCAGGTAGCACCCACATGTATTGCGGCTTGGTTTGGAATGCAGAGGGAAATTCCCTTACTTTTGCTTATGACAGTACTCTTGGTGGGTATAAACGTCTCTCATGTGACATTCGCATGATGTGTCTAGATGGGGAATTTTAGGCCCTGTTGCGTTGCAAGACACTGCTGGCCTGTGGGCCCGCGAATTCCGGAAACTTTGTGCCGCGAACGCTGCGGCCTACCCTCAGCGCCACAGGGTGTCGGCCTCGTCGCAGACGCAGGGCTCAAGTTCGGCCAAAGACGCAGCCCTCTCGGACTTGAAATGTTTATGAGGGTGGCGAAGCGCGCCTGTTCCCCACTCCTCTCGCGTCGGAGCTCGGGTTGATCTGGATTCGGCCACCAAGGACGCTTCCTTCCTAGAACCCGCAGCTAGGTCACGCGACCACGCCGTTCAAAACCGCGACCGTCAACGGACAACGAGAGTCTTCCTCCGGCAGCGGAAGAGAGCAGCTGCTCGGGGAGCCAGTCTCTAACTTCAAGGGCCTGGGGCCCTCTTTTCTTCTTTTGGGTAAAAATCTCAAAATAAAGACCCAGTTCCTAACCTTCACCGAGTCCGCCGCCCGTACCTCGCAACAGCCCACCTTCAATACTTTGCACCTCACATATGCTGTCACGGATAAGTGTGGCACATCTATATCACATGTTTCTAATGGTAAATTTCGGTGCAGCCAGAGCTTTCACAAAGTGCACTGACAACATCGATACGAAATGACCACTGCAAATGCAACGTTTTTCCTTAGCAGTATTTGAAAACCACTTCAACTTATCCATTTTTTGGTCGTAGCTAACTTAGACAGAACACCCTAAATGCATTTCAGGCCATATTATAAGCTTTTCAAAATTACGATATGAAATTATTAAGCATATTCACTAAGTTAACATAAATGCACAGGTGTTCAGCCAGATGCAATGACAAAGTTGATCAACCATACCTTCGTGAAACTCGGCACAATTGTAGCACCAAGGGCAGCCGAAGAGACCATTAAACTGGACCATGTTGATCACAGATGCTCGGGCTGGCGCATCTACGCAGCAGCACAGTACGTAAAGCCCTGATGACAGCACTGTATGACCTGCCTTCCAAGTGATCTTGCCAAACTGATTGATCTCTTCAACAAATTTGGTTAAGAAGGTTCTCATGTACGGGTGCTTGCCGAACCACAGCCCACCTATCAAGCAGTTCTTTAGCCGGTCGCAAGGTGGCAACTCATTAAATAAAAACTGGATTGGCCACACAGATGATGACGATGACTTGAATACGGGGCTTCCATCTGTGTTGATGGTGATGGTAAGGTTCATCCAGCCAATTCTGCCGCTCTTCCTCAACTCCTCGGCCATAGATCCACTTGTGATGCCCTGCAACAGCGCTGCTCCTCCTTGCTGAATGACCGCCTTCAAGTTCACAAGTCTTTCAAACAATACAGCCTTTGATTTTGCAAGCAAACATTTCATCTGTTCTCTCATATCTAAAATGATGAAAAAATGTCCCCTAGCGTTAAGAACAGAAAGTTCCGTGTTGACCTCGCAGTCCGGGCCCCTCAGTGATGACATTCCGGGCACCGACACAAGCGCACTGCCACAGGTGTCAGAATAAAAAAAACCGCTTCACCAGCTTTTCCTTGCGCGACGACCAAAGCTTTCGGAACACAAACTTTGACCGTGGAAGTACACCTTTAAAGCCAAACAGGCCATCTATGAGGTGCAGCAGATCATTCAGGGCCTCCCAAGTAAGGCCATGAGTGACGACAAACGCCATAATCATTACGATCGCGGCTGCCTTTGTCGTTGTGGAGCCCGGAAGTGTTGCTGCCTCAAGCTCGACAAAGTCCGATGCCAGAAACTCGCATTCGCCGTCGTCGTTTTCGGTTTCCCCCGGCATAGAACTGCTGACTTCGGGTGTTTCGTCAAGCCGGTCAAAGTCGTCTGTTCGGAATAAATCTTCGTCATCGGCATACGAGCTACCGCCTGCCTGCTCATCATGGGCACTCAAAGTAAGCGAGGCTGGCTGCGCCGCTTGTTCTGCTGCTGGTTGCTCGCCACTTGGAAGGTTTAGAAAATCGCCCCAATCTCCTCCGTCGTTGGCTGCTGAGGAAGCTGACATCGATGAGGCACAATGCTAGAGTGGTTAGAATGAGAAGGTGTGGAGACTGCGCCGCTTTCTCACGGCCGCGCGTGGCCCCTCTGCGCACCGATGCCGCTAGGGGGAATGTGGCGCTGCTACTAGCGGCGTGGTAAGCTCAGCCAGCCGCGTCGGCCTTGCACATGCCGTAGCAGTTCAGTTCGTTTCGTCGCCTGTATTGCAGTGTCTGTAGCAGCGTTTTCTCATGCGAGGGCGAGATGCCTTCAACAGAAAAGTGGCTGTGGAAAGCGTTGAAGTGGCTGTAGACCATCATAGCTATGCTGTGCGACACTGTGACGCACAGCTGATATATTACATTGCAGGCTATGTGGCTAGGAGGCGTGTTT
The DNA here is from genome assembly GCF_052857255.1 of Amblyomma americanum. Classification (NCBI taxonomy): domain Eukaryota; kingdom Metazoa; phylum Arthropoda; class Arachnida; order Ixodida; family Ixodidae; genus Amblyomma; species Amblyomma americanum. The sequence continues at coordinate 529,014,576 of NC_135497.1, forward strand.
TGACAACTCATTGTGAGGCCCCGCCACAGTGGCTCAGTGGTTAGGGCGCTCGACTACTGATCCGGAGTTCCCGGGTTCGAACCCGACCACGGCGGCTGCGTTGTTATGGAGAAAAAACGCGAAGGCGCCCGTGAACTGTGTGATGTCAGTGCACGTTAAAGATCCCCAGGTGGTCGAAATTATTCCCGAGCTCTCCACTACGGCACCTATTCTTCCTTTCTTCTTTCACTCCCTCCTTTATCCCTTCCCTTACGGTGCGGTTCAGGTGTCCAAAGATATATGAGACAGATACTGCGCCATTTCCTTTCCCCCAAAAAAACCAATTATTATTTTTAACTCATTGTGAAGCTTGCAGACGAGCATGTCTCTGTGATAAAGGCAACATTCCCAAAGAACTTCCAGCTGAGGCAACTAATGAGAGGGACCTTGGGGTCCTTTTATATCCGTCAGTATCATTTTACAATCTTGTCAACGTCCTTGAAAACAAACTTACACATGCGTTCGGCCGAACGCTCTTGCATGCCGAAGCTGCAGCAGAGATTCTACAGTCCATTGGTGATGTGCCAAAAATTGGTTGTTCTGAACATTCTGTAGCGCTGACAGCATCAGTTTACGTTTTTATTGCCTCACAAAGATTCGCTTTTTGCTTAAGGGTATAAATCAGGAGGATATAGTGCATTAGAAAAAAAGAAAAAACAACCTTTTTGTGTTGTAGATCGAATTCTGCAAAAGTTTTCCCTCTAACTTGTAAATAAACAATTTTATGGCCAGATATATGTGTTGCTTCACTGTTTATAATCGTCGGAGATTGCTTATATACATGCACGGGCCCCGGAACTTTTTTCTAGGGGCAAGACTTCGAGCTTATTGTGTTATTTATTTAATGCTCATTTACACAATAAATTTTATATTTTTATTATTTCTTACTTTTTAAAGTTCAAAGGTTGATGCAAACTGTCACGTGAGGTGACGGCGCTCCATCAGTCATCAATTCAGTTACCTGTATGGAGTCCATACCAGGTGGGAGTCCATACGTATCCGTCAAGTACGGATGAACGCGGATACCCGTACACTATGGAGTCCGTAGTTCCATAATTCCGTACGTATGGATCCGCTTTCTCCGTTGTATGAAAATTTTCGGCAGGGGCGGGTGTGATGGGGATTAGGAATCCTTTTAAATCGATTTGGATGGGCGAGTTAGCGCCAGATTTTGGCCTAATTAGGAAGAGCGCGGACTTAGATGGGGAACATTCAAGCCCGATGGATAACGCATGAGAGGAGATGGTGTCTGCTGCTAACTGAAGAGTTTCCTCAATTTCCCCGCCAGAGCCATGAGTTGTCCATGTGTTAATATCATCAGCGTACAGGGTATGCTTTAGGTGTGGGATTAGAGCCTGTTTGCGAGCAGGGGGATGAGAGCAACGTTAAAAAAAGGGAAGAAAGGACCGCCCCTTGAGGGGTTCTGAGCTCTCTGAGTGTATAAGGGAATGTGGTAATCTGATCTATGTGCAGGGAGGCAGTGCGGCCCGAGAGAAACGCGCGAGCGTAGTTGTAGGATTTAGGGCCTACCTGTAGAGCCTGCAGTTACCGTAAGATGGCATCCTGTCGAATTCTGTCAAATGCCTTAGTGAGGTCAACTGCCAGGATAGCTTTAGTGTGGTGGGGAATGGTATCATCTAGCACGTCATGCGTAATTTGAAGTAGGGCGTCCTGCGGAGATAGATGCGCACGAAAGCCGAGCATACTGTGGGGAAAAAGGTGGTTGTCTTCCATGTACGTTGTTAGCCGAGCAAGAATTATGTGCTCAAAGCCCATGCCTAGACAGGATGTAAAAGAAATGGGGCGGATGTTTTCTAGGGTGATAGGCTTGTGGGGTTTTGGAATAAAAATAATTTTTCCATGCTTCCAGGAGGCAGGGAGAGTACCTGCCTCCCAACAATCGTTAATGTAGTTGACTAAGTCAGAGGCGGAAGCGTCGTCAAGATTTCTGGTAGCTGCATTGGTAATTAGATCATCTCCGAGAGCGGTATTCCGTAATTTCAATAGGGCGGCGCGAAATTTTCATTCTGTAATAAGGGCGTCAAGCTCGGGATTGGGTGGGCCCGCATAATCAGGATACTTGCAAGGGAGACCGGGGGTTGTATAGGTGCATTTCACCTGGGCGAGGAAGGCGTCGGTGTCCTGTCGATGGTTGTGAGCGAGGCGGCGAATCTTAAGGCGCGTCTCAGATTTGGATTGCGTGGGGTCTAGCATGTGCCGTAACAGATGCCAAGCGCGGGTTCTGGAGAGATTGCCGCGGAGACCATCACAAACCTGAGCCCGGTTAGCTTTGCAAAGAGTGGCTCTACATTTTACTATTTGGGATTGAATCTGGGCAAGTTTGAGTTTCAGTCTCCTATTATGCTTCTGAGTCTTCCACCTTTGCGTTATGTTGTCCTGTGCTTGGAGGAGGTGGGCAGCTTGCTGTCAATAACAGGGGTGTCTGGGGTAGAGTCGAGCGTTTGAGTGTGTTGGCGAATGTATTTTTGTAACTGAATAATCCAGGTGTCTAGGTCGAAGGGGGCCTGTGTTGGCTGTGCTTGTCTAAATTTGCGGAGCGCGTCCCAATTAGTGAGCTTAACGGCAAATTTGCACTGAGATCGGCGATAGATTAGCGTTATTCGAATCAAATGAATTTAGGTGATTATCGCTGCCTAGTGTGCAAAGCATTCTTTCCCACTGCAGGTGGTCCATGTTTCTACCAAACGCGAGGTCTGGGCTGGTATCGGCAGTAACACTGTTACCGATCCGCGTAGGTAAGCAGGAATCATTAAAGGTGGTCAGGTAGAGCGCCAGCGTCTCAATATATAAAACTGTGCCTCTGTGGTTGGTGCGCCGATAGCCCCAGTCCACGTGAGCGCAGTTAAAATCTCCGGCAATAAGTAGGGGGTTTGATCCGGCCAACTCGGTTGCGGATTTGAGAAGTGAGGGGAGTATGTTAATTGGCTGACGTGGGAGAAGGTAGCAGTTAAGAAAGAACTGGGTTGATTTTGTAGGGGTGGGCGGTAAAACTTCTATAAGGCTGTTAGCGATAGGGGAGGTAACTACGTGCTCCACGTAATCCAAAGATTTACTGACTTATGTGACCACCCGCGGAAGATCAATGAGGTCTGAGGGGATAAAAGCGTATCCTGGCAGCTGCCTGCAAACATTGGCGTCCCTAATGGCGATAATGTCTGGTGGGGATGACGAACTTGCGATAATTTGCTGCAGAAGATCGCGCTTTCACCGAAAGCCCCTGCAATTCTACTGAATAATCTGTAAAGAATTAAGGCCCGTCGGAGGAGCCATGTTGGTGGGTAATGAGGGTCAGGAGGGGTGTGGAGAGCGGGACTGTGGGAGGATAGTCCGTTGAGAGTCCAGGAGTGAGGCGAGTTAAGCGCTCCTCTACCTTGGTCATGATGCTACCTATGACATTATCCATTGGACGGGTGATGGTAGATTCAATCATAAGCTGGTACTGTGCAGTGAGCTGCGCAGTAATGCGCTCTGTGAGCCTGGCTTCCAAGTTTTGGGCGAAGGACTGAAATTTGGCATCTAGGCCTATTGGTTCGACTGGGCTCTCATCAGGCCTTCTTTTTTTAGAGGGAGGTTGGGCGGGTTGGGTGGGTGAAGGGGAGGGGGGTGGATGGGGAGATACAGCAGAGGTGGCGGTAGAGAGGCTGCCCTGAGCTGCTTTACCTGCTCTCGCCGAGCCTTCACGTCCGGGTCCTGGGAGGTCCTGGTGTTCGTCCCGGCAGCCTTGGAGGCCCATGTTGCAGTAGACGGGAGGATCATTTTCAGCGGAAGAAAGGCGTTCTTGTTCGTTCGCAACGGAGGAAAGTCATCCTTGTTAGGGGGCTTTGCCTTCTGGGGCGATGGTCACGGCCAGCAGCGCTGACTTGCAGGGCTTGCAGGAGTGGCTGCGCCGTGTTGCCTTTCTAAGCGAGGCTTCCTCTTGGTCGTAAAACGACCCGTATAGTGCCGGGAGGGAGTGAAGCAAGTTGTTTGCTTCGGTGTGCGACTGCGTGCGTCGCGGCGCGTAGCTGTTCTTGTTGAGGCCTGTATGTAGGCTTGAAAGTCGCGGGGGTAGCGGACGCGGACGCCATAGGCTTAGATGGAAGAGACGCTGCTTGGTGGGATATGGCCAGCGTTTCCGCGCTTGAGATTTCATCCTTGTACGCGCGGAGTATCGGGGTCCACACACTGGGACGAAGGTCTTCCCTCTGCGCTTGCACCTCCATGGCTGTTGGGGGTAGGTGCGCTGCCGGTGAGTGAGGAACGCAGCGCGCCGGCAAGGCTCGCCTCGATGAGGCAAAGCTTAGCGCAGCGGCCCAGCCGGCGGAGACGTTTTCGCTTTTTAGTTCCTGTTAACCATAGGGCACATCCAAAAGATGATAACGGTTAGGGCCCGTGTACCTTCCTGGATCCACTGAAGGTCTTGATAGTTCCTTGGGAAGATTTAGCAAGGTTAGGTTAAGTTGGTTTAGGTTAGAATGGGTCGAGTTTTGTTGGATTAGGTAAGGTTAGGTTGGGTTGCGTTAGGTTAATTTTGGATCGGTTAGGATAGGTTTGGTTGGGTTAGGCCGGGTTAGGTTAGTTTGTGTAGGGTTGGGTTTGGTTAGATTGGGTTGGGTTGGGTTAGGTTTGTTTAGGTCAGGATAGTTTGGGTTGGAATAGGATTGGTTCGATTGAGTTATGTTGCATTATGTTAGGTTAGGTTGGGTAGGTTAAGGCTTAGGTTAAGTATTGTTGGGGTAGGTTAGATTGGGTTGGGTTATGCTAGGTTTGGTCGGGTTATGTTTGGTTCCATAAGGTTGAATTAGGTTAGGTTGGGATGGGTAAGGTTATGTTAGGTTGGGTTGTGTTAGGTTAATATGGCGTTGGGTCGGGTTATGTTAGGTTAGGCTGGGTTAGGTAAGCTTGGGTTATGTAGGGTTAGGTTAGATTAGATTGGGTTGGGATGGGTTAGGTTAGGTTGGGTTGGCTTTGCTTAGGTTGGGTTAGGTTTTGTTTGGTTGTTTGCGTTTGGCTAGGTTGTGTTGTAGTGCTTTAGGTTAAGTTAAGATAGGTTAGGCTGGGTTAGGTTGTGTTGGGTTAGGCTGGTTTCGGTTGGGTTAGGATGGGTTGGGTTAGGTAGGGATAGGTTTTGTTAGTTTAGGTTGGGTTGGGTTGGGTTAAGTTGTGGGTGGGTTAGGTTGAGTTGGGTTGGGTTCAGTTAGGTTGGGTTAGGTTGGGTTGGGTTATGTTAGGTTGGGTTGCGTTAGGTTAGGTAAGGTTGGGTTAGGTAGGGTAAGGTTAGGTTAGGTTAGGTTGGGTTGGGTTAGGATAGGTTGGGTAGGATTAGGATGGTTGCGTTAGGTTAGGTAGGGTTGGGTTAGGTTGGGTTGGTTTAGGTTAGGCTAGATTTGGTTGGGTTGGGCTAAGTTGGGTTAGATTGGGAAAGCTTAGACTGGGTTGGGTTAGGTTGGGTTATGTTGGGGGTAGGTTGGGTCGGGTTGGGTTATGATGGTAAGGTTGGGTAGGGGTAGGTTAGGTTAAGTTGGTTGAGGTTACAATGGGTCGAGTTAAGTTGGATTAGGTCAGGTTAGGTTGTGTTGGGTTTGGGTATTTTGGGTTCAGTTAGGATAGGTTTGGTTGGGTTAGGCCGGGTTAGGTTAGGTTGTTTAGGGTTGGGTTAGGTTAGGTTGGGTTGGTTTCGGTTGGGTTGGGTTAGGTTAGGTGTAGTTGAGCTAAGTTTGGTTGGGTATGCTTAGGTTGGGCTCGGTTGGGTTGGGTTGTAGTCGGTTAGGTTAGATTGGGTTGGGTTAGTTAGGTAAGGCTGGGTTAGGTTGGGTTAGGATGTGTTGGGTTGGGTTCGGTAGGGTTCGGTTTGGTTAATTTAGGTCGGGTTGGGATATGTTGGGGTAGGTTGGGTCGGGTTCGGTTATGATAGGTCAATATAGGTTGGGTTTAGTTAGGTTAGGTTACGTTAAGTTGGTTTAGGTTAGAATCGGTTGGGTTAGGCTGGATTAGGTTAGGTTATCTTGGGTAGGGTTAGTTTGGGTTAGGTTAGGTTAGTTAAGGTTTGGTTGGGTTGGGTTAGGTTAAGTTGGTTTGGGTTGGGTTAGGTTAGGTTTGGTTAGACTGAATTGGGTATCGTTATGTTAGGTTCGGTTGGGTTAGGTTAGATCGGGTTGGGTTGGGCTGGGGTGGGGTTGGATTAGATTAGGTTATGTAGAGTAGGATGGTTTGGGTTGGGTTAGGTTAGGTTGGGATGGGTAGGGTTGTAGGGTCGGGTTAGGCTAGGGTAGGTTAGGTTCGGTTGGGTTATGTTTGGTTAGGTTTGGTTAGGTTAGGTAATGTTCGGTTGGGTTGGGTTCCGTGGGATTGGGCTGGATTGGGTAGGGTTATGTTGGGTTCGGCTAGGGTAGGTTAAGTTAGTTTGGGTTGGATTGGGCTCAGTTAGATTAGGTTGGGTTAGGATAGGTTGGGTGAGGCAGGGTAAGGTTAGGTTAGGTTAGGTTGGGTTTGGTTAGGTTAGGTTGGGTAGGATTAGGATGGTTGCGTTAGGTTAGGTGAGATTGGGTTGGTTTATGTTAGGTTAGGTTGGGATAGGCTGGGTTGGGTTAGGTTTGGTTGGGTTAGGTTAGGATAGGCTGGGTTGGGTTAGGTTAAGTTAGGTTGGGCTGGGTTGGGTTAGGTTAGGTTACCTTAGGTTTAATTTAGGTTGGGTTGGGATGGTTTGGGTTAGGTTAGGTTGGGTTACCTTTGGTTGGGTTAGGTTAAGTTGGGTTGCATTGGGTTGTGTTAGGTTAAGTTGGCTTAGGTTGGGTTAGGATAGGTTAGGCTGGGTTGGGTCGGGTTTTGTTAGGGTGGGTTGGGTTAGGCTGGATTAGGTTAGGTTATGTCGGGTCGGAATGGGTTATGCTGGGTTGGGTTATGTTGGGTTGGGTTATGTTATGTTATCTTAGGTTGGGTTGGTTTGGTTAGGTTAGGTTATGTTGGGTTGGGTTGTTGGGTCGGGTTAGGCTAGGTTAGTTTGGGTTCGGTTCGGTTAGGTCAGGTTGGGTTGGATTGTTGGGTTGGGTTAGTCTAGGTTAGTTTAGGATCGGTTGGGTTAGATTGGGTCAAGTTAGGATAGTTTAGGTTTTGTTGGGGTGGATTAGGTTGGGCTAGGTTGGGTTAAGTTAGGTTAGGTTAAGTTAGTTTAGGTTAGAATGGGTTGGGTTAGGCTTGTTTAGGTCAATTTAGGTTGGGTTAGGTTAGGTAGGGTTGGGTTAGGTTAGATTGGGTTGGGTTATGTTAGGTTAGGTTAGATTAGGTTCAGTTGGGTTAGGTTAGGTTGGGTTGAGTTGATTGGGTTGGGTTGGGTTCAGTTATGTTAGGTTAAGGTAGGTTAGGTTGTTAGGTTGGGTTAGGTTAGGTAAGGTTGGGTTTGGCTAAGTTGGGTTAGGTGGGTGGTGTTAGGTTAGGTTGGGTCGGGTTATGTTATATTAGATTAGGTTGGGTTAAGTTAGGTTAGGCTAGGTTGAGTTGGCTTGTGTAAGGTTTGGTTAGGTGTGGTTGGGTAAGGTAGGGTTAGGTTAGGTTAGATTTTGCTGGGTTTTGTTAGGATGGGTTAGGCTAGGTTGGGCTAGGTTAGGTTACATTGGGTTATGTTAGGTTATGGAGGGTTAGGTTTGGTGACGTTTGGTTGGGTTGGATTAGTTTAAGTTGCGTTGGGTTAGGTTAGGTTCGACTGGGTTGGGTTTGGTTGCATTAGGTTAGGTAACGTTGTGTTGGTATGTCATGTTAAGATAGGCTAGGATAGGATGTGTTGGCTTGGGTTATGTGATCTGTTGCTTTGGGTTGGGTTAGCTTCAGCTAGGTTGGGTTGGATTCGGTTAGGTTAGGTTGGGTAGGGGAGGTTTGGTTTAGGTTTGGTAAGGTTGGGTTGGGTTGGCTTGGGCTGGGTTAGGTTGGGTTGGGTTGAGTTAGGGTGGATTAGGTTAGGGTACGTTGGGTTCGATTGGGTTAGGTTGGCTTGGGTAAGGTTAATTTAGGTTTAGGTATGATAGGTTAGGTTGGGTTCGGTTAGATAGGTTGGGCTGGGTTATATTTGGTTACGCTGGGTTAGGCTGGGTTAGGATGGGTTGCGTTAGGTTAGGTATATCTAGGTTAGGTTTGTTTAGGTTGGCTTGGGTTGGGTTAGGTTAGGTTAGGTTGGGTAGGGTTGATTGGTTAGGTTGGATTGGGTTATGTTAGGTTAAGTTAGGTAAGGTTGTGTTAGGTTGGGTTAGGTAAGGTAAGGTTGGGTTAGGCTAGGTTGGGTTAGGTGGGTGGGTTTAGGTTAGGTTGGGTTGGGTTAGGTTAGGTTAGGTTGGGTTATGTTAAGTTAGGATAGGTTAGGTTGAGTTGGCTTTTTAGGTTCGGTTAGGTTAGGTTGGATAAGGCAGGTTAGGTTAGGCTAGGTTAGATTTTGTTGGGTTATGTTAGGTTGGGTTAGGCTGGGTTGGGCTAGGTTAGGTTGGGTTGGGTTAGGTTAGGGAGGGTTAGGTTGAGTTAGGTTAGGTTACATTAGGGTGGGTGAGGTTAGGATGGTTTGGGTTAAGATGGGTAAGGTTAATTTGGGTTAGGTTGGGTTATATCAGCTTAGGTTAGTTTGTGCTTGTTTGGGAGAGATGTTGGTTTCGGTTAGGGTAGGTTAGGTTGGGTGGGTTGGTTTGGGTTGGGTTCTTGGGTCGGGTTAGGCTAGGTTAGTTTGGGTTCGGTTGTGTTCGGTTGGGTTACGTTACATTAGATGGAGTTAGGTTGGGTTAAGTTTGGTTAGTTTAGGTTTTTTTTGGGTTGGTTCAGGTGGGGTTAGGTTGGGTAATGTTATGTTAGGTTAGGTTGGGTTAGGTTAGGTTAAGTTAGGTTAGGTTGATATGGCTTGTGTTAGGTTTGGTTAGGTAAGGTTTGTTAAGGTAAGGATTGGTTAGGCTAGGTTGGGTTGGGCTAGGCAAGGTTAGGTTAGGTTACATTGGCTTAGGGTGGGGTAGGTTAGGTTTGGTTAGGTTCGGTTGGGCTAGGTTAGTTTTGTTGGGTTGTTGGGTCGGGTTAGGCTAGGTTAAGTTGGGTTAAGTTGGGTTAGTTTAGGTTTTGTCGGGTTGGAATAGGTTGGGATAGGTTGGGTAGGGTTATGTTGGGTTCGGTTTGGTTTGGTTGGGTTAGGTTAGGTCAGGTTGAGTTGAGATAAGTTTGGTTGGGTTAGCTTAGGTTGGGTTGGGTTGAGTTGTAGTCGGTTAGGTTAGGTTGGGTTATGTTGGGTTAGGATGAGTTGGGTTGGGTTAGGTAGGGTTAGCTTAGGTCGAGTTGGGTTTGGTTGAGTTGGATTGGGTTCAGATAGGTTGGGTTGGGTTAGGTTAGTTTTGGTTAGATTAGGTTGGGTTGAGTTATGTTGAGTTAGGTTAGGTTGGGTAGGGTTGGTTTAGATTAAGTAGGGTTAGGTTAGGTTAGATTGGGTTAGGTTATGTTAGGTTGGGTCGGGTTATGTTCTGTTCCTTAGGGTTGCGTTGGGTTAGGTTAAGTTGGGTTGGGTTGTTAAGTGGTAGGCTAGGTTAGGTTGGGTTATGTTTGGTAAAGTAAGGTTAGGTTAGGTTGGGCTGGGTAATGCTAGGTTAGGTTAGGTTGGATTAAGTTGGGTTAGATTAGGCTGGGTTGGGTTGGGTTAGGTTAGGTTGGGTTTGGTAAGGTTAGGTTAGGTTGGGTTGGGTTGGGTTAGGTTAGGTTACGTTGGGTTAAGTTAGCTTGGGTTGGGTTAGGTTGCATTAGGTGAGGTTAGGTTGGGTTGGGTTGAGATATATTAGGTTAGGTTGGGTTATGTTTGGTTAGGTTAGGTTAGGTTATGTTGGTTTGGATTGGGTTAGTCTAGGTTAGGTTGGGTTAGGATTTGTTGGGCTCAGTTGCGTTGGGTAGGATTCGGTTAGGGTGGGTTCGGTTGTGTTGTGGTAGATTAGGTAGGGTTAGGTTGGGTTGGGGTGGTTTGGGTTAGGTTAGGTATGGTTGGCTGGGTTTGCTTAGGTTGGGTTAGGCTGGGTTGCGTTGTTTGGTTAGGCTAGGTTGTGTTGTCGTTTAGGTTAAGTTGGGATAGGTTAGGTTGGGTCAGTAAAGTTGGGTTGGGTTATGTTGGGTTAGGCTAGGTTAGGTTGGGTTAAGATGGGTTGGGTTAGGTAGGGTTAGGTTTCGTTAGTTTAGGTTGGGTTTGGTTGGGATAAGTTGGGGCGGGTTGGGTGGAGTTTGGTTAGGTTCAGTTATGTTGGGTTGGGTTAAGTTTGGTTGGGTAGGATTAGGATGGTTGCTTTAGGTTAGGTGGGTTGGGTTAGGTTAGACTGGGTTGGGTTAGGTTTGGTTTGGTTTGGTTGCATTGGGTTAGGTTAGGTTGGTTGAGATGTGTTGTTAGGTTAGGTTGGGTTAGGTTAGGTAAGATTGGGTTAGGTAGGGATAGGTAAGGCTAGGTTATATTAGGTTAGGTTGGGTTGGGTTAGGATAGGTTGGGTTTGGTAAGGTTAGGTTAGGTTTGGGTGGGTTAGGTTGAGTAGCGTTAGGTGAAGTTAGGTTAGGTTGGGTTAGGTTTGGTTATGTTGGGTTGGGTTGGGTTAGTTTATTTAGGTTGTGTTCAGTTGGGTTAGGTTAGGTTACTATAAGCTGGGTTAGGTTAGGCTGGGTTGGGTTTGGTTGCATTAGGTTAGGTAAGGTTGTGTTGGGTTATGTCTGGTTAAGTTAGGCTAGGTTAGGTTGAGTTGGCTTGGGTTAGGTTATATTGGGATGGGTTGCTTTGGGTTGGGTTAGGTTTTGTAGGGTTCAGCTAGGTTGGGTTGGGTTCGGTTAGGTTAGGTTGGGTTGTGATGTGTTTTGGTTAGGTTAGGTTGTTAGGTTAGGTAAGGTTGGTTTGGGTTAGCTTAGGTGGGGTTAGGTTGGGTTGTTTAGGTAGGGTAGGTTGGATTGGTTTATGTTCGATTATGTTGGGATGGCTTGAGTTAGGCTGGATTAGGTTAGGTTAGGTTGGGTTGGATTGGGTTAGGTTGGGTTGGGTTTGGTTGGTTTGGGTTAGTTTGGGTTAGGTTAGGTAAGTTTAGGTTGGGTTAGGTTAGGTTGGGCTGGAGTGGTTTGGGTTAGGTTAGGCTATGTTGGGTGGGTTTGGTTTGGGTTGGGTTAGGTTAGGTTCGGAGGGTTGGGATGTTGGGTCGGGTTAGGCTAGGTTAGATTGGGTTCGGTTCGGTTATGTTAGTTTAGGTTTGGTTAGGTTAAGTAAGGTTCGGTTTGGTTGGGTTCGGTGGGGTTGGGTAGGGTTAGGTTAGGTTAGATTGGGCTGGATTGGGTAGGGTCCTGTTGGGTTCGGTTAGGGTAGGTTTGGTTAGGTGGGTTGGTTCGGGTTGGGTTGTTGGGTCGGGTTAGGCTAGGTTAGTTTGGGTTCGGTTGTGTTCAGTTGGGTTACGTTACAATAGGGGTGGTTAGGTTGGGTTAAGTTTGATTAGTTTAGGTTTGGTTGGGTTGGTTCAGGTGGGGTTAGGTTGGGTTGGGTTATGGTGAGTTAGGTTCGTTTAAGTTAGGTTAGGTTAGCTTGATATGGCTTGTGTTAGGTTGGGTTACGTTAGGTTGGGTAAGGTAAGGTTAGGTTAGGTTGGGTAGGTTCAGGTTAGATTTTGTTGGGTTATGTTAGGCTGGGTTGGGTTAGGTTAGGTAGGGTTGGGCTAGGCAAGGTTAGGTTAGGTTACGTTCGGTTAGGCTGGGGTAAGTTAGGATTGTTTAGTTTCGGCTGGGCTAGGTTTGTTGGGTTGGGTTGGTTAGGGTTAGGCTAGCTTAGATTGGGTTAAGTTATGTTTAGGTTTTGTTGGGTTAGACTAGGTTAGGTAACCTTAGGTTGGTATAGGTTGGGTTTGAATGGTTTGGGTTAGGCTAGGTTAGGTTGGGTTGGGTTGCGTGCTGTTATGTTAGGTTATGTTGGCTTAGGTTGGGTGAGGTTCGGTTAGGTTAGGTTGGTTTATGTTATGTTAGGGTAGGTTGCGTCGGGTTGGGTTATGATAGGTTAATATAGGTTGGGGTAAGTTAGGTTAGGTTACATTACCTTGGTTTAGGTTAGAATCGGTTGGGTTAGGCTGGATTAGGTCAGGTTGTCTTTGGTTGGGTTTGTTTTGGTTAGGTTAGGTTAGTTTAGGTTGGATGCGGTTGGGTTAGGTTAAGTTGGATTGGGTTAGGTTAGGTTAGACTAGATTGGGTATGGTTATGTTAGGTTCGGTTGGGTTAGGTTAGATCGGGTTGGGTTGGGCTGGGGTGGGGTTGGGTTAGGTTAGGTTATGTAGGGTAGGTTGGTTTGGGTTAGGTTAGGTTGGGATGGGTTAGGTTGTAGGGTCGGGTTAGGCTAGGCTAGGTTGGGTTGGGTTGGGTTATGTTAGGTTTGGTTAGGTTAGGTAAGGTTAGGTTGGGTTGGGTTCGGTGGGGTTGGGTTGGGTTAGGTTAGGTTAGTTTGGATTGGGTAGGGTTATGTTGGGTTCTGCTAGGATTGGTTAGGTTAGGTTGGGTTGGGTTAGAATAGGTTGGGTTAGTATAGGTTTGGTTCGGTTAGGTTAAGTTGGGTAGGATTAGGATGGTTGCGTTAGGTTAGGTTAGATTGGGTTGGTTTATGTTAGGTTAGGTTGGGATAGGCTGGGTTCGGTTAGGTTGGGTTGGGTTAGGATAGGTTAGGATGGGGTGTGTTAGTTTTTTTAGGTGGGGTTGGTTTAGGTTAGGTTAGATTAAGTTGGGTTGGGTTGGGCTAAGTTAGGTTAGATTGGGTAAGCTTAGACTGGGTTGGGTTAGGTTGGGTTGGATGAGGATAGTTTGGGTTGGGTTAGGTTAGGTTGGGTTAGGCTAGGTTGGGTTTAGTTGCATTAGGTTAGGTTAGGTTGGGTTGGGATGTGTCAGGTTAGGTTAGGTTGGGTTAGTTGGGTTTTGTTGGGTAAGGTTGGGTTAGGTATGGTTAGGTTAGGATAGGTTAGTTTAGGTTGTGCTGGGTTGGGTTAGGTTAGGTTGGGTTGAGTTGATTTTGTTAGGTTGGGTTCGGTTAGGAAAGGTTGGGTTAGGCTAGGTTGGGTTAGGTTACGTTAGGTTAGGTTGGGTTATGTTAGGTTAAGTTAGGTTAGGTTGTGTTAGGTTGGGTTAGGATAGGCAAGGTTGGGTTAGGCTAGGTTGGGTTAGGTGGGTGGGGTTAGGTTAGGTTGGGTTATGTTTGGTAATGTTAAGTTAGGTTAGTTTGGGTCGGGTTATATTAGGTTAGAATAGGTTGGGTTAGGTTGGGTTAGGTTAGGTAAGCTTGGGTTATGTATGGCTAGGTTAGATTAGATTGGGTTGGGTTGGGTTAGGTTAGGTTGGGTTTGGTTAGGTTAGGTTAGGTTAGAATGGGTTTGGTGGCATTAGGTTAGGTTATGTTGGGTTGGGATATGTTAGGTTAGGTAAGGTTGGGTTATGCTTGGTTATGTTAGGTGAGGTTAGGTTAGGTGTAGTTGGCTTGTGTTAGGTGTGGTGAGGCTAGGTTAGGTGTAGTTGGCTTGTGTTAGGTGGGGTTAGGTTAGGTAAGGTTGGGTTGCGTTAGGTTGTGTTGGGATTGGTTAAGTTAGGTTAGGTTTGGGTGGGTTAGGCTAAGTTAGGTTAGGTTGGGTTAGATAAGGTTAGGTTGGGTTATGTTTGGTAAATTTAGATTAGGTTAGGTTAGGCTGAGTTGGCTTGGGTGATGTTGGTTTGGGTTGGGTTAGGTTAGGTTAGTTTGTGTTAGATTTTGTTGGGTTCAGTTAGGTTGGGTTGGATTCGGTAAGGTTAGGTTGTGTTGTGTCGTGATAGTTTATGTCGGAATAGGTTGGGTTGGAGTGGTTTGGGTTAGGTTAACTTAGGTTTGGTTGGATTTGCTTTGGTTAGGTGGGGTGGGTTGTTTGAGTTAGGTTAGCTTGGGTTGTAGTCCTTTAGGTTAGGTTAGGTTAAGCTGGGATAGGTTAGGTTGAGTTGGGTCAGGTTGGGTTGGGTTATGTTGGGTTAGGCTGGGTTAAGTTGGGTTGGGTTATGTTGGGGTGGGTTAGGTTCGATTGGGTTGGGTTAGGTTAGGTTGGGATAGGTTGGTTTGGGTTAGGTTGGGTTGGTTTAGGATAGATTAGGTTTGGTTGTTTGTGTTAGGTTAGGTTAGGTTAGATTCGGTTGGGTTGGGCTTGGTTAAGTTAGGTTAGATTGGGTTAGCTGAGGCTGGGCTGGGTTCGGTTAGGTTGGATAAGGACAGGTTGGGTTGGGTTAGGTTACGTTGGTTTTGGTTGCATTATGTTAGGTTTGGTTGGGTTGGGTTAGGATGTGTTAGGTTAGGTTGGGTTAGGTTATGTTGTGTTAGTTTAGGTGGTGTTTGGTAAGGTTAGGTTAGGTTTGGTTGGGTTAGGTTGGGTAGAGTTATTTTAGGTTCGGTTAGGTTTTGTTAGATTGGGTTGGGCTATTTTAGGTTAGTTTGCGTTGGGTTGGGTTAGGTTAAGCTACCATATGTTGATTTAGGTTGGGTTGGGATAGGTTAGGTAATGTTGAGTTTGGTTAGGTTGGGAAGGGTTGTAGTCGGTTAGGTTAGGTTAGGTTTAGTTGGGGTATGTTAGGTTGTGTTGGGTTAGGTTGGGCTGGGTTATGTTTGGTTAGGCTGATTTAGGATGCTTTGGGTTAGGTTAGGTTATGTAGGGTGTGGTTAGGTTTGATTTTGTTGGGTTAGGTTAGGTTGCGTTGGGTTGGGTTAATTTTGCTCAGATTGGGTTAGCTTTCACTGGGTTAGGTTAGGTTGGGTTGGATAAGGATAGGTTGGGTTGGGTTAGGTTGGGTTAGGTGAGTTGTGATGGGTGTGGTTGCATTAGGTTAGGGTAGTTTGGGTTGGGTTAGGATGTGTTAGGTGAGGTTAGGCTGGGTTATGTTGTCTAAGGTTTGGTTAGGTAGCGATAGTTTAGGGTAGGTTAGATTACGTTGGGTTAGGTTAGTTTAGGATGTGTTTGTTAAGGTTAGGTTAGGTTTGGGTAGGTTATGTTGGGTAGAGTTAGGTTAGTTAGGTTACGTCGGGTTAGGTTTGGTTAGGTTGGCTTAGGTTGGGTTATTTTAGGTTAGTTTGCTTTGTGTTGGGATAGGTGAAGTTACCTTATGCTGGGTTAGGTTGGGTATAGTTAGGTTATGTTGAGTTGGGTTAGGTAGGGTTGGGTTGTACTCGGTTATTCTAGGTTGGGTTGGGTTAGGTTAGGTTAGGTTAAGTTGGGTTAGTTAGGTTGGGCTGGGTTATGTTTGGTTAGGGGCTTTTAGGATCGTTTGGGTTAGGTTAGGGTGGGCTGGGTTAGGGTAGATTTTGTTGGGTAATGTTTGTTTGGGTTGGGTTAGGCTGGATTAGGATAGGTTAAGTTGGGTTCGGATGGGATGGGTTAGGTTAGTTTGGTATAGGCTTTGTCAGGTTAGGAAGGGTTAGGTTGGGTTAAGTTAGATTCGGTTAGGTTGGGCGAGGTTATGTTGGTTTGGGATAAGTTTGGTACGGTTAGATTGGGTTAGGTTAGGCAAGGTTGGGTAGGGTGGGCTAGATTGGCTTGGGTTGGATTAGGTGAGGTTACCTTAGGTTGGTATAGGTTGTGTTGGGATGGTTTGCGTTAGGTTAGGCAAGGTTGGGTTGGGTTTCGTTGGCGGCGAGGCGGCGAATCTTAAGGCGCGTCTCAGATTTGGATTGCGTGGGGTCTAGCATGTGCCGTAACAGATGCCAAGCGCGGGTTCTGGAGAGATTGCCGCGGAGACCATCACAAACCTGAGCCCGGTTAGCTTTGCAAAGAGTGGCTCTACATTTTACTATTTGGGATTGAATCTGGGCAAGTTTGAGTTTCAGTCTCCTATTATGCTTCTGAGTCTTCCACCTTTGCGTTATGTTGTCCTGTGCTTGGAGGAGGTGGGCAGCTTGCTGTCAATAACAGGGGTGTCTGGGGTAGAGTCGAGCGTTTGAGTGTGTTGGCGAATGTATTTTTGTAACTGAATAATCCAGGTGTCTAGGTCGAAGGGGGCCTGTGTTGGCTGTGCTTGTCTAAATTTGCGGAGCGCGTCCCAATTAGTGAGCTTAACGGCAAATTTGCACTGAGATCGGCGATAGATTAGCGTTATTCGAATCAAATGAATTTAGGTGATTATCGCTGCCTAGTGTGCAAAGCATTCTTTCCCACTGCAGGTGGTCCATGTTTCTACCAAACGCGAGGTCTGGGCTGGTATCGGCAGTAACACTGTTACCGATCCGCGTAGGTAAGCAGGAATCATTAAAGGTGGTCAGGTAGAGCGCCAGCGTCTCAATATATAAAACTGTGCCTCTGTGGTTGGTGCGCCGATAGCCCCAGTCCACGTGAGCGCAGTTAAAATCTCCGGCAATAAGTAGGGGGTTTGATCCGGCCAACTCGGTTGCGGATTTGAGAAGTGAGGGGAGTATGTTAATTGGCTGACGTGGGAGAAGGTAGCAGTTAAGAAAGAACTGGGTTGATTTTGTAGGGGTGGGCGGTAAAACTTCTATAAGGCTGTTAGCGATAGGGGAGGTAACTACGTGCTCCACGTAATCCAAAGATTTACTGACTTATGTGACCACCCGCGGAAGATCAATGAGGTCTGAGGGGATAAAAGCGTATCCTGGCAGCTGCCTGCAAACATTGGCGTCCCTAATGGCGATAATGTCTGGTGGGGATGACGAACTTGCGATAATTTGCTGCAGAAGATCGCGCTTTCACCGAAAGCCCCTGCAATTCTACTGAATAATCTGTAAAGAATTAAGGCCCGTCGGAGGAGCCATGTTGGTGGGTAATGAGGGTCAGGAGGGGTGTGGAGAGCGGGACTGTGGGAGGATAGTCCGTTGAGAGTCCAGGAGTGAGGCGAGTTAAGCGCTCCTCTACCTTGGTCATGATGCTACCTATGACATTATCCATTGGACGGGTGATGGTAGATTCAATCATAAGCTGGTACTGTGCAGTGAGCTGCGCAGTAATGCGCTCTGTGAGCCTGGCTTCCAAGTTTTGGGCGAAGGACTGAAATTTGGCATCTAGGCCTATTGGTTCGACTGGGCTCTCATCAGGCCTTCTTTTTTTAGAGGGAGGTTGGGCGGGTTGGGTGGGTGAAGGGGAGGGGGGTGGATGGGGAGATACAGCAGAGGTGGCGGTAGAGAGGCTGCCCTGAGCTGCTTTACCTGCTCTCGCCGAGCCTTCACGTCCGGGTCCTGGGAGGTCCTGGTGTTCGTCCCGGCAGCCTTGGAGGCCCATGTTGCAGTAGACGGGAGGATCATTTTCAGCGGAAGAAAGGCGTTCTTGTTCGTTCGCAACGGAGGAAAGTCATCCTTGTTAGGGGGCTTTGCCTTCTGGGGCGATGGTCACGGCCAGCAGCGCTGACTTGCAGGGCTTGCAGGAGTGGCTGCGCCGTGTTGCCTTTCTAAGCGAGGCTTCCTCTTGGTCGTAAAACGACCCGTATAGTGCCGGGAGGGAGTGAAGCAAGTTGTTTGCTTCGGTGTGCGACTGCGTGCGTCGCGGCGCGTAGCTGTTCTTGTTGAGGCCTGTATGTAGGCTTGAAAGTCGCGGGGGTAGCGGACGCGGACGCCATAGGCTTAGATGGAAGAGACGCTGCTTGGTGGGATATGGCCAGCGTTTCCGCGCTTGAGATTTCATCCTTGTACGCGCGGAGTATCGGGGTCCACACACTGGGACGAAGGTCTTCCCTCTGCGCTTGCACCTCCATGGCTGTTGGGGGTAGGTGCGCTGCCGGTGAGTGAGGAACGCAGCGCGCCGGCAAGGCTCGCCTCGATGAGGCAAAGCTTAGCGCAGCGGCCCAGCCGGCGGAGACGTTTTCGCTTTTTAGTTCCTGTTAACCATAGGGCACATCCAAAAGATGATAACGGTTAGGGCCCGTGTACCTTCCTGGATCCACTGAAGGTCTTGATAGTTCCTTGGGAAGATTTAGCAAGGTTAGGTTAAGTTGGTTTAGGTTAGAATGGGTCGAGTTTTGTTGGATTAGGTAAGGTTAGGTTGGGTTGCGTTAGGTTAATTTTGGATCGGTTAGGATAGGTTTGGTTGGGTTAGGCCGGGTTAGGTTAGTTTGTGTAGGGTTGGGTTTGGTTAGATTGGGTTGGGTTGGGTTAGGTTTGTTTAGGTCAGGATAGTTTGGGTTGGAATAGGATTGGTTCGATTGAGTTATGTTGCATTATGTTAGGTTAGGTTGGGTAGGTTAAGGCTTAGGTTAAGTATTGTTGGGGTAGGTTAGATTGGGTTGGGTTATGCTAGGTTTGGTCGGGTTATGTTTGGTTCCATAAGGTTGAATTAGGTTAGGTTGGGATGGGTAAGGTTATGTTAGGTTGGGTTGTGTTAGGTTAATATGGCGTTGGGTCGGGTTATGTTAGGTTAGGCTGGGTTAGGTAAGCTTGGGTTATGTAGGGTTAGGTTAGATTAGATTGGGTTGGGATGGGTTAGGTTAGGTTGGGTTGGCTTTGCTTAGGTTGGGTTAGGTTTTGTTTGGTTGTTTGCGTTTGGCTAGGTTGTGTTGTAGTGCTTTAGGTTAAGTTAAGATAGGTTAGGCTGGGTTAGGTTGTGTTGGGTTAGGCTGGTTTCGGTTGGGTTAGGATGGGTTGGGTTAGGTAGGGATAGGTTTTGTTAGTTTAGGTTGGGTTGGGTTGGGTTAAGTTGTGGGTGGGTTAGGTTGAGTTGGGTTGGGTTCAGTTAGGTTGGGTTAGGTTGGGTTGGGTTATGTTAGGTTGGGTTGCGTTAGGTTAGGTAAGGTTGGGTTAGGTAGGGTAAGGTTAGGTTAGGTTAGGTTGGGTTGGGTTAGGATAGGTTGGGTAGGATTAGGATGGTTGCGTTAGGTTAGGTAGGGTTGGGTTAGGTTGGGTTGGTTTAGGTTAGGCTAGATTTGGTTGGGTTGGGCTAAGTTGGGTTAGATTGGGAAAGCTTAGACTGGGTTGGGTTAGGTTGGGTTATGTTGGGGGTAGGTTGGGTCGGGTTGGGTTATGATGGTAAGGTTGGGTAGGGGTAGGTTAGGTTAAGTTGGTTGAGGTTACAATGGGTCGAGTTAAGTTGGATTAGGTCAGGTTAGGTTGTGTTGGGTTTGGGTATTTTGGGTTCAGTTAGGATAGGTTTGGTTGGGTTAGGCCGGGTTAGGTTAGGTTGTTTAGGGTTGGGTTAGGTTAGGTTGGGTTGGTTTCGGTTGGGTTGGGTTAGGTTAGGTGTAGTTGAGCTAAGTTTGGTTGGGTATGCTTAGGTTGGGCTCGGTTGGGTTGGGTTGTAGTCGGTTAGGTTAGATTGGGTTGGGTTAGTTAGGTAAGGCTGGGTTAGGTTGGGTTAGGATGTGTTGGGTTGGGTTCGGTAGGGTTCGGTTTGGTTAATTTAGGTCGGGTTGGGATATGTTGGGGTAGGTTGGGTCGGGTTCGGTTATGATAGGTCAATATAGGTTGGGTTTAGTTAGGTTAGGTTACGTTAAGTTGGTTTAGGTTAGAATCGGTTGGGTTAGGCTGGATTAGGTTAGGTTATCTTGGGTAGGGTTAGTTTGGGTTAGGTTAGGTTAGTTAAGGTTTGGTTGGGTTGGGTTAGGTTAAGTTGGTTTGGGTTGGGTTAGGTTAGGTTTGGTTAGACTGAATTGGGTATCGTTATGTTAGGTTCGGTTGGGTTAGGTTAGATCGGGTTGGGTTGGGCTGGGGTGGGGTTGGATTAGATTAGGTTATGTAGAGTAGGATGGTTTGGGTTGGGTTAGGTTAGGTTGGGATGGGTAGGGTTGTAGGGTCGGGTTAGGCTAGGGTAGGTTAGGTTCGGTTGGGTTATGTTTGGTTAGGTTTGGTTAGGTTAGGTAATGTTCGGTTGGGTTGGGTTCCGTGGGATTGGGCTGGATTGGGTAGGGTTATGTTGGGTTCGGCTAGGGTAGGTTAAGTTAGTTTGGGTTGGATTGGGCTCAGTTAGATTAGGTTGGGTTAGGATAGGTTGGGTGAGGCAGGGTAAGGTTAGGTTAGGTTAGGTTGGGTTTGGTTAGGTTAGGTTGGGTAGGATTAGGATGGTTGCGTTAGGTTAGGTGAGATTGGGTTGGTTTATGTTAGGTTAGGTTGGGATAGGCTGGGTTGGGTTAGGTTTGGTTGGGTTAGGTTAGGATAGGCTGGGTTGGGTTAGGTTAAGTTAGGTTGGGCTGGGTTGGGTTAGGTTAGGTTACCTTAGGTTTAATTTAGGTTGGGTTGGGATGGTTTGGGTTAGGTTAGGTTGGGTTACCTTTGGTTGGGTTAGGTTAAGTTGGGTTGCATTGGGTTGTGTTAGGTTAAGTTGGCTTAGGTTGGGTTAGGATAGGTTAGGCTGGGTTGGGTCGGGTTTTGTTAGGGTGGGTTGGGTTAGGCTGGATTAGGTTAGGTTATGTCGGGTCGGAATGGGTTATGCTGGGTTGGGTTATGTTGGGTTGGGTTATGTTATGTTATCTTAGGTTGGGTTGGTTTGGTTAGGTTAGGTTATGTTGGGTTGGGTTGTTGGGTCGGGTTAGGCTAGGTTAGTTTGGGTTCGGTTCGGTTAGGTCAGGTTGGGTTGGATTGTTGGGTTGGGTTAGTCTAGGTTAGTTTAGGATCGGTTGGGTTAGATTGGGTCAAGTTAGGATAGTTTAGGTTTTGTTGGGGTGGATTAGGTTGGGCTAGGTTGGGTTAAGTTAGGTTAGGTTAAGTTAGTTTAGGTTAGAATGGGTTGGGTTAGGCTTGTTTAGGTCAATTTAGGTTGGGTTAGGTTAGGTAGGGTTGGGTTAGGTTAGATTGGGTTGGGTTATGTTAGGTTAGGTTAGATTAGGTTCAGTTGGGTTAGGTTAGGTTGGGTTGAGTTGATTGGGTTGGGTTGGGTTCAGTTATGTTAGGTTAAGGTAGGTTAGGTTGTTAGGTTGGGTTAGGTTAGGTAAGGTTGGGTTTGGCTAAGTTGGGTTAGGTGGGTGGTGTTAGGTTAGGTTGGGTCGGGTTATGTTATATTAGATTAGGTTGGGTTAAGTTAGGTTAGGCTAGGTTGAGTTGGCTTGTGTAAGGTTTGGTTAGGTGTGGTTGGGTAAGGTAGGGTTAGGTTAGTGTTAGATTTTGCTGGGTTTTGTTAGGATGGGTTAGGCTAGGTTGGGCTAGGTTAGGTTACATTGGGTTATGTTAGGTTATGGAGGGTTAGGTTTGGTGACGTTTGGTTGGGTTGGATTAGTTTAAGTTGCGTTGGGTTAGGTTAGGTTCGACTGGGTTGGGTTTGGTTGCATTAGGTTAGGTAACGTTGTGTTGGTATGTCATGTTAAGATAGGCTAGGATAGGATGTGTTGGCTTGGGTTATGTGATCTGTTGCTTTGGGTTGGGTTAGCTTCAGCTAGGTTGGGTTGGATTCGGTTAGGTTAGGTTGGGTAGGGGAGGTTTGGTTTAGGTTTGGTAAGGTTGGGTTGGGTTGGCTTGGGCTGGGTTAGGTTGGGTTGGGTTGAGTTAGGGTGGATTAGGTTAGGGTACGTTGGGTTCGATTGGGTTAGGTTGGCTTGGGTAAGGTTAATTTAGGTTTAGGTATGATAGGTTAGGTTGGGTTCGGTTAGATAGTTGGGCTGGGTTATATTTGGTTACGCTGGGTTAGGCTGGGTTAGGATGGGTTGCGTTAGGTTAGGTATATCTAGGTTAGGTTTGTTTAGGTTGGCTTGGGTTGGGTTAGGTTAGGTTAGGTTGGGTAGGGTTGATTGGTTAGGTTGGATTGGGTTATGTTAGGTTAAGTTAGGTAAGGTTGTGTTAGGTTGGGTTAGGTAAGGTAAGGTTGGGTTAGGCTAGGTTGGGTTAGGTGGGTGGGTTTAGGTTAGGTTGGGTTGGGTTAGGTTAGGTTAGGTTGGGTTATGTTAAGTTAGGATAGGTTAGGTTGAGTTGGCTTTTTAGGTTCGGTTAGGTTAGGTTGGATAAGGCAGGTTAGGTTAGGCTAGGTTAGATTTTGTTGGGTTATGTTAGGTTGGGTTAGGCTGGGTTGGGCTAGGTTAGGTTGGGTTGGGTTAGGTTAGGGAGGGTTAGGTTGAGTTAGGTTAGGTTACATTAGGGTGGGTGAGGTTAGGATGGTTTGGGTTAAGATGGGTAAGGTTAATTTGGGTTAGGTTGGGTTATATCAGCTTAGGTTAGTTTGTGCTTGTTTGGGAGAGATGTTGGTTTCGGTTAGGGTAGGTTAGGTTGGGTGGGTTGGTTTGGGTTGGGTTCTTGGGTCGGGTTAGGCTAGGTTAGTTTGGGTTCGGTTGTGTTCGGTTGGGTTACGTTACATTAGATGGAGTTAGGTTGGGTTAAGTTTGGTTAGTTTAGGTTTTTTTTGGGTTGGTTCAGGTGGGGTTAGGTTGGGTAATGTTATGTTAGGTTAGGTTGGGTTAGGTTAGGTTAAGTTAGGTTAGGTTGATATGGCTTGTGTTAGGTTTGGTTAGGTAAGGTTTGTTAAGGTAAGGATTGGTTAGGCTAGGTTGGGTTGGGCTAGGCAAGGTTAGGTTAGGTTACATTGGCTTAGGGTGGGGTAGGTTAGGTTTGGTTAGGTTCGGTTGGGCTAGGTTAGTTTTGTTGGGTTGTTGGGTCGGGTTAGGCTAGGTTAAGTTGGGTTAAGTTGGGTTAGTTTAGGTTTTGTCGGGTTGGAATAGGTTGGGATAGGTTGGGTAGGGTTATGTTGGGTTCGGTTTGGTTTGGTTGGGTTAGGTTAGGTCAGGTTGAGTTGAGATAAGTTTGGTTGGGTTAGCTTAGGTTGGGTTGGGTTGAGTTGTAGTCGGTTAGGTTAGGTTGGGTTATGTTGGGTTAGGATGAGTTGGGTTGGGTTAGGTAGGGTTAGCTTAGGTCGAGTTGGGTTTGGTTGAGTTGGATTGGGTTCAGATAGGTTGGGTTGGGTTAGGTTAGTTTTGGTTAGATTAGGTTGGGTTGAGTTATGTTGAGTTAGGTTAGGTTGGGTAGGGTTGGTTTAGATTAAGTAGGGTTAGGTTAGGTTAGATTGGGTTAGGTTATGTTAGGTTGGGTCGGGTTATGTTCTGTTCCTTAGGGTTGCGTTGGGTTAGGTTAAGTTGGGTTGGGTTGTTAAGTGGTAGGCTAGGTTAGGTTGGGTTATGTTTGGTAAAGTAAGGTTAGGTTAGGTTGGGCTGGGTAATGCTAGGTTAGGTTAGGTTGGATTAAGTTGGGTTAGATTAGGCTGGGTTGGGTTGGGTTAGGTTAGGTTGGGTTTGGTAAGGTTAGGTTAGGTTGGGTTGGGTTGGGTTAGGTTAGGTTACGTTGGGTTAAGTTAGCTTGGGTTGGGTTAGGTTGCATTAGGTGAGGTTAGGTTGGGTTGGGTTGAGATATATTAGGTTAGGTTGGGTTATGTTTGGTTAGGTTAGGTTAGGTTATGTTGGTTTGGATTGGGTTAGTCTAGGTTAGGTTGGGTTAGGATTTGTTGGGCTCAGTTGCGTTGGGTAGGATTCGGTTAGGGTGGGTTCGGTTGTGTTGTGGTAGATTAGGTAGGGTTAGGTTGGGTTGGGGTGGTTTGGGTTAGGTTAGGTATGGTTGGCTGGGTTTGCTTAGGTTGGGTTAGGCTGGGTTGCGTTGTTTGGTTAGGCTAGGTTGTGTTGTCGTTTAGGTTAAGTTGGGATAGGTTAGGTTGGGTCAGTAAAGTTGGGTTGGGTTATGTTGGGTTAGGCTAGGTTAGGTTGGGTTAAGATGGGTTGGGTTAGGTAGGGTTAGGTTTCGTTAGTTTAGGTTGGGTTTGGTTGGGATAAGTTGGGGCGGGTTGGGTGGAGTTTGGTTAGGTTCAGTTATGTTGGGTTGGGTTAAGTTTGGTTGGGTAGGATTAGGATGGTTGCTTTAGGTTAGGTGGGTTGGGTTAGGTTAGACTGGGTTGGGTTAGGTTTGGTTTGGTTTGGTTGCATTGGGTTAGGTTAGGTTGGTTGAGATGTGTTGTTAGGTTAGGTTGGGTTAGGTTAGGTAAGATTGGGTTAGGTAGGGATAGGTAAGGCTAGGTTATATTAGGTTAGGTTGGGTTGGGTTAGGATAGGTTGGGTTTGGTAAGGTTAGGTTAGGTTTGGGTGGGTTAGGTTGAGTAGCGTTAGGTGAAGTTAGGTTAGGTTGGGTTAGGTTTGGTTATGTTGGGTTGGGTTGGGTTAGTTTATTTAGGTTGTGTTCAGTTGGGTTAGGTTAGGTTACTATAAGCTGGGTTAGGTTAGGCTGGGTTGGGTTTGGTTGCATTAGGTTAGGTAAGGTTGTGTTGGGTTATGTCTGGTTAAGTTAGGCTAGGTTAGGTTGAGTTGGCTTGGGTTAGGTTATATTGGGATGGGTTGCTTTGGGTTGGGTTAGGTTTTGTAGGGTTCAGCTAGGTTGGGTTGGGTTCGGTTAGGTTAGGTTGGGTTGTGATGTGTTTTGGTTAGGTTAGGTTGTTAGGTTAGGTAAGGTTGGTTTGGGTTAGCTTAGGTGGGGTTAGGTTGGGTTGTTTAGGTAGGGTAGGTTGGATTGGTTTATGTTCGATTATGTTGGGATGGCTTGAGTTAGGCTGGATTAGGTTAGGTTAGGTTGGGTTGGATTGGGTTAGGTTGGGTTGGGTTTGGTTGGTTTGGGTTAGTTTGGGTTAGGTTAGGTAAGTTTAGGTTGGGTTAGGTTAGGTTGGGCTGGAGTGGTTTGGGTTAGGTTAGGCTATGTTGGGTGGGTTTGGTTTGGGTTGGGTTAGGTTAGGTTCGGAGGGTTGGGATGTTGGGTCGGGTTAGGCTAGGTTAGATTGGGTTCGGTTCGGTTATGTTAGTTTAGGTTTGGTTAGGTTAAGTAAGGTTCGGTTTGGTTGGGTTCGGTGGGGTTGGGTAGGGTTAGGGTAGGTTAGATTGGGCTGGATTGGGTAGGGTCCTGTTGGGTTCGGTTAGGGTAGGTTTGGTTAGGTGGGTTGGTTCGGGTTGGGTTGTTGGGTCGGGTTAGGCTAGGTTAGTTTGGGTTCGGTTGTGTTCAGTTGGGTTACGTTACAATAGGGGTGGTTAGGTTGGGTTAAGTTTGATTAGTTTAGGTTTGGTTGGGTTGGTTCAGGTGGGGTTAGGTTGGGTTGGGTTATGGTGAGTTAGGTTCGTTTAAGTTAGGTTAGGTTAGCTTGATATGGCTTGTGTTAGGTTGGGTTACGTTAGGTTGGGTAAGGTAAGGTTAGGTTAGGTTGGGTAGGTTCAGGTTAGATTTTGTTGGGTTATGTTAGGCTGGGTTGGGTTAGGTTAGGTAGGGTTGGGCTAGGCAAGGTTAGGTTAGGTTACGTTCGGTTAGGCTGGGGTAAGTTAGGATTGTTTAGTTTCGGCTGGGCTAGGTTTGTTGGGTTGGGTTGGTTAGGGTTAGGCTAGCTTAGATTGGGTTAAGTTATGTTTAGGTTTTGTTGGGTTAGACTAGGTTAGGTAACCTTAGGTTGGTATAGGTTGGGTTTGAATGGTTTGGGTTAGGCTAGGTTAGGTTGGGTTGGGTTGCGTGCTGTTATGTTAGGTTATGTTGGCTTAGGTTGGGTGAGGTTCGGTTAGGTTAGGTTGGTTTATGTTATGTTAGGGTAGGTTGCGTCGGGTTGGGTTATGATAGGTTAATATAGGTTGGGGTAAGTTAGGTTAGGTTACATTACCTTGGTTTAGGTTAGAATCGGTTGGGTTAGGCTGGATTAGGTCAGGTTGTCTTTGGTTGGGTTTGTTTTGGTTAGGTTAGGTTAGTTTAGGTTGGATGCGGTTGGGTTAGGTTAAGTTGGATTGGGTTAGGTTAGGTTAGACTAGATTGGGTATGGTTATGTTAGGTTCGGTTGGGTTAGGTTAGATCGGGTTGGGTTGGGCTGGGGTGGGGTTGGGTTAGGTTAGGTTATGTAGGGTAGGTTGGTTTGGGTTAGGTTAGGTTGGGATGGGTTAGGTTGTAGGGTCGGGTTAGGCTAGGCTAGGTTGGGTTGGGTTGGGTTATGTTAGGTTTGGTTAGGTTAGGTAAGGTTAGGTTGGGTTGGGTTCGGTGGGGTTGGGTTGGGTTAGGTTAGGTTAGTTTGGATTGGGTAGGGTTATGTTGGGTTCTGCTAGGATTGGTTAGGTTAGGTTGGGTTGGGTTAGAATAGGTTGGGTTAGTATAGGTTTGGTTCGGTTAGGTTAAGTTGGGTAGGATTAGGATGGTTGCGTTAGGTTAGGTTAGATTGGGTTGGTTTATGTTAGGTTAGGTTGGGATAGGCTGGGTTCGGTTAGGTTGGGTTGGGTTAGGATAGGTTAGGATGGGGTGTGTTAGTTTTTTTAGGTGGGGTTGGTTTAGGTTAGGTTAGATTAAGTTGGGTTGGGTTGGGCTAAGTTAGGTTAGATTGGGTAAGCTTAGACTGGGTTGGGTTAGGTTGGGTTGGATGAGGATAGTTTGGGTTGGGTTAGGTTAGGTTGGGTTAGGCTAGGTTGGGTTTAGTTGCATTAGGTTAGGTTAGGTTGGGTTGGGATGTGTCAGGTTAGGTTAGGTTGGGTTAGTTGGGTTTTGTTGGGTAAGGTTGGGTTAGGTATGGTTAGGTTAGGATAGGTTAGTTTAGGTTGTGCTGGGTTGGGTTAGGTTAGGTTGGGTTGAGTTGATTTTGTTAGGTTGGGTTCGGTTAGGAAAGGTTGGGTTAGGCTAGGTTGGGTTAGGTTACGTTAGGTTAGGTTGGGTTATGTTAGGTTAAGTTAGGTTAGGTTGTGTTAGGTTGGGTTAGGATAGGCAAGGTTGGGTTAGGCTAGGTTGGGTTAGGTGGGTGGGGTTAGGTTAGGTTGGGTTATGTTTGGTAATGTTAAGTTAGGTTAGTTTGGGTCGGGTTATATTAGGTTAGAATAGGTTGGGTTAGGTTGGGTTAGGTTAGGTAAGCTTGGGTTATGTATGGCTAGGTTAGATTAGATTGGGTTGGGTTGGGTTAGGTTAGGTTGGGTTTGGTTAGGTTAGGTTAGGTTAGAATGGGTTTGGTGGCATTAGGTTAGGTTATGTTGGGTTGGGATATGTTAGGTTAGGTAAGGTTGGGTTATGCTTGGTTATGTTAGGTGAGGTTAGGTTAGGTGTAGTTGGCTTGTGTTAGGTGTGGTGAGGCTAGGTTAGGTGTAGTTGGCTTGTGTTAGGTGGGGTTAGGTTAGGTAAGGTTGGGTTGCGTTAGGTTGTGTTGGGATTGGTTAAGTTAGGTTAGGTTTGGGTGGGTTAGGCTAAGTTAGGTTAGGTTGGGTTAGATAAGGTTAGGTTGGGTTATGTTTGGTAAATTTAGATTAGGTTAGGTTAGGCTGAGTTGGCTTGGGTGATGTTGGTTTGGGTTGGGTTAGGTTAGGTTAGTTTGTGTTAGATTTTGTTGGGTTCAGTTAGGTTGGGTTGGATTCGGTAAGGTTAGGTTGTGTTGTGTCGTGATAGTTTATGTCGGAATAGGTTGGGTTGGAGTGGTTTGGGTTAGGTTAACTTAGGTTTGGTTGGATTTGCTTTGGTTAGGTGGGGTGGGTTGTTTGAGTTAGGTTAGCTTGGGTTGTAGTCCTTTAGGTTAGGTTAGGTTAAGCTGGGATAGGTTAGGTTGAGTTGGGTCAGGTTGGGTTGGGTTATGTTGGGTTAGGCTGGGTTAAGTTGGGTTGGGTTATGTTGGGGTGGGTTAGGTTCGATTGGGTTGGGTTAGGTTAGGTTGGGATAGGTTGGTTTGGGTTAGGTTGGGTTGGTTTAGGATAGATTAGGTTTGGTTGTTTGTGTTAGGTTAGGTTAGGTTAGATTCGGTTGGGTTGGGCTTGGTTAAGTTAGGTTAGATTGGGTTAGCTGAGGCTGGGCTGGGTTCGGTTAGGTTGGATAAGGACAGGTTGGGTTGGGTTAGGTTACGTTGGTTTTGGTTGCATTATGTTAGGTTTGGTTGGGTTGGGTTAGGATGTGTTAGGTTAGGTTGGGTTAGGTTATGTTGTGTTAGTTTAGGTGGTGTTTGGTAAGGTTAGGTTAGGTTTGGTTGGGTTAGGTTGGGTAGAGTTATTTTAGGTTCGGTTAGGTTTTGTTAGATTGGGTTGGGCTATTTTAGGTTAGTTTGCGTTGGGTTGGGTTAGGTTAAGCTACCATATGTTGATTTAGGTTGGGTTGGGATAGGTTAGGTAATGTTGAGTTTGGTTAGGTTGGGAAGGGTTGTAGTCGGTTAGGTTAGGTTAGGTTTAGTTGGGGTATGTTAGGTTGTGTTGGGTTAGGTTGGGCTGGGTTATGTTTGGTTAGGCTGATTTAGGATGCTTTGGGTTAGGTTAGGTTATGTAGGGTGTGGTTAGGTTTGATTTTGTTGGGTTAGGTTAGGTTGCGTTGGGTTGGGTTAATTTTGCTCAGATTGGGTTAGCTTTCACTGGGTTAGGTTAGGTTGGGTTGGATAAGGATAGGTTGGGTTGGGTTAGGTTGGGTTAGGTGAGTTGTGATGGGTGTGGTTGCATTAGGTTAGGGTAGTTTGGGTTGGGTTAGGATGTGTTAGGTGAGGTTAGGCTGGGTTATGTTGTCTAAGGTTTGGTTAGGTAGCGATAGTTTAGGGTAGGTTAGATTACGTTGGGTTAGGTTAGTTTAGGATGTGTTTGTTAAGGTTAGGTTAGGTTTGGGTAGGTTATGTTGGGTAGAGTTAGGTTAGTTAGGTTACGTCGGGTTAGGTTTGGTTAGGTTGGCTTAGGTTGGGTTATTTTAGGTTAGTTTGCTTTGTGTTGGGATAGGTGAAGTTACCTTATGCTGGGTTAGGTTGGGTATAGTTAGGTTATGTTGAGTTGGGTTAGGTAGGGTTGGGTTGTACTCGGTTATTCTAGGTTGGGTTGGGTTAGGTTAGGTTAGGTTAAGTTGGGTTAGTTAGGTTGGGCTGGGTTATGTTTGGTTAGGGGCTTTTAGGATCGTTTGGGTTAGGTTAGGGTGGGCTGGGTTAGGGTAGATTTTGTTGGGTAATGTTTGTTTGGGTTGGGTTAGGCTGGATTAGGATAGGTTAAGTTGGGTTCGGATGGGATGGGTTAGGTTAGTTTGGTATAGGCTTTGTCAGGTTAGGAAGGGTTAGGTTGGGTTAAGTTAGATTCGGTTAGGTTGGGCGAGGTTATGTTGGTTTGGGATAAGTTTGGTACGGTTAGATTGGGTTAGGTTAGGCAAGGTTGGGTAGGGTGGGCTAGATTGGCTTGGGTTGGATTAGGTGAGGTTACCTTAGGTTGGTATAGGTTGTGTTGGGATGGTTTGCGTTAGGTTAGGCAAGGTTGGGTTGGGTTTCGTTGGGTTATGTTAGGTCAGGTTAGTTTGAGTTATGTGGGGGTAGGTTGGGTCGGGTTGGGTTATGATAGGTTAGTATAGGTTGGGTTAAGTCATGTTAGGTTAGGTTAAGTTGGTTTAGGTTAGTTTGGGTTGGGTTAGGTTTGGTTACGTTGGGTTAGGTTAGGTTAGATTGGGTTTCATTCCATTAGGTTAGCTTAGGTTGGGTTGGGATACGTTAGGTTAGGTTAGGTTGGGTTATGTTTGGTAAAGTTAGGTTAGGTTAGGTTGAGTTGGCTTGTGTTAGGTGGGGTTAGGTTAGGTTAGGTTGGATTGGGTTGCGTTAGATTGGGTTGGATTTGGTTAAGTTAGGTTAGGTTTGGGTGGGTTAGGTTAGGTAGGGTTAGGTTAAGTAAGGTTAGGTTGGGTTGGGTTGGGTTAGGTAAGGTTAGGTTGGGATATGTTTGGTAAATTTAGGTTAGTTTGAGTTGGCTTGGGTGAGGTTGAGTTGGTTTAGGTTGGATTCGGATAGGTTAGTTTGGGTTGTGTTGTGTTTGATTAGGTAGGGTTAAGTTGGGGTGGTTTGGGTTAGGTTAGGTTGGGTTGGCTTTGCTTAGGTTGGGTCAGGTTGGGTTGGGTTGTTTGGGTTTGGCTAGGTTGTGTTGTAGTCCTTTAGGTTAAGTTAAAGGGACACTGAGGAGAACCCTATCAAATTTTTTTTGTTAGAAATATTTGATAGTTCGGCATTACATGGATTTGTTGACGCTTGTCCGGGAGCGAAAGATGCATCTATTTCAAAGAAATATGGAGTCCAGGCTGAAAATTTTTTTCCTGCCGCTCCGATTCGAACTCGAGAACTCTTATGACGACACGGAGAACTCTTATGACGACACAGAACAGAGTGACGTGAATTGTGACGTAAACGGCGACTCCGTGATTTCTAGCGGCTAGCGGTGCAGTCTAGCAGCTGCTGAAATGAAAGCTACCGCCGCCGCACGTTGAAGGCATCTATCGAAGGTCGCTACCGTCGCTTCGTTTACGTTTGCACCGGCGTCTTGCCAGCGTTGCGATGGATCCGGTTCCAGAACCCGACGATGTAGTTCTCGCAAAAACTCTGGCCTGCATTTCAGCGACCTCAGCCCCACAGAGCATGCGATGCTTTTGAGGAAGCACGGTTAGGTTCGGCGCCGGCGGGTGTTTTCCCCCGGCCTCAGAGAGCAGCCGTTGCAAATTAATTATCATAACCCCAGTGCGGGGAGTCGCGAGGGGTGCGTTGTGCCCATCGGAGGCTGGCCGGGGCTTTGGGGCCAACGCATTGTGATTCCCTGCACGGAGCGGTTGCACGGCGCAGCAGGCAGCGTCGAGGTCTGCCACGGTTGCAAGGACCAAGTTATTTATTTTTTTGCCAAAAAAAAAACAAATGCGTGCTCGAGGGCGGTCGCGTTTAAAGTCGGCGGCTTGAAGCCAAAGCCTTCACACGAGGCTTCAACGGCTTCCGCTATATCCAACGGGTCCACTGGATCTGGCTCTCTCGCCAACTTGCATGCACCTTAAGATATGTACTGTGAATGGATTAAAATAGCCGAGGTCGAAAAGAACAGCTTCGCCTAGCTGCCGCAGCTATTGAATATAACGCGCACCTGGCCGCGGAGCCAACTCAGTCTGGCCGGGCCGGCGGCGGCTGACGCACTGGCGCGAAATAGATACATGCTCCAATCTCCCCGCCAATGCGGTCAGAGTGCGCCGAAGCCGCCGAACGCGTCGGCGGTCAAGCGCAGTTGGAGTATAGAGGGTCTCGATATGACCGACGTGACTTCGCCGTGCAGGGCGCACGCGCGCGCGCCTCGCCGCAGCATAAACGCGCCTTAACAGAGCCTGCGCTTAACCGCTAACCAACGTATTCAGCGGCGGCATCCATGGGACCCACTGAAACCCCCCGCCCACTCAGTAAATAAAAGAAAAAAAGACCGGTGCCGAGATTCGGAGTCGATCCAGGGCCTTCCGCGTTTGAGGCGGAAACGCTACCGCTCCGCTACAAAGGCTCAAGTTACAGCCGCCAATAAAGGCGCATGTAATGAATGCACTCTTTTTATGCAGAAATCGCGCTTTCGCTAGGTATATCCTGGCCTAACAGAGCTAGGCCATCAGCAATTTTTCTGAACTGGCTTGTACCTTGTCTCCCGTCCCTAATAAACGATTTCCGTTAAGTAGTTTGAAGTTGACTGGCACAGTCGGGAATGTTCCGCCGGGCAAGCGTGCGAATACACAAGTGCTGCCTTGTACGATCACCGACCATCGTGCCATCATAGCTTTTCATCAACCGTGGCGATCATCTGACAAGCCTTAACAGGCTCCTTCAAAGGTTAACTAGCAATTGAAGCGGCACTTCGAGTTCCTCTGCTGTTCGGCGCTTGTAAATCGAAGGACGTCAAAAACAAAACTACGGGGCACGCAAAACTCAGACGCGAAGCGCCATAACAAATCGAAACACTCCTGGCCGCCAGTGGCACCACCAAGCATCGGTTTTCTTTGCTTCCAAAATTCAAGTTATCTTTTGCCTGCCTTCCTTGTGTGACAAAAGTGCACTATTGGTTCTAAAACAAAACTTACTTCAATATTGATCTGCGCAACCTACCTTTGTCAGCATCAGAGATTCGCGAAACCAAGTAGGATAGAAAATTCCTCCAAGGTGGCGTATCTTGTCCTATGGCGTCACTACGCTTGTACTTGTGAGATTGGCCTGTGGTGGCGATACCTGTATTTTGGTTCTTGCTATTTTCTACCTTACAAGAGCATTGTTTGCAGTAAGAGCGGCGTTTTTTTGATCAGGAGCTGGTATTCTATCGATACCAGCCAACTTCAATTTCTCCTCAGTGTCCCTTCTAGATAGGTTATGTTGGGTTAGGTTGGGTTAAGTTATGTTGGGTTAGGCTGGTTTAGGTTGGGTTAGGATGGGTTGGGTTAGGTAGGGATAGATTTCGTTGTTTAGGTTTGTTGGGTTGGGTCAAGTTGTGGGTGGGTTAGGTTGCGTTGGGTTGGGTTCAGTTAGGTAGGGTAAGGCTAGGTTAGGTTAGGTTGGGTTGGGTTAAGTTAGGTTGGGGAGGATTAGGATGGTTGCGTTAGGTTAGGTAGGGTTGGGTGAGGTTGGGTTGGTTTAGGTTAGGCTAGATTCGGTTGGGTTGGGCTAAGTTAGGTTAGATTGGGCAAGCTTAGACTTGGTTGGGTAAGATTGGGTTATGTGGGGGTAGGTTGGGTCGGGTTGGGTTATAATAGGTCGGTTAGGTTAAGTTGGTTTAGGTTAGAATGGGTCGAGTTCGGTTGGATGAGTTCAGGTTAGGTTGGGTTGGGTTAGGTTAATTTGGGTTCAGTTAGGATAGGTTTGGTTGGGTTAGGTCGGGTTAGGTTAGGTTGTGTAGGGTTGGGTTAGGTAAGGTTGCGTTAGGTTAGGTTGGGTTGGGTTAGGTTAGGTGTAGTTGAGCTAAGTTTGGTTGGGTTTGCTTAGGTTGGGTTCGGTTGGGTTGGGTTGTAGTCTGGTTAGGTTGGGTTGGGTTAGTTAGGTTGTGTTGGGTTATGTTGGGTAAGGCTGGGTTAGGTTGGGTTAGGATATGTTGGGTTGAGTTAGGTAGGGTTATGTTTGGTTAATTTAGGTGGGTTTGGGTTATGTTGGGGTAGGATGGGTCGGGTTGGGTTATGATAGGTTAATATATGTTGGGTTAAATAAGGTTAGGTTACGTTAAGTTGGTTTAGGTTAGAATCGGTTGGGTTAGGATGGATTAGGTTAGGTTATCTTGGGTTGGGTTAGTTTGGCTTAGGTTAGGTTAGTTAAGGTTGGGTTGGGTTAGGTTAAGTTGGTTTGGGTTGGGTTAGGTTAGGTTAGGCTAGACTGAATTGGGTATGGTTATGTTAGGTTCGGTTGGGTTAGGTTAGATCGGGTTGGGCTGGGGTGGGGTTGGATTAGATTAGGTTATGTAGGGTAGGTTGGTTTGGGTCGGGTTAGTTTAGGTTGGGATGGGTTGGGTTGTAGGGTCGGGTTAGGCTAGGTTAGGTTGGGTTCGGTTGGGTTATGTTTGGTTAGGTTTGGTTAGGTTAGGTAGGGTTCGGTTGGGTTGGGTTCGGTGGGGTTTGGATGGGTTAGGTTAGGTTAGGTTGGGCTGGATTGGGTAGGGTTATGTTCGGTTCGGCTAGGGTAGGTTAGGTTAGGTTGGGTTGGATTGGGTTAGGTTAGGTTTTGATAGGCTGGGTTGGGTTAGGTTTGGTTGGGTTAGGTTAGGATAGGCTTGGTTGGGTGAGGTTAGGCTGGCTTGGGTTAAGTTGGGTAAGGTTAGGTTGGGTTAGGTGTCGTTATGTTAGCTTCAGTTGTGCTGGGTTAGGTTAAGTTAGGTTGGGCTGGGTTGGGTTGGATTAGGTTACCTTAGGTTTAATTTAGGTTGGGTTGGGATGGTTTGGGTTAGGTTAGTTAGTGTTACCTTTCTTTGGGTTAGGTTATGATGGGTTGCATTGGGTTGAGTTAGGTTATGTTGGCTTAGGTTGGGTTAGGTTAGGTTAGGCTGGGTTGGGTCGGGTTTTGTTAGGTTGGGTTGGGTTAGGCTGGATTAGGTTAGGTTAGACTGGGTTATGTTAGGTTAGGTTTGGTGACGTTTGGTTGGGTTGGGTTAGTTTAAGTTAGGTTGCGTTGGGTTGGGTAAGGTGAGGTTACCTTATGTTGCGTTAGGATAGGTTGGGTTGAGTTTGGTTTCATTAGGTAAGGTAAGGTTGTGTTGGGTTATGTTTGGTCAAGTTAGGCAGGGTTAGGTTGCGTTGGCTTGGGTTAGGTTAGATTGGACTGGGTTGCTTTGGGTTGGGTTAGGTTTTTGGGTTCAGCTAGGTTGGGTTGGATTCGGTTAGGTTAGGTTGTTTTGTGCTGGGTTAGGTTGGGTTGGGGTGCTTTGGGTTAGGTTAGGTAAGGTTGGGTTGGGTAGAGTTAGGTTGGATCGGGTTAGGTTAGGTTGGGTGGGATTGGGTTAGGTTGGGTTGGGTTAGGTTAAGTTAGGTTTAGGTATGCTAGGTTAGGTTGTGTCGGGTTAGGTTGGGTTCGGTTAGTTAGGTTGGGCTGGCTTATGTTTGCTTAGGCTGGGTTTGGCTGGGTTAGGATGGGTTGGGTTAGGTTAGGTAGGGTGAGGTTAGGTTAGTTTAGGTTGGCTTGGATTGGGTTAGTTTAGGTTAGGTTGGGTAGGGTTGATTGGGTTAGGTTGGGGTGGGTTATGTTATGTTAAGGTACGCTAGCTTGTGTTAGGTTGAGTAAGGTTAGGTAAGGTTGAGTTAGGCTAGGTTGGGTTAGGTGGATGGGGTTAGGTTAGGTTGGGTTGGGTTATGTAACGTAAGGTTAGGTTGGGTTAGGTTAAGTTAGGTTAGGTTGAGTTGGTCTGTGTTAGGTTGGGTTAGGTTAGGTTGGATAAGGCAGGTTAGGTTAGGTTAGATTTTGTTGGGTTATGTTAGGTTGGGTTAGGCTGGGTTGGGCTAGGTAAGTTTGGGTTGTGTTAGGTTAGGGAGGGTTAGGTTTGGTTAAGTTAGGTTAGGTTACATTAGGGTGGGTGAGGTTAGGATGGTTTGGGTGAAGATGGGTAAGGCTAGGTTGGGTTAGGTTGGGTTATGTTAGGTTCAGTTGGGCTGGGTTAGTTTAGGTTGGGTTAGGTGGGTTAGATTGGGTTGGGTTAGGTAAAGTTAAGTTGGGTTGGGTGTGGTTAGGTAAGGTTAATTTATGTTGGTTTAGGTAGGGATGGTTTGGGTTAGGTTGGGTTGGGTTGCGTTGGGTTATGTTAGGTTAGGTTGGCTTAGGTTAGATTAGGTTAGGTTAGGTTGGGTTGGGCTATGTTGGGGTAGGTTTGTTCGGGTTGGGTTATGATAGGTTAGGATAGGTTGGGTTATGTTGGGTAAGGATAAGTTGGTTTAGGTTAGAATCGGTTAGGTTAGGCTGGATTAGGTCAGGTTAAGTTGGGTGAGTTAGGGTTCTGTTAGGTTAGGTTAGTTTAGGTTGGGTTGGGATAGGTAAGGTTAGTTTAGGTTGGGTTGGGTTAGGTTAAGTAGGGTTGGGTTGAGTTAGGTTAGGTTAGGTTAGGCTGAATTGGGTAGGTTTATGTTAGGTTCTGTTGGGTTGTGCTGGGGTGGGTAGGGTTAGGTTATTTTGCTTGGGTTGGTTTGGGTTGGGTTAGGTTAGGTTGGGATTGGTTGGGTTTTGGGGTCTCGTTAGGATAGGTTAGGTTGGGTTCGGGTGGGTTATGTAAGTTTAGGTTTGGTTAGCTTAGGTAAGGTTTGGTTGGGTTCGGTAGGGTTGGGTTAGGTTAGGTTAGGTTGGGCTTGATTGGGTAGGGTTATGCTAGGTTCGGTTAGGTTAGGTCAGGTTGGGTGGGTTGGGTTGTTGGGTCGGATTAGGCTAGGTTAGGTTGGGTTCGGTTGGGTTATGTTAGGTTAGGTTTGGTTAGGTTAGGTATGGTTTGGTTGGGTTGTGTTCGGTGGGGTTGGGTTATGTTAGGTTAGGTTAGTTTGTGCTGGTTTGGGTAGAGTTATGTGTTGTTCGGTTAGGGTAGGTTAGGTTGGGTGGGTTGGTTTGGGTTGAATTCTTGGGTCGGGTTAGGCTAGGTTAGTTTGGGTTCGGTTGTGTTCGTTTGGGTTACGTTACATTAGGTGGAGTTAGGTTGGGTTAAGTTTGGTTAGTTTAGGTTTTTTTGGGTTGGTTCAGGTGGGGTTATGTTGGGTTGGGTACATAGGTTAGTCTGGCCGATGTATTAATGTACGCCTTATGGAACACGCCAATTCCTTGGGAAAAAGAGACTAACCTAGCAAAGCGTTGCTTCACGTGTAAATGCACACCTTATTTTGTCGACACGGAAGTGTTGTTTGTGCACAATGATCGGCGCACAAGAGAGATAGCCGAGGCCTTCCATATCATAAGAAAGACAAGCTGTTGCGTCAGCACACCTTCAGTATCCCGAACCTCCAAGGAAATGAGCCTGTTGCACAGGGGATAGCATATCGGCGATAACTGCATGTGCCTTTGATGCAGTGTTTTTATTTGCATTTTTAAAGGTACATCTGTGCTTGACCATGCGCATGTGCGTAGTTCTTGTGTATGTATAAATTGACCTGCTTACTTCAAATAAAATTTAGTTGTAAGATCAGCGCCTGCGTGTGTGTTCCCTTCTTTCTTCGTCCTTGTTGCTTAGCGCTGCTTTAATATTATGGAGCGTTTCCAACTTGCCCAATCTGCCGTTCTGCTGCGTAGAGGCCTTGAGTCTTTTAAGGGTAAGGTCATTTCGTCCAGAATCCTGCAAGTGGAGGCCAAGGATGCGGAGGGCGCGTGTGATGGGGATTAGGAATCCTTTTAAATCGATATGGATGGGCGAGTTATTGCCAGATTTTGGCCTAATTAGGAAGAGCGCGGTCTCAGATGGGGAACATTCAAGCCCGATGGATAACGCATGAGGGGAGATGGTGTCTGCTGCTAACTGAAGAGTTTCCTCAATTTCCCCGCCGGAGCCATGAGTGGTACATTTGGTAATATCATCAGCGTACAGGGTATGCTTTAGGTGTGGGATTAGAGCCAGTTTGTGAGCTAGGGGGATGAGAGCGACGTTAAAGAAAAAGGAAGAAAGGACCGCCCCTTGAGGGGTGCTGAGCTCTCTGAGTGTATAAGGAGATGTGGTAATCTGATCTATGTGCAGGGAGGCAGTGCGGCCCGAGAGACACGCGCGAGCGTAGTTGTAGGATTTAGGGCCTACCTGTAGAGCCTGCAGTTCCCGTAAGATGGCATCGTGTCGAATTCTGTCAAATGCCTTGGTGAGGTCAACTGCCAGGATAGCTTTAGTGTGGTGGGGGATGGTATCATCAAGCACGTCATGCGTAATTTGAAGTAGGGCGTCCTGCGGAGATAGATGCGCACGAAAGCCGAGCATACTGTGGGGAAAAAGGTGGTTGTCTTCCATGTACATTGTTAGCCGAGCAAGAATTATGTGCTCAAAGCCCATGCCTAGACAGGATGTAAAAGAAATGGGGCGGATGTTTTCTAGGGTGATAGGCTTGTGGGGTTTTGGAATAAAAATAATTTTTCCATGCTTCCAGGAGGCAGGGAGAGTACCTGCCTCCCAACAATCGTTAAAGTAGGCTAAGTCAGAGGCGGAAGCATCGTCAAGATTTCTGGTAGCTGCACTGGTAATTTGATCATCTCCGGGAGCGGTATTCTGTAATTTTAATAGAGCGGCGCGAAATTTTGATTCCGTAATAAGGGCGTCAAGCTCGGGATGGGGTGGGCCCGCATAATCAGGATACTTGCAAGAGAGACCGGGGGTTGTATAGGTGCATTTCTCCTGGGCGAGGAAGGCGTCGGTGTCCTGTCGATGGTTGTGAGCGAGGCGGCGAATACTAAGGGGCGTCTGAGATTTTGATTGCGTGGGGTCTAGCATGTGCCGTAACAGATGCCAAGCGCGGGTTCTGGAGAGATTGCGGCGGAGACCATCACAAACCTGAGCCCAGTTAGCTTTGCAAAGAGTGGCTCTACATTTTACTATTTGGGATTGAATCTGGGCAAGTTAGAGTTTGTCTCCTATTGTGCTTCTGAGTCTTCCACCTTTGCGTTATGTTGTCCTGTGCTTGGAGGAAGCGGGCGAGCTTGCTGTCAATAACAGGGGTGTCTGGGGTAGAGTCGAGCGTTTGAGTGTGTTGGCGAATGTATTTTTGTAACTGAATAATCCAGGTGTCTAGGCCGAAGGGGGCCTGTGTTGGCTGTGCTTGTCTAAATTTGTTGAGCGCGTCCCAATTAATGTGCTTAACGGTAAATTTGCGCTGAGATCGGCGATACTTTAGCGTTATTCGAATCAAATGAAATTAGGTGATTATCGCTGCCTAGTGTGGAAAGCATTCTTTCCCACTGCAGGTGGTCCATGTTTCTACCAAACGCGAGGTCTGGGCTGGTATCGGCAGTAACACTGTTACCGATCCGTATAGGTAAGCTGGAATCATTAAAGGTGGTCAGGTAGAGCGCCAGCGTCTCAATGTATAAAACTGCCTCTGTGGTTGGTGCGCCGATAGCCCCAGTCCACGTGAGTGCAATTAAAATCTCCGGCAATAAGTAGGGGGTTTGATCCGGCCAACTCGGTTGCGGATTTGAGAAGTGAGGGGAGTATGTTAATTGGCCGACGTGGGAGAAGGTAGCAGTTTAGAAAGAACTGGGTTGATTTTGCAGGGGTGGGCGGTAAAACTTTTATAAGGCTGTTAACGATAGGGGAGGTAATTACATGCTCCACGTAATCCAAAGATTTACTGACTTATGTGACCACCCGCGGATGATCAATGAGGTCTGAGGGGATAAAAGCGTATCCTGGCAGCTGCCTGCAAACATTGGCGTCCTGAATGGCGATAATGTCTGGTGTGGATGACGAACTTGCGATAATTTGCTGCAGAAGATCGCGCTTTCACCGAAAGCCCCTGCAATTCTACTGAATAATCTGTAAAGAATTAAGGCCCGTCGGAGGAACCATGTTGTTGGGCAGTGAGGGTCAGGAGGGGTGTGGAGAGCGGGACTGTGGGAGGACGGTCCGTTGAGAGTCCAGGAGTGAGGCGAGTTAAGCGCTCCTCTACCTTGGTCATGATGCTACCTGTGACATTATCCATTGGACGGGTGATGGTAGATTCAATCATAAGCTGGTACTGTGCAGTGAGCTGCGCAGTAATGCGCTCTGTGAGCCTGGCTTCCAAGTTTTTGGCGAAGGCCTGAAATTTGGCATCTAGGCCTATTGGTTCGACTGGGCTCTCATCAGGCCTTCTTTTTTTAGAGGGAGGTTGGGCGGGTTGGGTGGGTGAAGGGGAGGGCGGGTGGATGGGGAGATACAACAGAGGTGGCGGTAGAGAGGGCTGCCCTGAGCTGCTTTACCTCCTCTCGCCGAGCCTTCACGTCCGGGTCCTGGGAGGTCCTGGTGTTCGTCCCGGCAGCCTTGGAGGCCCATGTTGCAG
The DNA here is from genome assembly GCF_052857255.1 of Amblyomma americanum. Classification (NCBI taxonomy): domain Eukaryota; kingdom Metazoa; phylum Arthropoda; class Arachnida; order Ixodida; family Ixodidae; genus Amblyomma; species Amblyomma americanum. The sequence goes on from NC_135497.1 coordinate 529,053,667, forward strand.
TAGACGGGAGGATCATTTTCAGCGGAAGAAAGGCGTTCTTGTTCGTTCGCAGCGGAGGAAAGTCATCCTTGTTAGGGGGCTTTGCCTTCTGGGGCGATGGTCACGGCCAGCAGCGCTGACTTGCAGGGCTTGCAGGAGTGGCTGCGCCATGGTGCCTTTCTAAGCGAGGCCTCCTCTTGGTCGGAAAACGACCCGTATAGTGCCGGGAGGGAGTGAAGCAAGTTGTTTGCTTCGGTGTGCGACTGCGTGCGTCGCGCGTAGCTGTTCTTGTTGAGGCCTGTATGTAGGCTTGAAAGTCGCGGGGGTAGCGGACGCGGACGCCGTACGCTTAGATGGAAGAGACGCTGCTTGGTGGGATATGGCCAGCGTTTCCGCGCTTGAGATTTCATCCTTGTACGCGCGGAGTATCGGGGTCCACACACTGGGACGAAGGTCTTCCCTCTGCGCTTGCACCTCCATGGCTGTTGGGGGTAGGTGCGCTGCCGGTGAGTGAGGAACGCAGCGTGCCGGCAAGGCTCGCCTCGATGATGCGAGGCTTAGCGCAGCGGCATAGCAGGCGGAGACGTTTTCGCTTTTTAGTTCCTGTTAATCATAGGGCACATCCAAAAGATGATAACGGTTAGGGCCCGTGTACCTTCCTGGATCCATTGAAGGTCTTGATAGTTCCTTGGGAAGATTTAGCTGAGCACAGGAGCAAGAAACTGGCGGAGACTATCTTCAGTCAGTCAGTCAGTCCGACGAAGGGCGGACCCCAATGCCCTCCACCTGGAAATCTATAACGTGCACTGAAATCGCACAGCACAGAACAAAACAATTACAGTATTATACCTGTCTCCAATTTTTTTCCCTCTGTCCTGTGCGATATTAGAGCACGCTATAAAAGCTCCAGTTGGACGAAATTGTTACAGAGCCCTCCACTACGGCACATTATTCTATTCCTCTTTTCACTCCCTCCGTTATCTCTTCCCTTACGGCTCGGTTCGGGTGTACGCTGATATGTGAGATAGTTACCGGTCCATTTCCTTTCAACGAAGCCAAATTTTACAAATTTCTATGCTCACATTTTGCATTAAATTGGCTTTTTTTCAGGAAAGGAAATGAGGCAGTAACTGTCTCGCATATCTCGATGCATTCATGAAGCGCACAGTAAGAAGGGAAGGAATAAAAGAGGGAGCGAAAGAAGAAAGGAAGTTGTGCCGCAGTGAAAGGCTCCGAAATAATATCGACCACCTGGGCGACCTTTTCGGTTCTCGTCGTATTTGCGTTCAAAGGCTTCGGCTCTCTTTTGTCCCGTCTTTGTCTAGTTCTGAGTGCATGTTTTTGGAAAAGGCGGATTCCCAACGCAGCTCCTCTTCCCTTTGTTAATTTCCTCCATTCCTTTTATGCCCCTGTCTGCTTAGAGCCCGATTTTAGCTAGAGTGGCTTTGCCTGCATCTGCTATGGTTAGCTTCTCTAGTTGTGATATAGGAATATACTTAAGTCTGCGAAATTATTCCGGAACCCTCAACTGCGGCACCCCTTTCTTACTTTCTTCTTTCACTCCGTCCTTCATCCCCTCGCTCACCGGGCGGTTCAGGTGTCCGCCGATATATGAGGCATATACTGCGCTATTCCCTTTCAGCAAAAACCAATATATATTATTATTATTAGTATTATTATTGAGATTATTTCTGCTTAAGAGTGCAAATGCAAAAGACTTTCCTCTCTTTCTCTTTGAATTTATTTCCTATTTTGTAGTTTTATTTTTATTTTATTTTCTGGGCGTTCTTTTGACCGCAAAAGGCGCCTGTGTACTGTGCGATGTCAGCGCACGTTAAAGATCCACACGTGCTCAAAATTATTCGCAGTCCTCCACTACCTCAACTCTTTCTCCTTCAGGCCTTCCTCTTTGAGCCGTTCATTACGGCACGGTTCGGGTGTCCACCTACATAAGTAATGCAGTTACTGCGTCATTTACTTTCCTCAAAATAACAATTTAATGCGACATATGAGCTTGCAAAATTGATAAATATTTGTTTTTGAGGAAAATAAATAACGCAGTAACTGTCTCACATCTCGGTGGACGCCTGCAGCACACCATAATAAGGGAAGAGAATAAAGAAGGAGACGAAAGAAGAAAGGAGGATAGAGGCGCCGTGGTTAAGGGTTCTTGAATAATTCGACCACCTGGGTATCTTTAACGTCCACTGACATCGCACAGCACGCGGTATCTATCCCATCGCTCATTGTTCACGAGGAAAAACTACAGGACTGCACTTAAGTCTCCATCCAACTTCGGACACCCCAGTAGGGTTCGAACCCGGGTAGCCGTTTTGATGGCGGTGAAGCACAAAGGCGACCTCGTGCTTTGCGATCTCAGTGCACGTTAAAAGATTCCCAGGTGGTCAAAATCATTCCAGAGCCTTCCACTACTGCTCCTCTTTCTTCCTTACTTCCTTAGTGTGCCCTTTATTCCTTCGCTTACGACGTAGTTCAGGTGTCCGCCGATATGTGAGACAGATACTGTGCCATTTCTTTTCCCCACATACCAATTTTCAAACAAGGGTACTCTGCTTATCTAATTGTCAACCTTAGGAATCTTTCCGTGGCAGGCACCTTCCACTTGTCTATTCTTCTGCTCTCACCGCAGCAGGCGGCGTTCCCCTCTGCTACTACCTGGGGTGCCTGAATGCCAGCGCCCGGGTGGAGACAACTTCAGCGGCGCCGCCATATTGAATCACACGTAATCAGCGGCGCTAGCGTTTGTAACGGCGCCGTTCATGCTCTCGGCGCGCTTCAACGTGCTTTAACTTGAACGGCCTTTTGCAGCGAGAGCTACACTGGGCTACCAGTCGAGCATTTAGCGGTACATGGGAGAGGCCAGTTGTGATTCAATATGGCGGCGTCGCTTAAGTTGTCTCCACCCTTAACGGCGGCGCTGGCCTTGAGGCACCCTACTACATCCTGCCACGATTGTCGGGTAGCATCTTACACTGTGAGGCGTGGAGGTGGTGGTAGTGGTGTTTTATTAAAATAATAGTAAAAAAGAAGGAAAAGATTTTTGCTAGCCCCGGCATCTGCCATCGATACTGAAGCACTTGAGCTGGGGCAGCGGAAATAAAGGATAGGGGGCAAAATGGAGAAATTAAATGAATGAAGTGAGGGGACAGAAAGGAAGGATAGGGGAGAAGTAACATATACAAACTATTTACACAATAACAGCAAGCCGTAGAGAGAGGACAGAATTCAGGAGAGGCGATTACGTCGCATTTTTAAAGCGAAAGCACTACTACTACCTTCCCTAGCTTGTTCGGCGTGTTTCATGTGGCCTTGAACCGAGGAGAACCACGTGACGTTGTCGAGCCGCAGCTGTGCCGGAAACCGATAAAGAGCGGGAGCTTCTAAAGCAAAGGCCCAAAACTTGCCACGTAGGACAGTGGACACTCCAGTCGCGCTTCCTGAGTCGGAGGAGGACGACGAAGTGCATCTTTGTGGAATGCTTAGCAGTCAGCCTCTAGCTTTTTTCTCTGATTTTGCGTGTATACTGCGGGATGCCGTCCCCCGTCATACGGCGATAGATCTAAACCCTCCTGGGTCCGAATAGCCTGGCAGCCTCATCCTCGAGAACGTCGAGGATGTAGTGCAGCCGTCCGAGTGACCCTGACAGCGATGACACCATCGAGTACTTCAGTGAGGCCAGGAGTGAGGACGGCTTTGAGACGTACTTCAGCCAGAAGACCAATCGAAGACTTCTAAGAGCCGGATCGTCATCCAGTGATTCCACTGTAAAAACAAGTGGCAACACACCGGCACACACCATCCTCGTCCTCCCTCTGCAGCCAACCGACAACATAAGGCGGCTAAACAGGCTAGTCGTCTCTGTAGAACTCGAGGCCCTCGTGCCAAACGAAATCAAAGACGTTCGAGTGAAAGCGCGAAAGAACATTGTAGCCGTTGACGTCCACCTGGCGGTTGCGCTGGAATCACTGCAGGCCATAAATCAACTCGGCGGTTTATCAGTACGTACTGTTATCCCGCTCGGCGGGGATGATTCCTCTTCCGGCGTAATCTATGATGTCGACGGGGCTACCACGCGAGATTATTTGCCCATACTCGTCAGGACGGCAAAGGAAAGCACCGTAATTCGACGGGAATCACGCCTGGCCAATTCCCGTTGTGCGAAGATTTTGTTCTAAGGCGACAGCCTTCCATCACACGTGAAGGTGGGCCATTTCCGTCATGCCGTGCGGCAACTTATTCGAAAACCCCTGCAATGCCACAAATGCTTGAAAATGGATCATGTGAGCGGAGTCTGCGACAACAAAAGAGCTCTCGTGCCGGAGCTCACAGCGCTGAGTCCTGCAATGCACAAGTGCTTAATTATTGTAATTTTAACGGGCTTTATAACGCCTCATCTAAGAATTGTTCGCGCATAAAAAACGAGCGTGCCGTTCTAAAGCAAATGGTTAGGGACAATTCTACGCACCATGAAGCTGCTGCGACTGTTCGGAAAAGGCGTTCTCGCCCTAAGAAGAACTCAAGAAACTCTATTGCAAAACGCAACCACACCGACGCGCCCACAGCACCTCCTTCTCAACCTCCTCCCGTGCCACCACGTCCAAGTGTGCCCAGTCAGCAAAATATCGCCAAGGATAATCTTACCTCTTCGTGTGCGGATCCTTGGCCAGCGTTTCCGCAGTGACGTCCTTCTGAGTCTCCTTAGCGCAAGCTCCCATCGCCGAGCTCACCTGTCGTTAGAGAAGGGCTCCCAGGGCAAGATCGTCAAGCCCTCGTGATCCTTAGGACGGTGGTGAACGCCATTCGCCCTGCGATACAGGCCCTGCAATCGTCAACCACCCGAAACGTCTTACTGGTGCTGGACTTCCTGGTTACAGCACTACAAGATTTTAAAACAGAATGGCTGGCCAGCTTCCTACATATCGTGAGGAAGTCTGAGGCGCTGCCATCTTCCAGTGAAACGCAAGAGGCCGAAAGTCACGAATAGCAAGTTTTCGGCAATATGTTTTCAACAACCACTTCCCGATATAGGTCATCTGTGAACCTGACTTATCCCTAACAATCAGGATCCGAGTACGAGCCCTTCTTTGCAAAGTTCTGGTCTACATCTGCACCGACGTAACATACGTTTGCTGCCCAGTTCAACCCCACAATGACAATAAGTACGTGTGTTTCATAGTCAAAAAAGATCCATGGAGTTCGCACTGATTGCGGCGTATGTCTCCCCTCCTCTTAATTGGGCGGCGAGAGGTTGAAGACAATTATGGAGGAAACCCGGGCTCCTTGCATTACTAGCGGAGATTTCAACGCGCACCACTAACTGGAGAAGTCCTATAGTCAAATCCAAAGGGAGGAACCTGGCCTTGTTGGCTTCAGAAAATAAACTTTACGTAATGAATGACAGCAGCCCGACATACCTGCGAGGCAGTTCATACAGCAGTTGTCTAGACCTGACGCTAGTTTCGCGGTCTTTGCGCCGGCGTGTCCAGTGGCTTTGTGATATAGACCCACTGGAGTGTCCACATACTCACCTACCTCAAGATTCCGGGTCTTGGGGCGTCCGGCCCAGCTAAATACGCGCACATCGATTGGATGGCATTTTATACTTGATTGAAAGACGAGGGTAAAAGAAGCCCTAACTTCCAGTTTCGAGGACTTTATGGCATCAGCAGTGAAAGCTGCTTGAGGCTCCCTCACGTCAGCAAGAATGCGGACTGAATTTGATATAGAATTAGACCACCTATGTGCTATTCTTCGGCGTGCAGAAAGACGTTACAGATGGACCAAAAGCGCAAGGGACCTCAGAGAGGCTCATCGTTTGCCGAGGAAAATCAAGCGACGAATCGACACGCTAGCGGAACACCGCTGTAAGTCCTTCTGTCAATCTCTAGATTCTCGAAAGCCCATGTGCCTCATTTGGCGGACAGTGCAGGGGGCTTTGAACGCTTCCACTGCAACGACCGCCTTTCTATGCGTTAGTTCTACATCAAAACCGTCACCACACTGAAGTTTTAACTGATTTCTGCAGGTCAATCGTTTATGCAGTGACTACCTCTGGCTCCCAGCGTATTCCTCCTGCCTCACGGAATTCAGCGAAGGATGGTTTCTTTTGTCTTGAGGAACTTAATGCTGCCCTTGCAGAAAGTAAGCGTTCGTCTGCACTAGGTCCAGACGGCACAATTTATGCTGTGCTCTGCCACCTTAGCCACGGCACGCTAGAGAGCTACTCAGCATTTACAACCACTCATGGCAAGACGGAGTTGTTCCTCGCCAGTGGAAATCCAGTCCCATGATACCATTACTGAAACCAGTGAAATCCCCGCTCAACCTCAAGTCGCACAGGACAATAGCTTTGGCCAGTTGTGTGAAAAAGGTCATACAAAGAATGCATCTGGCGAGTCTTGAGTGATACCTTGAGCACAATAATGTGTATCCTAATGCCATGGCGCGTTTCCGACGGGGTCGCTCCTCTATCGACAACGTCATTGATCTTGTGTCCACAGTACATCAACAGAAACGCCAGAAGCGCATGTGCGCGGCACTTTTTCTTGTTTTGAACGGTGCATACAACAACGTGACACATGAGGCCATCCTTGACGCGCTAGAGGCTGTTGGAATCAGTGGACGGATGTATAGGTGGCTCCAAAGCTATCTGACCAAGAGGACATTTTTTTATTGTGTGTGAAGATGGCTCCACACCCGTGCATTACACCTACCGGGGCCTGCACCAGGGCGTAGTGCTTAGCCCTATTTTGTTTAATCTAACACTAAGGCTCCCGGAGTACCTACATAATACCGTTCATATCTCTATGTATGCCAACGACATCTGCATCTGGGCCTCCTCTGTGACGCGTCTCCAGGTGCGAGCAATACTGCAGAGGACAGCAACAATAACTCCCTCATATCTCCGACAGAAAGGTCTGAGCGTGTCAGCCGAGAAGTGCGCTGTAGTGGCATTTACGTGCAAAAGTATGACTCGTTATCCGCTAACTATTGACGGCCATTCCATTGCCTATCGTGCTTTTCATTTTTAGGAATTGTAATAGACCGCAATTTATCGTGGAGCCCGCATTGCAGCTTTGTAAAAAAAACGCTGATCTCTGTCACACACTTGCTCAGATTTCTTGCGGATAATCATGTAGCTCGCCGCTTCTGTCAATGTTGCAGCTATACAGACCACTCTTTTGTGGATTTTTGCGGAAGCACATGCAAGACGAACTTGCGTACCCTCCAAACTATACAAGGTGAAGCACTTCGCACATGCCTGGGTCGCTCTTGCAGCGCATCAACAGTTGATACCATTAGAATCGACCAGGACTGCCCACTCTCGACGTATATAACCCTTGACACCCTGCGGATCCGCATACAGCATCTAACTAGGATTCCCCAGCAACACCTTGTGTCGGTGGCAGATCAAAAACTACACGCAACGGTTTCAAAGGTTATACTAGCCCACCAGTCGTCCATCCCATCACAGTATCACAGTTCACCCCGCCAGCACGGCCTTCCTCCGCGCTGATGTGTCTGCGGGAGCCATGCGTGCGCCTTGCAATTGCGGGCATAACGTAAAATCTAACATATCGACACCCGCCATTTAAGAGGCAACGCTCTACCTACTCCACGCCGCATATAGTGACTGCACTCAGGTGAATACAGATGGTTAGGTCTCAGGTACAAGTTCAACCTTCGCCGCGGTCATTCCTGGGAGAGAGACCAGTATTATCTAGCAAACTTCGCATCGGACAACCTGCACCGGGTCAGAATTGGCCGTTCTTTGTGCGCCTGTGCAGTACATCGGTGCACAAACAGCCCACAAATTGGCTGTGTTCTGCGGCTCAAAAGCAGCCCTACAATGTCTTAAATGTCCTTTACGCCATGGTGATCACGATCAACTCGTAGCTGAATTAAGACATCTTGAACATCAGGCGCAGGAAAAGGGTCATGACATAGTGTTCCAGTGGATACCGGAACACTGTGGCATTGTCGGGAATGATGCAGCTGACGCTGCAGCTCGAGCGGCTCACGGCAGTGCCAGCATTGTTCTTGTAATCCAGCCCAACGGCTCGATGCCAAACAGGGAAGGGACAAAACACTGCGCTTTACAAAAATCATCTCACCAACTCCCCCACGAGTTCATGTTCATAAGTGCCAACATTGTCCAGATACCGTTGGCAAGAGCCGACGCAGCAAGACATCAGCGAATGCTTGGCCGAAAAAAGATTTTACCGTCATCGGCTTCTTCTGCTAACTCCACATGCCGTCTGCACCGCCTAGACCCCTTACATCAACTCAGTCCTGCGTCCGGGCCCTCCCGCTGCGATGCTACGCTGTTCTGTCGCCTGTGGCTGGGAATGGCGTTTACAAATGGCAACTCCCACTTAATCGCAATGGCAGACTCTCCTGCGTGTGAGATCTGTGGGCGCGACTAAACTATGGAACACGTTGTTTGTAACTGCCCTCGGTTTCAGCGTGAGTGTGCACTCCAGGCTGCAACACTACGCCGTTTAGGTCTTCGGTACCTTACTGAAGCCAAGATGCTGGGTCCTTGGAGTAAGCCTTCATCGAAGAGGACAGCTGTGAAGGTACTTTTCAAGTTCTTAAAGGACTCAGGATTGTGTGCAAGGTTGTGAATTATCAGTGTGTGCCCTGTGTACCCTGCAAGTAATGGCCAACGGACAACATGTGGAAAAATGATCATCTTCATTGGCTCTCCTCTTTCTATCCCTGCCTCCGTTCTCCTTCCTACGTGTAGGGTAGCATACCGGGCGCTGTCTAGTTAACCTTCCTGCCTTTCCGTTCGTCTTTCTCTCTCTCTCAGTCGCTGTTTAAGCTACATGGCGGTAGGGAGAGATGTGCGCTGGTTGCATTGAGATTTACAACGTTGTGTCAGAAACGCGGCACTAAAGCTATGGCTCCCGACGCGTTAGCGCAGTGGTAAGCGTGCTCGGCTACTTATTCGGAGTACCCGGGTACGAGCCCGACCGCGGCGGCAGCGTTTCGATGGAGGCGAAACGCAAAGGCGCCCGTGTGCTGTGCGAATTCAGGGCACATCCCCAGTTGGTCGAAATTATACCGGAGCCCTTCACTACGGCACCTCTTCCTTTCTTCCTTCTTTCACTCCCTCCTTCATCCCTTCCCTGACGGCGCGGTTCTGGCGCCAGGCGAGATGTGAGACAGATACTGTGCATTTTCCTTTCCCCCAAAACCAATTTATTAGCACGGCAGCAATGTGGGCAGTTGGTTGCACATTTTACGGGAATAACGCGTTACACACTGACAAGAGAGAGAGAGAGAGAGAGAGAGAGAGCGTTTATTGATAGGAAGGGCAGAGAGGTTGGCCTGAAAAATAAATATCTGGCCTGCTACTCTGCTCTGGGGGACGGGAAGAGGAGATAAAAGAAGGTCACAAAACGACAACTGGAACGGCGGACACAGGACAAGCGCGCACAAACAACTGAGTATTATTCTAGTACAAGGGTGCATAAATACAATTCATAAACATGCTCAAAACAATCTATTTATTGCCACCGGTGGCGGAAGGCCACCGGTGGCAATGTGCGTGCACTCGTGAGCGAACTTTGGTGAGCCTGTGTACATTCCTCGAACACACGGGCTTGACGTCCTGTCTTTTCTCTGTCAGGTAGTTACACGCAGTGACCGAACGCTCCGCGAGTTCTACCTTTAACGATTACTAACTGAACGCCCCACTCCAGTTGTAGCCAACACAGTGCTGTGCGCGTGTTTAATTCCTCTAAAACTAACTAATCACGCGCACAACGTGGACACATTTTTTATTGTGTAAATAATTTGTACATATTACTTCTCCCCCTATCCTCTCTTCCTGTCCCCTCACCGCTTTCATTTCATTTCTCCATTCTGCCTGCTATCCTTATTTCCGCTGCCCCAGCTCAGGTGCTTCAGTATCGATGGCAGATGCCAGGGCTAGCAAAAAACTTTTCCCTTCCTTTTTACTATTATTTTAATAAAAAAACCACTACCATTTCCACCGGCCGGCTGTGTCCCACGCTCTCTAACTCCTCACTTGATAACGTCACCGAGGGTGGGCTTGCGCACTCGTCTTCACCAGCCAACCATATCTCAAACGCTTCTTTTATTTCTTTCTTTCTTGTCCTTTGCAGGAGCTAAAACTGTAGTTCATTCAAAGTAAGGTGAACATTTGTGATTTGCGCAATGGGGGCAAGGTCTGCAGGATTCATTATTTTTCTTAAGTTATTACTGTGCTCTTTCAACCTGGTGTTTAGACATCAGCCTGATTGACCTTTGTAGCTCATGCCGCATGACGAGGGAATGTTTTAGACGATACCGGTGGCAAATTCTACGAGCTTTTCATGGTGTGTGATACCACATGTGCTAGCAACTTTTTTCCTCGATTTATTCATTTCGTTCCAAAGGCTCACTAATTTCTAGGGTGCGGTAAACACCAGGGGAACATAATATATGTTTGCTACTTTCTTTAGGTCATGCTAAACATCATGTGTATAAGTAATGACAGTCCCTCCAGCAGCCAGCCCTGCATTTTTTTGCGGTCTTTTACTATCCAGTAAGTAGCTTTCTAGGTTCTTTTCAGCCACAGACGTTATTAGCGCGTCAGCGTACTTACTCATCCTTAGCCTATCAACTTGCCTCTTGACCCTACGTTCTACATGATGAGAGCACAATTTCATAAGACTGCGCCAAACTCTTAATCGCTAAACTCCTTTTCTCCAACTTAGAATGTGCAGAATGATAACTTACGAAGTTTTTTCTCGTTTTTGTCAGGTGCGTTCAACACGTGTGCTTACCACTTTCTTTTATCTCCATGTCCAAGAATCTAATCACAGAGTTCTGTGACAGCTCGTACGTGAATTCCAGCCCTGCGAAAACCTCTCAGAAAATGTCTAATATTCTGCTTACTGACAATCAGTTCGCAATCGCATAAGAGAAAAAAAGCAGGAAATCATCAACAAAACGAAATGCCTCCAGTAATTCAAACTGTGCCTATCTTGATTTCAAGGCCGGGTTAACCTGTTCCATGTTGACATCCGAAATTACCGGAGCAATGCACGACCCAATGCTAATACCACTTTTTTGCACCTACAATTTCCAGCCGAATTCCAAAACCAAAGAACTGAGCTATTTTCCCAGAAACTGTAGGAATCCTGAGATATTCATCACACACTCTTATTTTAACCTGACTGCCCCGAACTCATCAACACATTCTTCAACTGCAGTTAATGCAGCCATGACTGGAAAAATATAGTGTATTACGGAAAACCGTAAACTCCAAGAGAAGCGTTGTTACCGCTCTATCAGCAACCGAGCGCTACAGAAGTTTTGTCCCCTTGTCGAGGCCACTGACTGGAGTCCTTTACTGTACGAATGCAACTGGAACAGCGCGTACAACTTGTCTTTTGATAAATTGATCATTTGTTAACATGAAGCATTTCGTTGCGGCAAAACAGACCTGTAAATAAAAAAAATCGTAAACCATCAAATAAATTTTCCCTGTTAAAAAAATAAAGGAAAACAATATGTATCACGCTTTTGTAAAATGTCGGACTTGAGCACGTTCGCTGCGTTAAAGAAATACAGAATTGAAGTCAACAGCGAGGTTAGGAAAGCAAGACTAACCTGTTATGAAAAACTGTTCTGAAGAGTAATTACTGATCCCATAAAGATTTGGGCAGAGTTTAAAAACACCAGTCGTAGAAATACAAGTCCATTTGTAAGTGGTATAACGCCGTCAGGTTTGGTAAACGGAAAGGAAGCCACATCTGCACTGAACCATTATTATCTGAAGAGTTGTGAGAGCATCAGCACGAATGTAGATCGCGCGGAAGAACTTGTGCTACGGGGGCCTGGTGTTGTAAATTCAATAAATTTAATCCCAGGTACTCCAGTTGATGTTGAACCATTGATAAGCAAAACAGGAAAAAACGTTTCTGCTGGTTTCGTCGACATAAAACCTGTACCTATAAAATATGTCTCAGATATAATGTCTCTGATTTTATTCCATATAATCAACAGAATGATTGAAGTTGGAGTTTTTCCCGATAATATAAAAATAGCACGCATTTGTCCAATTTCTAAAGGTTGTAATGAACAGGCCGTCAATAACCACAGACCCATATCTGTATTGCCGGTGATTTCCAGTGTTTGAAAGTGCTTTGGACAATAGGCTGGAAACTTTTTAATAAAAACATTGCAGTAAATGACATGCAACGGATTTTGAATAAACGATCGTTGAAACTAGCATTATTACCGTCAGACATGACAATCAATAAATTCGAGCGTAGACTTTATACACTTGGCGTATTTCTTGCCATGAAGAAAGCATTCGATTCCATGTCTTACACCATTCTCTTATCTAAACTAAATACGTATGGGGTGCACGGAATCGCTCTAGATTTAGTACACAGCTAATTATCAGACCGGTATCAATACGTCAGCGTTAACGAAGAATCTTCTTCATATGCCAAAGCAAAGAATGGTGTTTCCCAGGTGTCTAATCTCGGACCGCTGTTGTTTTTAATCTATTTAAATAATCTTTTCAGCATCCCAAATTCTCTGAAACAATTATGTACGCAGACGACACTAACGTTTTTTTCGTGAGTGATTCACTTATTCAACTTCAGTATGATGTTAATTATTACTTGAAACTCTTCGGGATTTCTTAACAAGAATAACTTGCAGCTAAATACAATCAAGACAAATTATATTATATTCTAACCCATAAATTCGCACACAAAAATCACCACTAATATTGAGCGTAATTTTCATGGTGTCAGTCTAGAGAGGGTCAAGGCTAAAAAATTTTTTGTGTGTGGTTTCAGGACACCTTGCCATGGAATGTTCACGTGTCGAATTTGGCAGTCGAGTTAAGTAAGGCAGTAGGTTGTCTTTATAAACTAAGCCCATTGGTACCACAATGACTTAGAACCTCGTTATAATAGAACTTTTCTACTACAGAATGTCTGATTGCTCGCTAATCTGAGGAAGAACCACGCAGGACAATTTTCATAAGCTGATTGCTCTACGGAATCGAGTCCTGCGCATATCTGAAAACTACCACAGGCATCCACAATATATACCGACAGAACCATTATTCAGAAAAAATTCCCTGTTAAAGGCTAACCAATTACACTGTTATAACCTCTTGCAACATGTCCAGAACCAGAAACTTTAGTGCGGAGAAAAACCCCCGCCGCAAAGTACTGCTTCCGAACACATAACAGAAAAATCCCTATAGTCAGGACAAACTACTGTAGGCAAGACGTACTGTTCCAAATAACGTCCCTTCTAAATCGCACTGAAAAGCTACTTGAGTTCAGGAAGGCAATTCCCAAAAAGTTCTTTAAGAGTGTGATATTGCAAGAAAAGATTTAATTCAATTTATTTATTTTTCTTTTGCTTTGCTAGCATTTATAGCATTTCAGTGTTGCTTAATTTATCCCTTTTGTCCTCTAAAAAGGGAATCAGTTGTTAGCAATTGTAGTTCTGTATGCTTATGATGCCTGTCTGCTGACTGTATACGGAGCATAGGCCTTTGACGGGCTTCATGCATTTTGCCTTTGCACCTGTTTCTGTAAATCAGAATGAAACAAATAAACTAGAACTGAAACAGAAACATGTCTTTGACATCCACTGATACACAGGTAACTGGCATGCTTTTCTTCAAGAAATCGATGACTTCTTCTGAGCCCCGTACTTTGAACTGGTCCTGCACCTGCAGTCTTGAAAGGTTCCCTTGTAGAGAGCGCGCGACACACCTCTGCCACGTCTCCCTGTCATCGATTATTATCCGGAACAGATTCCCTTGCTTGTGTGTTTTCACGGTGAACAATGGCGTGAGGCTCAGCTGTTTGCAGTCTTTGACTTGTCTAGCAAGGTGTTCCAGATCTAGACTTGAACAAAGTCTGCTGCTTGCATCTTTAATCGCTTTAGGTGTATTTGTTTCTAGTGGACCTCAGCAAAATTCTGCTCCAGTGCAGTTAGACATTCCCTTAGCGTGACCATTTTTCATCACCAAAAACTTCCCTGTTTTATTCGACAGTATTAACGCTGAATTTGACTTCAGAAAGTCAAGCGCCTCCTTGGTGGCGCACCTTCTAATGTTTGGAGAGTACCATATACCTCAACCGTATACCTTCAGCAGTACAAGCTGCTTTCTGTTGTTTAGACACGTTCGCGTTAATGGCGTGTGCCATGCTGAGATGTTGTTCTGTCGAGGGACAAATGTCAGTAGCCAACTTGGGCCCTCTGTCGAGCGTAGCTCTCGCCTTCGCTGGTTGTTGCTGGGAAGACAGGTTCAGATGTTCATCTACTATTGTCCGGTGTCTTTTTCATCGTAGCCTTGAGAAAGTTGTCCTGCAAAGGTCCTCCCCTAACGACTTTGCCACACCACTAAAGTAGCGGCCCATGAAGCGCCCTTCCTCCGCGTCAAGCACTGCACTGCAGGTCACTTGTATCTCTAGCTGAAACAGCCGAATTTTTCTCCAGCTTTCAGGTCTTGAAATCTTGCACAGACGTCTGGCTGTTTTTTCCGTCGGAGACACACTTCCCAGTATAGAGTTCAGCACGGGAGACGTAAGGCCTTGAGACAAGGCGCATTCTAAGTTGTTGAAAAGGAGTGTAGCGAGTAACAGTTTGGTGCAGTGTCTTAAGAAATCGTCTTCTCATCAGGTAGAGCGTAGCATGAAGAGGCAGGTTGATAGGCTGAGGATGATTGGGTACCCTGACGCGTTAATAACGTCTGTGGCTGAAAAGAACCTACAGAAGCTACTGGATAGCAAAATACCGCACAAAAAAGCATGCAGAGCAGGCTGCTGGAGTGGTTATCATTCCTTATGTACATGATGTTTCGCACAGTTTAAAGAAAGTAGCTAAGAGATATGATGTTCCCCTGGTGTTTACCGCACCCCGGAAATTAGTTAGTCTTTGCCATGAAATGAATAAACCGAGGAAAAATTTGCTTACGCAAGTATCACACAGCACGAAAGTTCGTAGAATGTGCTACCGGTATAGTCTACAAAATTTCCTTGTTGTGCGGCGTGAGCTACGTAGGTCAATCAGGCAGATGTCTAAACACCAGGTTGAAAGATCACAGTAATAACTTAGGAAACATAATGAATCCTGCAGACCTTGCCCCCCTTGCGCAAATCACTTATGTTCACCTTACTTTGAATGAAGTACAATTTTAGCTGGTGAAAAGGACAAAAAAGAAAGAGAAATAAAAGAAGTCTTTAAGATATGAGGGGCCGGTGAAGACGAGTGCGCAAGGACACCCTCGGTGATGTTATCAAGTGAGGAGTTAGATCTAATCAAAAAACAAAGGAGCGTGTGACACAGCCGGCCGGTGGCAATGAATAGATTCTTTTGTGCATGTGCATGAAATGTATTTATACACCGTTGTACCAGAATAAATCTCAGTTGTTAGTGTGCGCTTGTCCTGTGTCTGCCGTTCCAGTTGTCATATTTGCTAGTGTGTAGCGCATTATTCACGTTTATTTATTAGCTGTGGGCCGTCGGCGTCCATTTTGCTATTGGCGCTGGCGTTCAAAGCTTTCTAAACTCCGATGATTTTCAGGAAAGGTAGGGCGCATGACAGGCTTCCTGAGTTAGTGGACGCCTGAATCGTGTTTTGAGGTACGTGGCGATGGTGAGAGAGATGTGGGCTGCATGGATTAGCGCTGACAATGTTGTGTCAGACACGCGGAAGTGCTACGGCCACAGCGTTTACTTTCTGACCAACCTCTCGCAATCAACCATTAATTTAACTGCCACCTGCCAGGTTGGCAGGGTGGGCGCGCTGCCTAGCCAGTGTGCAGAACGTATTACAGACACCAAGTCGCTACCAGTTGCCCGATACAACACAGCTTTGGCTATCTAACCAGGTTCAGCAGCAGTTATACCGCACCTAATTTTTGAAGGAGCTCCCCGCTGCTCCCCAAAACTTACTTGGACGCCGTCTCGGCGGGCGTGCACGTGCGCAGCAGACAATGTAGCAGACGACGACGCTGGGCCGACGTTATTATTGGGAGCACCGTCGGCCAAATACTCGTAGTAGTTTTGCAAAAGCGCGTGACTTCCGGTACACTTTTCGGTGCGCAGCTCGGATAGTGGGGTTCTCTCATGAGCTTAACTTCCCTCATGCTGCTAGCCGATGTATCACACCTTTAAAGAGATACAAAGATAAAAATGATGGTCTATGTGAGTAGTTAGGCCAAATGAAAATTGCGTGTGCTAGCAGTTCGGTGTTTCCTTCGGTTTCGATGTTCATAAGCAATGTTCATGAACGGCAGTTGTTGGGATACGCGCCGTGGTGGCTCAGTGGTTAGGCACTCGGCTACTGATCCGGAATTCCCGGGTTCGAACCCGACCGCGGCGGCTGCGTCTTTATGGAGGGAAAACGCTAAGGCGCCCGAGGGCTTTGCGTTCAGTGCACGTTAAAGATCCCCAGGTGGTCTAAATTATTCCGGTGCCCTCCACTACGGCACCTCTTTCTTCCTTTCCTCTTTCACTCTCTCCTTTATCCCTTCTCTTACGGCGTGGTTCAGGTGTCCAACGATATATGAGACAGATACTGCGCCATTTTCGTTCCCAAAAAAAAACATTATTATTTTTATTATTGGGATAGCGATCATTGGTTAATGTCCATATCTGTGGAATTGGTCCTTCTATACATTCATAGATCTCTGAGAGTATTTCTACCACTCCTGGCGCAGTAGTTCAGCGGTCAAGCGATGTGCCACTGCCCCTACATGGCATGTGCTGCCATCGGCGGGACTTGGGCTGCTTGGGTTGGGATGCGCACTAGGTTTGTCTTGCCGAGCAGCCTCTCATGATTAAATGAGATGCCGCCTGACATAGTGGGCAACACAGTGGAAAGGGGAGCAGTCCGCCACAAAAAAGCGTCTTGAGACAGATGAACCCACAACGGCTAAATGCGAGGAATGGCCTTATGTTACCCTCTGCGCTGTGACCCGTCAAGTTCTGGGTACATCGCGCCAAAATACATGACCTTTCCAGAAACTTGCCGGCAAAGCAAGCTCTTCAGCGCACGTAACTCTTTGAAAGAGCCAAAATTTGTTGGGCGAGCGCGCCGAGGGTAACCGCAGTTTGTAAATTCTAAAACTGGTATGGACTTTACTTATGGTGGGCTACACGCCTTTCAGTAATTAGGGAGCCTAACAGTTACAGTTAAAAGTTGACTATTCTATATTTGTTAAGCATTCTGCTAGTTAAAACGTCATTATGTATTCTGATGTACTACACGGCTTACAATGCTATGCTGAAAACGCTCTAAAAGCCTATTTTTAAAAATTGTGCAAAGTCTCATGTGAAACACCATGGATACTACAACGACAGCGGCAAGCGACTTCTGTGTAGGGTACTAACTGCTCGACGCAAGATGCCATTGATGCACCGCTGCGGAGGAAGCCATGTCGTAGGGGCATATCCGTGGCTGCAAGCTGCCGCCCAGCCCGAGCGGTGGCGACGACACCAGACAGAATAGAGTCTACCGCGTCCTGCGGATTCCAAAGCTGTTTTTCTTCCTTTGTCTCATCTCGCTTCCTGCCTACTTTGCTCACACGTGCATGTTAAAGAACCCTAGGCGGTCGAAATGTCTGGAGACCTTCACTCCGGCATCCTTCATAGTTTGAGTCATTTTTTTGACGTTAACGCCCCCCCCCCCCCCCAAATCAAACCACGTTGCTCTTCTGCCTCCATGCCATAACGGGAACGTCCAGCTGCATAAAATAAATTGCATTGCAAGGGCCAGCGTAAGCTGGCGAGTTAGGAGCCTTCAAGAGTTTAGTGGCGCAGAAAGGAAGCAGTGCCCGACCCGTATATCGTTTTTTTTTGCGCTAAGTGAGCATGAAACGGGCCCATCACCAACCGGGGCTGTCACCGCCATTTGTTCAGGTCAGCGCTGTCACCGCCATTTGATTTTCGGCAGCGCCGGAAATCGTCCTCGTGTAGTAGTCGCGCAAGAACCTTTTGCCTTTAGAATCTATTCAAAATATACATTGTAGATAAGTTATCTGTAAACGTCATCAGCTTTTTCTTCCGCAAGACCCTTTCTGTCTGCTGCAAGAACTCCGTTCCTGACGATGCACCAGGGGCATGGCTGGCCTGCTATCAGTGCAACAACCTTCCACGTCAGCCTCCGGCCAGCGTGAGAAGGACTTGACAGAAACCGTCTAATCATATATAAGCTATGCAAAGCCTTTTAAAGCAAGCAAATAGGAGGAAAGAATGCCACATCTTTACAATGCCAAGAACGTATCAGGTATGTAAAATAAGTTTCGGATGGCCAATATTCTCATATCTGTGGTCACGGCGACACTGGGGATGCTTCACTTCCGAGTGTCGCCATATTGCTGCCGATGTGTTGAAGGAGGGGCAAACACGCTTGCGAAAATGGCGCGAAGTAAATTTATCAAGCTGCGGTGAAAAATGTCGCAACTTCCTGCTCTTGCTGGCCGTTTAACCCCGTCTCACTGTGTGTTACTGATGAATTGGGTAGTTAGGCCCGTAGAGGCCACCGGAATCCGCATACATCTCTCAGATCCAGTTGGAGACACTTAGCAGTAGTGCGGCAAGACGTGTTTGCATCGGCTCAGTGCAATCTCATAACAGCGTTCCAAATACATTTCAAGGAAAGGCGGCCACCCCATTTGTCTACCGTGTGATGATCACAAGGCGCTGAAGGAACAACCTTGGAAGCATACTGAGTAAGACCAACATGCTTCTCGCCCTTGAAAATATTTAGCTAATATACCTTTAAGGAGAGGTTGAGCTGGCCCTGAACACAAGCCAGTTGCAATCCTTCTTGCAAGTGTCGCGTAATGCCCACAGCACGGTAGACAGTTAGAGCTCGTCACATGCCATAATCTTGCTCCTCTCGACATGTACACATGAACATGCGACCTGGGAGACGACGCCGGAGGCTGGGTTCTGCGCGCAACTCCGTTCTTCAGCTCCATGACTTGTTTTCGTTGTTGTTGCATCAAATACGATGGCACATACCCACGGTGGGGGATTGGCCATTGTTTGTTGCTGATCCAATCAGGAAAAAAATCAACCAGGTTTCTCTCATGCGGCTCATAAATATAGAGGAATCTGAGAGAAAAAGAAAATCACGAATTTTGAGAGATCTTGGGGAAATCGGAATGAAAATCAAGGAAACAAAGCGGTGTGGGTTGAATAACTAAATTTTCAAAATTAATCAAAAAGAAAATATTTTTGAGAGGAAGTAAAGGCATCGAGAAGTTAACACAAAAATCTGGTTTCAATAATATACTTTTGAAGAAGCTGACACAATTGCCTAATGGCATGCCCTTTGAAGGTTGGACCGAAGGAGAGGAGGACGGTATGAAGAAACGGCAGGCCTAATTGAGCGAGAGGATTTTGCAAAAACTGAATTCTCTGCCGTGCAAACCGCCGATAGTAGAGGATGAAATGATCTATCGTATCAACGTCCCCACATGACGCACATAGTTTCGACGGCGTGAACCCAGAACGGCACAAATATAGATTAAGGTACGGAATCCTGCAGCGCAACAGCGTCATGGTGACCTCGCATGTTCTATGGGAATTTTATAGGTTCGAAATCCGCTGTACCAAGGATGGGCTCATGGCTCAGGTAATGGTGTATTTGGTAGCGTTCTTAACGGGACGTGATCAGCAGGGTGAGGTTCGAAACGATATGGGCAGCAGGCCCATTTATGGCTGATTTTGATAAAAAATGAGCCATCGAATTTGAAGTAATGCTACAGTGCTCTGGGATCCACCGAAAACGCACCTCTTGGACATGACGTGGCACAAAGTACATAAGAGATCGGTACAAGAGACAAGTTGCCGAACTTTCTAGTGCTGCCAAGACTGAGACGCAGTTTGAGAGAATAACTTGAGAAATATTGCAGGGAACATCTAGAAGGGCCAATGCTATAGCGATAAATTCCGCAGCGAAAATTGGTGTATAATCAGGGATCCGGATAGAATAACTCCAATTTAGTGTGTGGGAATAAACACCTACTGCTGCCTTTTCGCCTCCTTGAGAGGCATCTGTGAAAATTGCAGCATGGCTCGAATACTAGAACAGATATTCCTTCAGGAGACCGTTTAGCAAATTGGCAGATAAATGCTTTGCATATAGCGGCAGCATATGGTCGAAGCAAACAGCTGGTGCAGCCTGCACATTGCTTACGCATTGCACAGACCTAAGCGAGACTGCAATTCTGGACAAGAGGTGCTCAGTAAACACAAACTGAGACAGTTTGTAAAGCGACCAATGTTTATCTAAAAACAAAGCTGGGTTAGTAAAAAAAATGAAGGAGTCACTCCAGGCATTGGCTCAAGTTCCCATAAGAAGGTGCGCACTGTGAGATGCTGGAAGCGAGAGTTCAAGTGCCGTAAGCGAGCTTGCAGAAAGAGGACGCAATTTGCCACTGATTTTGGTAAACACAGGCAAAGCCGTAGAGCGCGCCTCTCCAAAGGATCCCGAGGTTGAATTTTGTTTCTACGACAACCGGGGAACAGAACGCAGCCGAACTCCAAATTGGTCTTATGTAAGTCTTATAGAGGAATAATAGAGTGTCTCTGCGCATACTGAATTTCTTATTGCTGATACGCGTCAGGCGACCAAGAGCTCCCTCACCTTTGAGGACTATACTTCTGATCTGAGGTCGACAGTCTAGATGAGGGTCGTATATTGCACCTAGGTACTTTAAGGATTCAACTTGTGTTATTTAGGCGCCACAGTACAGTAAATAGGTATAAAGAGGGGACGCTGGAAGAAAAACGAGAACCGAAGACTTGTTAACCTTGACAAATAAATGTAACTTGCCCAGCCATACTTCCAGTTTTTTTTTTAGGGGAGAAACAGCGCACTGCATCCCTCTCCTTGTCGGAAAAAGAGCTAAATTTTTTGGGTGGCCTGATGAACACTTAAGTTTTCTTGTGCAACCTATAGCCTAATGATTCTGTGATCCCTTGTTGGTAGTGCCTTTATCTTGTTTTATCCTTCGCTGCGTCTTTAGATTTTACCGCTTTTATCTCCCCCTCCCCTTTTTGGGCACGCTTTTAAAGCCTGTACGTTTTTCATTTTTATGTTTCACCTGTATTTTCACATCTGTGTCCCTCATGGTTTTAATGCTCCCCCCCGCCCCCCATTGGTCTTGTTATTGTTACTGTCACCTGACCACCTTTTTGCGGCCCTTTACATCGTTTTTTATCACTTACTTCATTCGTTGCTGTTTTTGAAATTTTGTGACGCGACCACACTGATTGGCGGTTATCGCTGCAGCAGCCCTGTTAAGCACCCTCGCATGTCTCCTATTTAAGCATCCTTTCTTCAAAATAAATTTCAGTTGTGAGTCAGCGCTCGTGTGTGTCCGTTCTTCGTGTGTCCGTGTTTCATTGCGCTGTTTCTCCCCTAAAATGCATTACCAACTAGCCCGGAACCTTGCTCTTCCATACTTCCAGGGTATTCAGGTAGGTCTGCAATAGCTGGTGAAGTGAAAGAATGTCTCTAGCAGAAGCAAAAAAGGCGATGTCATCCGCATACACATACACTTTGATGTCACCATGAATTGGTATGTCCCTCATAAGTATGTCAAAAAGTAAAGGAGACAGAACCGATCCCCGAAGCACACCTCTAGTCAGTGAAATGGTTTCGGAAGTAAAGAAACCGTCAGAACAGAAGAAACGTCTATTTTTTTAGGAATTCCTGCTCCCATGCACGAATGTGAAAAGGCGGCCGAATTTCGTCCAGCTTGTTCAATAGTATTGAATGCTCTGCGCTGTCATATGCTTGAGTGATATCCAAAGTGACTAAATCTGCGACCTCTTTCTTCTCCATTCCAACCCTAATTCTGCTCTGTAAATATTAATGTGCAGTCCAAATCGAGCACCCCCCGACGAAACACTATCTGAGAAACACTGAATGCTTCCATTGCAAGAACGTGATTCTAAGACGGCTGTGAACAATGCGTTCAATAGAACAACAATGCCGTCTTCGTTTTCTTCTTACAGAGAGTGTTTCTAAGAGCCGTTCGGTTGTGGTTGTTAGCCTTTCAAAAGATGGCGCATACCTACACTGGGGGATCGGCCAAGAAAGGGGAGGCAGATTCCTCAGTCGGGTGGCAGCAGTCGTGTTAAAGCGAATGCTTTACTACCCTCCGTAGCTTCTTCGCGGTGTGTGTCGTGGGCGCGCGTTTGACCTTGAACTGAGGAGAAACCATTCCTTACTTCATCCTATGCAAAGACACATATAAACTAACAAAAACTGGAGGGGACACTCAAGCTCGGCCTTGAGCGTATGACGCGATAGCGTAATAGGTTTATTCAAATATATGTAGGAGGTCCTTCTCTACATTCATAGATCCCGGGAATCCTCATACCGCCTTGGCGCAGTGGCGCAGGAGTGGAGCATGCTTAAGCTTGGCCTTTATTAATGGAACGCGATAGCCCTCCACGAACGCTAGCATAGCCAGGAGCGCCAGCATAGTTTCCCCGCCGACCGAACGGGCAGCAAGCCTCAAGCTTCATGGCGAACATGCCTTACATGTGCGCAGCGTTGTTCGCCGCTCACTGCGTTGTTCCCGCCTTCCTGCACGTCCCCACTGCGCCCGAACGAGACGAGCGGGAGGCGCTGCCATCACGCGCTATCTGCTCGGGCCATAGAGTTGCTTACTATTAAAAACACAGAAAGCTTGCGGCGCTGCACCTCAGCCACCATGGGCGCTCAAACCATCATGGGGCGAAGAGCTACATCAGGGCAGGATTAAGAAAAATGGGGGTCCTGGGCTAATGCGCATGCAGGCCTCCTTTCCCTATACTGACCCCCCCCCCCCCCTGTCGCCTGCTACGCTACTGGAAACATGCCCATGTTTCATTTTAATCCCCCAAATTAAAAAAAAGATCGAAGTGCGATCAACTGTTTCATTATTATTGTTCTTATTAAAAGGAAAACAGCAAAACTTGCTTGAAACGCATGCTGTTTTAAACACCAACACATATGCTCGTTTTGTGATTAATATGCATTCTGTTTTAAGCAAAAGCTAGGCTTTAAGAAGAAGTTTAGTGCACTGAAGACGAAAAAGAACGCAGAAAAGAGAGCACGGCTCAGATGTCGATACTTCTAAAGCTAGGCTTTGTTTGCATCACTAAGTTTCATCTCGTGAGAGGACGCATGATATATATGCAAAACATTTTTTATTAAAATTCAGGCATCAGACTGCAGTAATCGGTATAAACGTTACTTTATAAATATGCAACAGATATAAACAATAATTGAGGATATACAAACACCATAAAAGCCACTAGAATACAGACGAAAATTACCAAATGTAATCACAAAACATCATTTGAAAATATTTTTGTTAAAGGTAAGGCAAGCCAAGACGACACCAAATAAATGTGGCACTATCAAAAACAACAAAAATACAGTTATATATAAGCACGCTAAATATCACAAGAAGAACAAACAAGAGACGAACAACAAAGATTGGCATATCATGAATTACACTGCTCAGCGTTTCATTGGCAACGTGGAGGCTGCGATGAGACACAACGAACTTATTGGAACTATTGAAGTATAGCGCAAACAGTCCTCTTTTAGAATGGCGTATTTCGCGCCTTCTCTTTGGCGAAATCAGATATTTTCTGTTTGAAGGAGGTCATTTTCAAAGGATTTCATAGAAAGCGAGTTCACCTTGTCATCAAGGAGGCTCGAACGAAGGCGATTTTTTATCAGCGACAACTTATAAAAGAATTGTTCCGTCTCACAGTTTGCCACGGGTATGCTTAAGTGCATTCGAAAAGCAATAGAAAGGTTCGTAAACACATCAATAAGATTTCTTTCGCGCAGCAAATTCATTATTCCCAGGTGACTCGTGTCCTGGCACACAGAGTTGTGCAGAGAGTTCGCAAACTAAGCGAATTCAGCAGAATATTCTGGCTCCAAATCAATTTTGTAGGTTTTCACCAACTTCTCAGCCTGCTGTTCAAGAGAGGCCTCGCTCGCAACTTCTGTCAGCAATTTTAAAAAATCCTAACCTTTCGCAGAGTTCAGTGTAGGCAGCCTTTCGCACTCGCAAAGCAGAGCCTAGACTGTCAAGTACAAGATTGTAGGTCTCTACGACAAACGTTTTTCTACCTTGTAGCGCACTATCGCTTTTTCTCTCCGGGTGCTTACTGAAAACGATGCGTTTGCCCTCATCCTGATAACATTGATTGGTACTTAGCGTGCGTGCTCTCTCTTTGAAGGTATCAAATAGAGGTAGCAATGAATTAACAAAGCCTTCTAGAGAGCTCAGCAGGTCAACAGCAGTTGAAATGTCTAGGCCTGGTTTTTGAAGTGCTACGCTTGTTTTGTCAAAGCGCTCCAAGATTTCACTCCAGAAAATCGGCATGAATGCAGTCTCTAGTTTTGTTATTGTCTTGAAGAGAGAGAGCGCTTTGTTCCTGGTGTCACCGTTTTCTTCCTCGTTCTTTGATATAGATTCAAGGGAACACAAGACTACTTTGAAAATTTCCAGAATGCCCTTGCATATTCAGCGTTTCCTGATCACCTGGTCTCAGACAGACTTTTCAATACAAGCTGCTGGTCAGTTCCGTGCATGCTGTTCAAAAGATACCTCCATCGCTTAGGTGAGGCCGCAAAGAATAGATGCAGTCTCTGATTTACAGTGAAAAATTTGACTGCCTCAAGGCAACTGTCAACGCTACACGCGCCAACTAAGTTCAGTGAATAACCAGCACACGGGACGTAGACTTCCAATTCGTTCAGGTGTTTGATTTGAGATTGCCGTTTCTATTTTCCTGGCATATTACTTCCATTATCATAAGCTTGGCCCCAACAATTATCAATTGAGATGCCATTGGTCGTCAAGCAGGACATCACGGTATCGAAAAGATACAAGCCGGTATGCGATTCGATTGAAACAAATCCAATAAAGCTTTCGTACACTTCCCCATTTAAAGAGTATCTCAAAACAACTGACAGCTGGTCAACGTAAGTAAGGTTTGGAGTCGAATCAACAATTAAAGGGAAGTATTTTGCGCGTTTAACTTCACCAAGGAGACGTTCCTTCACAACCTTTGCCATATGCAGGATAAATTCATCACAAATGGTTTTTACAGATACGATGGGTGACCTTTTCCTTTGTTCCCATAGCGTTTGATGTATCGTTAAAAAGGGATCAAGCTTGGCAATGGCCTCAAGCACTCCCATATAATTGCCATTTCTCGAACCAAAAATCTCCTCTCTGCCCCTAAACGCTAGGTTGCGCTCGGTTAGAAGCTTAACTACAACGACAACACGCTTCAATACCTCTGTCCAGTAAGCGGTCTCAATGACAAGATGCTTAACCAGCTCCTTGTCAATTGCGCTGCTCGAGTTAGAGCAGGCGAGCCATGCTGCCACGCAGTTCCGGTGATCGACGCTATTTTCATGTGCACAAACCTTTTCTTCTGCGCTTTTCTAATCAGAAAAGCCGTGCGTGGTGAAAGCACTGGGGTTGCTTGAAATCGAAAATAGTTTGCACATGAAACACTAAACGGAACCTTTGGACTCCGAGTACATTAACCAGTGCCGCTCGTATGCCTCCCCATTTACAGCCTTTCGCAAGAAAAGTTGAGGTGACATATAGCGTTGCTGAGTTTTGTATTGCCTTTCGGAAGTCGGAAAATTTTCTGCCCGATTTTGAAAATAAAATAGCCCTTTCTCAAGGCATACACTCCGAAAGCTGTCAGTAATAACGTCCGGCCACTTAGTGAGGTCACTTCGGAGAATCTCGCAACGTACCTCTTGCTGCGGGGGTGTCTGTACTTTTCTGTTGCCGCAACGAGAAGCCGTCTCATTCGTCCTCTCGAGGCACACTTTGTGGGTGGGAGCATGATTATTTGAAGCCCAGCTAACAGAAAACAAGTGAGTCGGTTCTTGTAGTTTTGTTTGCTGGCACTCGTCAGTAAAAGGAGGCTGATCGGGGAGGATTGGCACCTCTTGATTAGCAGTAGTAGAAATCGGGCGTGCCGAACCGGATACCTGGAGCTCTGTGGCAGGGGTCCGACCGAGTAGCATAGACGTTGCTGACTCAGGAACAGGACAGGGCTCGGTTAGCGTCGGTTGCTCAGAAATATGGACGACCGAGGTTGGCACCGTTTTCACAGGATCCAGACAACCAAGATGAGTCAAACCTTGCTTCTTGCCAGGAAACCGCGGCGATGGAGTTGGCAAGTCCTCCACAGAAGCACGGTCTGTAATATTGGGAGTTTGACACAAACTATGGGTAGAGCGATCATACTGCTCCGTGGAAGCTACATTCAGTAGGTACTTTGACATCTTTGGTAGCTTCTTTTCACGCTGTTCTCTTTTTAACTTCGCCTTTCGTTTAGACGCACCACTTTGATGGTTCCGACCGAGCATTTTCGCATGAATGGATGCTAATTCTTCACTGCACTGGGAACTTCGTCAGTCTGACGCGACCGCAGGTGTCCAGCGGTGGCCGTGTCGATGACTGGCGCAAGCTACCTGGATGTTCCGTGGCTGACCAAGAGTGGTGCGTCCCCCGAAGCTCCTTAGCGGGCGGGCTTAGGCAAGCTTAACCGGCGGCTTGGAGCTGAATCGCAGCCCGTGCTAAAATTTCTTTCATAGACGCGCCGCGTCTGTCTGTTACATACGAATAGAGTTCCTTGTACCAATTTCCTCCTTCTCCGTACAAACTCACTCCTTCTCCCGTTCCGGTCTCGTCTTCCTATTGGCTAGGAGCAATCGTCTGCTCCGGGAGGTTCTTTATTTATCTTTCGCCCCGTCGACGCCGAGTGCGAGAACGAAGGGGAGAGGGGGACTTCTAACGCGGGCTCAGTTACGCCAAGGCTGTGGCGTGTTGCAAGTTGCGCGTCCGCGCTCTTGGTGCCGCCACGGTCGAAACGATTGCAGCGATCCTGGTATCAGCGGTAAACGCAGCTAAAGCTAAGCCTAATAAAAGTAGTACTTCTGAACCACAATAGATAATAAAAACATGCTTGTGAACTTAATTATAAACAGCCGTAAGTATTAAAAAGAAATATCAAAGAAATGACTTGCGAAGATGACACATCGCGTCCGCGCCACAAGCGTCGCCGCGAGGAGCGCAGCCGGTGCAGCTGCAGACGCCCGCGCGGGCAGCGTGGGCGAAATTCGGAGAAATGAAACTTTCCTGTCTGGCGCGGCCGACGCGAGTATGCACGGTAGCAGCGCAGAGTTCTACAGCACATCCGACAAGAGTGGCCAACGCTTATTCAGTGTTACTACGTACCTGAGGTATTTATGAATTCACTGCACATTGTATACCTCTTGGCGTAACAAGTTTACAAAACCGTTACGATTTGAAATTGCCCACTGAATACAACGGATTTCACCTGGTGCCGTTTACTGCAGCGGCTTTCCTTTTGCGAGATGCGTTTAAAAATTACGTTTATGCTCATTAAAGCAAAAATAAGGCGCTGTGCTGGGACCGTTCGCTGCTTTGGTTTGCTTGCTTACATTTGTGTGTGTGTGTGCCTGACTGTCTGGCTTAATATTAAGTGTCTCGCTGTTACAGTTTGGTTTAGGTTTTAGAGAGTTTAGCGCTTGCATATATATGATGTGCGTGTTGTTCGTGCGTGTTTTCTGCAGCTGCGATGTGAGCGTCGTATTATCGCGCAGGCCTCGCTAACACCAATAGGTTGGGGCATTGTGCTGAAAGTCGAAAGCACGCAGTGAGCTGCATATAAAAAAGCCGTCGCAGTTGTTTATTTAGATGCACAGGCAGCTTTGACTGGCGATATTCGTGCTGAACTCCCCAGTGTGCCTCGCGGAAGCGTTGCTCTAAACTATTGTGTACTGTAGTGCTGCCGCTCCAGACACCGCTTTTACGTGGTACAACCTTCCGCCTGCTCTAAGCATTGTAAATTTACCTCAGCCCTCCACCCCGGCTGTCCCTGACGTTTCTCACTCTAAGCGCGCACGATCGACCACATAATAGAGGACACCGAACTCCTCACAGTATTCGTATCTCGTGATGCATCTCTTATCTCGTTCCTTTCTGTCGTGTCCGCTTTCGTGAAGACCCCAGAAACAGTTTCGCCTAGTTCGTTATGGCTTTTTTCGCGGTTTCGCGTCGCGTCCGCCGGTTGGGGGAATGGGAGAACGAGGGCGCTTTACGGTCTTTATAAGCGAGGCAGCGCCTTTTTCTGTACCCATCTACGTTCTATCCTCCTTTTTTTTCACTTACGCTACGCAAAGCTAGTTCAAGAAAAATTACACCTGAGCATTAATACACCTGGTTTCGAGCCTCCTACAGTGCATTTGTTCTTTTTTAACAGGTGCTGGCCCACGTTCACCCATCAGAGTGCAACCTGAGCATTAATACACCTGGTTTCGAGCCCCCTACAGTGCATTTGTTCTTTTTTAACAGGTGCTGGCCCAAGTTCACCCATCAGAGTGCCCACAACAGCACCATGGAACTTACCCTATGATGGTAAGTGCACAAAGAAAGCATGAAAATTTTATGCAAAATGCCCATTTTTTTATTTGAATAAAAATCCATGGACCGATAGTCTTGATATTTTCATGATGGATATCGAGAGGTCTGTAATAGTCATCTATTTTACTTTAATGCAAAAAATTATTTCTTGATTTTCCCGTTTGCATAACTCATACATGTCATAAAAATGTACACATTGTTCAGACACCGCAGCGTAAATACTTAAGCTGTTTATTGTTTTCAGAACAAAACATACAGTTATTATAGGCATACGTTCAGTCACTTTGTTCACAAAGTATTTAAATTGGTGATAATGCAACATATATAGAGCACTCGAGATACCAGTTTTCTCCCAGGCACGTTTACATGAATGTGACCCGTCTCGACTTTCTAGCATATCAGATGTGGGAAATACGCACCCATCGCCTGCCACCTGCAGTTGATACCAGTCGCAGCTTGCCGTTCCACAGCCTACACTGGGCATGGCACCAAGAATCTTGATGTGGTGCATGTAGATGATGACCCAGTAGCCGAACGGGACACATGAGGAAATACAATGTGCCGTAGTCACATTTTTGTAAACTTCGCTTATGTAGCCGAGTATAAACCAATACTAAAACCGTTAGTTTGCAAGGGTTGTTGCCTTCTGTCAAAGTTTCATAAAATTCTGCAAGTTTTCTAATGAACTGCTTTCTTGCCAGGTTTAACTTCTGTGGTTAAGAATTTGTGTTCCTTACATGAGAAAACCTTCCGACCACTACATGATAAACTTCACCTATGGATGCTCATTTCTGCGTGATTACATTAATGACTTGAAACAAAACATGACATAGCATTGCACGGTAGGCAATTAAGTTCGCTGTGATTGCACCCTAACAGTAATTTATATGGGATCTAGGCTGCTCTGTTAGGTTTACAAAATACGTCTCTTTGTTTTCTTTTATATTTTTTTCAGATGAAGCTGGCCCAGTGGCCTCAGTGGTGCCAGACATGCCAGCATTGGACAGGCAACGGTGGCATCAGCACCGGAAGCACCAAAAAGAAGGCAGAGGAGACACACATTTGCGTACACCGCTCAAATCCTCAAGCGGATTGAGAAACTGCATTCCCAAAATGACAGATACAAGAAAGTACTTGGCCGGATTAGAAAAAGGCATCAGAGAAGGCGATTAGCACATCATAAGGCTCTAAAAAAGCATGAGCCGCCTTTGCTACTAGACCCTCTTTCAGATGAGGCTCTGCTCTTTTCCAAAACCTGAAAAGCGTTTTCATATTTGCTACCGCAACCTCTGAAGAATGTTCATATAGTTAAAGGAATTAGATTCCGCCTTCAGAAAAGAAATAACGTATTGTGCCCTGTGCCCAAATATCGAATGTGTGTAAGAATGTGGTTGAACGGAGACCAAACCGGCAAGGTATTTTCTGTTCATTAGGTTGGAGTCTGAATTTTAAGTTAATGTGCCACACAAGGCTACATGGGTACACCTCAATTGTCAACAGAAGCACAGATATAAAGTCGAAGCAGATGCTCCCACCAGAAAGAAGCGTCAATATACTGTTTATATTCATGAGGCATGACGCATCTTGTTAGTAAATGAATAAAATAATTAGTTCTTGATTGCTGCCTACTGCTTATGTGTTCTCTCTGTTGAAGTATTTATATGTCATGGTCATAAGTGTTTTGTATTTGTTATGAAAGGAGGTTCTGGCTCTTCTCCTGAGCGACAACAGCCTTGTGCTAAGCATCTTTCAAACACCTTGTTCACCTTAGTCAGTGATGTGGCTGCTATGCTAGTTTATAATTGTGCTCTGGTTGCGCATGCGCTGTACTTGCTTTTGCTCTTGCTGCGTTACTTTTTTATGAAATGTAAGGCTGCTTCCTAGAACTGTTGTGTGCCATGTTAGTCTGAGCATTGTTATGACCAAGGGGTTTTATATATACTTATTACTGACGCATATTAACAGCTTACAAAAGGTACCAGGGAACCCCATGTTATATGGCTTCTTTCTCCTACTGTTCAACAAACACATAGCCATACAGCCACTCAAGAAATGCCAGAATTCAATTATTAACGATTAGCTGTATGCTGAAAGCAGTCTTTATAAGTAGTTGTAGCGTGATTAGTGAGAAAATAAAGTAGTGAAACTTAATGTTGAGACATGCATAGCTTCAGCAGCGCAAAAATTCCAAAACGTACTCTGCAGAACCCAAGGGTTTGGTGGTATACAATTTTCCATCCCCTGGTCATGACTGGTTAGTAACAACTTTATTTAGAAGTCCTGCAGAGCTTTCGCCGATGGGGCCTTAGGTCTCCCACGTCGGGACGTCGAGTTGTTGCCTCGCCGGCGCCTCGCGGGCCTGCTGGGCGGCCCAGAGTTGGTCACCGAGGCTGGGGCTGCACAAGGCAGCAGCCCACCGCGGCGGGAGGGTTCCGGAGTTATCACCGTCACTGTTTTTGCTACAGTCCCAGAGCATGTGGGGTAAAGTTGCTATAGCAGTGTGGCAGACCTTGCATATATTTGTCGGGTATGTTCCGGGGTAGAGTCTGTGGTATTGTGCCGGGTTGGGGTACGTGAGCGTCTGGTCACGACTGGTGTACTCTATTTTGCTGTTGGGGAAATTAGTAGTATCTGGAATCTAGCGCCATCAAAAATAGGCTGGCTCAAGCGTTCGCCTCTGTAACAATTAAGAGGGTATATGCATGAGATGTGACTTGGTTGACATGTACGCTAGTGTCGAAAACGGGCATTCTCAAACTATGATAAAGTGCTACATATACGGGCTTTCTTAAGAATTTCGTCCGCAAGTTGTAACGTTGAGAGTTTCACGTCCCTAAGCAACACATGCACTAGGAGGGTCGTAGTACTAGTGGCCGGCATGTTATATTGAATTCCTTAACATATGCGCACAGTGTACAGTACAAGGACCACTTGCAATTTACCATTTAGTAAATCACCCGACGTTGTGGTAGTTGATATATAATGCTAAACAGAAAATTAGTGGCTTGTTATAAACATTGCACATTATATTTGTTATTTCCGTATGAGACGTTTATACACATGCATATTTGGGTTACCCTACAGTGTGTCATCACTGCTAACTGAATTAATGACCTGGGATTATTGTTGTGTTCCAGCCCCAGCCTTAATTGTTCTGAGAATTTTCAAAGATTTGTTTCTCGACTTGCCTTGGTCACATTTTCCTTCCCTTTTCGTCTGCATTAAACAAGTAACCGAAATAGGCCGCGGCAGACGAGCAGTGCCCTAAAGCGTGCAAGCCTGCAAATCATTAGCCAAAAGGTGAACATGTCCATTGTTAGCAGAGTTAGAAGCTGAACTTTTTTTGGGGTCTGTACATGAAGCTGTACATAGCACTGCAGCATATTGTGTTGTCTTTTGTCTACTTATGTTCTGTGAATTCTTCTGCACAAGTTAAAGTTTGAAACTTTTGGTTAGCTCACTTTGTTTGCGTAGACCCATTC
Source organism: Amblyomma americanum (assembly GCF_052857255.1). NCBI lineage: Eukaryota > Metazoa > Arthropoda > Arachnida > Ixodida > Ixodidae > Amblyomma > Amblyomma americanum. Next base: position 529,085,660 of record NC_135497.1, read on the forward strand.
CTACACATTGAACAAGGACTACTCATGCACTGCGAATTCTTCTGCATAAGTTAAAGGTTGAAACTTTTGGCTGGCTCAATATGTGTGTGTATACTCACTGCCACACATTAATATAGTTAAATGCATGTGAAATGTTTTACTTCATTGTCATTTACCTGAATCTATACAAAGTTATTGTGTATGCACATATATTGATTGATGTAGCATTTGGTTATGTACACTATACATTTTTTTATAATACCGCACCTTTCTGCAGCATACTGGCATTTCCCGACACTAATTCTTTGGAGTGGCTGTCACTAATATTGCCATGCCACAGATGCCTAGAATCTCCACTTTTGTACATGTGAATTCTTATGTATTCTTTATTAAACTGTGGTTTGCACTGAATTGTTCACGCTTTTGCTTCTCGAGCGAGCGCCCTAAGCAGCTGCTATGTAGTTGCGCCGTCGCCACCATGCACCATGCCACCTGAGCAGACACGTCGAATTACACGCTGCACATAACGTAAGTACATAGAAAATCATGCAGGAAAGCAGCGCGGGAGCAGTTAGTGGCCAGTATTTACTAAGCTTGACTCCAGCTAGCACTCGCCTGCACCACGGACGCGCGAGCAACCGGCCGCGACCAGCCGCCTGAACCTGAGCCGCCATAGTGGATTTTTTCGAATTGGCTTGGCTGATCTTGTCTCAGGGAGTTTTGAGCAATCCGTGCGTTTACCGCCGCTCCCAGGCACCGCCACCGTCGCATTCAAAAATAATCCCCATTGGCTCTACGGGAATGTCCCTCCCTTGGTTACGCGCCGTCCGTCGTCTCTGAGTCATCTTTTTCTACTTCTTTCTGGAAAGTTCGGCGGCCAGTCTGACATACTTTTTCCGTCGAGCGCGCGTGAGGGTGCGCAGTCACTAGGCAGGAATCAGCCCTGGAGACAGGCCTTTGTGTCCAGCTCTCCAGCTTCCCCCTTCACTCTTCCACAACACTAGTCCGAACTGTCAACATGCCATGCCCCACGGCACACAGAAAAAAGCACGTGTTACGTCGCCTTTCCTTTCGTGCCTAGAATCAGCCATCAGACTCATCATCATCTGCAATCGGACTCATCCTTCCCCGCCAAAATTACCATCACGGTAAAGAAAAGTCGAACGAGAGGCACTGTTGCGTACTGCAGCACATCCTTTCTATGAGAAGGACAGCGGCGGAACTATTTGAGATGTGGAGGGTGGCGTGGTGGTGGCGAAGAGCAAGAGAAATTTAGGTCCTCATCCCACATTACATGTTTTAGGTGTTTCCTCCTTGCCCCTTCTCTCCAGACAGCACTGGACAGACTGAGAGGAAACCACGAAAACTCTTCCATGCAAACGCACCTAGCTTCGTAAGAAAGAGGGCCCCGACGTGGTGGCGGGGGATTCCTGCTTTTTGCAGCTCGACAAGCTCTCCCCAAATGATCAGGTTAAACGCATGCTGTCACATAAGGCGGGGGGCCCCGTCTGCTATTTTTGGTTTTCTCGCTTCATACATGTCGCTCGAATTTCCGTTGCCTATGGTTCCATGTACTAACCAGGCTAAAAAAAATTGGTCCCCTTCTAATACTGTCCGAGATGAGTCTCTGGGCTGCAGCTCCCTTAGTTCCCCCCCCCCCCCCCCAATAAAGCGCTGAGCAACATGGTGCGGGACCGTCGTTTTCTTTTTTGAGGAACACAGATCGGCGTTACTGAGATGTCCTATTTCGTCCACGGCGCCCCCCGTGCGCAGGCGACTTTGGCCCGGACGTAGTGCGCAAATGCCATAGTAGCAAAAACACAACTTACGACGCCAAAAAAGGTTTCTGGTTTCCGGAGTTTCATTAAAAACCTCTTAACAGACGTACAGAAAAACATAATTTTGCAAGTGAGTTTTAGACCCTGCTGGATCCCTGGGCCACTGCTCGGTCCCGCACTGCATAATGTAGGTCATGACGCGACATGATGTCGGCAGCCCGAGTCACCGCAGCCAGCTGCGATGTCGGGGCTGCCGACGTGAGCAGACCTCCCAGACCTTCCAGCTCGAGATGGCATGCTTTCCCTGCGGGGGAGGGCCAGCAGGGCAGACGAAAAGGATCTGGGAGTTTGGCGTGAGGGACACCGCATAGAGAGCATGCAGGGAATGTGCCACAATAGTGAGAGAAGGGTGGGTGGGGGGCAACTCCGACGGTCCAAATGGGGTATCTGCTTGAGCTCCGCAAAGGTGTCCGCCCGCTCTTTCGAGGATCCTGGATCGATGCTGTACTGAGCACGGCAAATCAAAACTCGGGCCAATTTATCGGCAGCCTCGTTTCCAGGATTCCCAGAGAGAGCCAGCACCCACTGGAGCTCGACCCTGCTAGGTGAATTTTGGGTAGGGGTGTTCAACAATTGCCAGGCAGGGGTGTGAATCCTGCCCCTGACAAAGTTGGACAGCCGTTTTGGAGTCGTTGTAAAGACCTCTTAAAGTTTTTAGACGATAACATTTTTTTTCTGAAAACGTATTTTGTTTTAAAAGTGTGCCTATTAGGCACGAAATAATGGTTTTTGTGGTCTGCAATACTTGTCCAATAGGAGAGCCAGCCATCGCTTATTTTGGGCGAACTTTAGATTTACATGCTTCTCTGCCCGTTTGTTGCAATTTATTGACAGATGTTGGAATGTTAGGACATTATTGATTGTCGAACAATGTTTATTTATCATTATTATGTGGCCAAATGTTGCGGTTCTGCAGCCGGTAGCTCGCCGCCCCATATAGCGTGCCTGGATGCCCACTCGCCTCCGTTTCCAGGTTGGGGACACCACTTGTACTACCCTGCGCTGCCATTTCGCCTCGCAGTGGCATGTTGGGTCCCACGCGTCCGTTGCGTGCAGTGCGCTATGCGTCTGGTACGGTTTCTGTGTGGTCGCGTGGCGACTGTATTAATGTTACTGTTCTGGAAATAGACAGTGCATACTTGTTTTAATCATGGCAGTAGTTTTTGGCAGTTTTGAGCATATTTTATGCAAGATGCACTCGCTCCGACTGCACGATAATTGAAAAATTATAATGGACTGCTGCTTTTCCCAGTTAACGGCTGCAATTTAAAAGAACAGCAGTTATTTGTGTTCCTTGATAGCGATAACATGGTCTATATTCGGGATACGCAATTCCATAGAATTATGCTGTTTTTGTTGCTTTGAACGTAAGGACTGTTCGCAAGGCCCCAATTTGTCTTGTATACAAGCAGTGCGGAGCGTGTATGACCTGCCGAGTATAATAGTTTTGCGTAGTCAACATAAACTTTTTCAACATTCCCTGAAGTGCCTTTGCCTTGTTGCTGCAAGGTATGTGAAAACATCCACGCAATAATGTCAAATTTTCTTCCATGTAACCTGTAGCCTCACTGCTCTGGAGTGAAAGCATGAGCACACGCCTGTAACCAAATGGTAATATTTTCTTAACTGCTTCCCTTAGTGGCTTGTGCCGCAACAAAATAATTCAGTTGTGTGCTTCTCCTTTCGATTGGCGTTGACTACACCTATACTGGGGATGCGATGCGACATCATCCTAATTCGTAGCGAAGAAGTCACTTTATTCGAAGACAAATGTAATTTAACCATATGTTTTTCCTTTCAAAACATGAAGAAAAATCATCAAAAGCGACCGATCTACAAAGACACCTCAAAGAATCAGCCCCTGATGCTACTTATTTTCGATCCCGTTGTACTATGAAAGAGGAGCCGGAGCAACACAGGAAAAAATAGAAAATTGGCTTTTGAGGACAGGAAATGGCGCAGCAGTTGTCTCGCGTGTCTCGGTGGACACCAGAACCACGCGGTGAGTGAAGCGAGGAAGGTGGGAGTACAAGAGGAAAGAGAGCAAGAGGTGCCGTAGTGGAGGGCTCCTGAATAATTTCGACCACCTGGAGATCTTTAACGTGCCCTGACACCGCACAGCACACGGACGCCTTTGCGTTTCGCCTCCATCGAAACGCGGCCACCACGGCGGGGATCGAACCCCTTACTCGCTTTAGCGGAACCGTCCGCTCCATTTGCTAAGAGACGCTTGCTTGCTGTCTCACTCGATAGTCGTCGGGCAACGCAATAGATCTCTCGTTAAAGAATGGGTCTAGGCTAGTTGGAAAACCATGTTCGATGTAGAGCAAGCAGGAAGACACGGGCTAGTGAACACGACCGACAAGCTTTCATCCCTGCTGCTGGTGTCATCGAAAGGTGCCAAAAAAAGTAGTAGTAGTTGTTGTTGTTGTTGTTGACCTCACACAATGGCACATACCCACAAGGGGGATTGGCCATAACCAGGCGGTGACTATTTAAATGACCAGTTGCATGTGGCAAGCATGGGATGACCTACCAAAATTTGGATCGCACAGTTTCCGTAGCCGAGGTGGTTGCAGGAGGTTAGGGGGGTCATACAAACTAAAATTTAGGCAAAGAAGGGGTAGGGATTACTATAAGTGGTTGTAAAAACCGAAATACAGAAGCTGATGATGGGATGGGCAGGACGAAAGCTCATGATGGTAGACGTTTTGATTCTAGGAGATAATTTTGAACGGCAGAGCAAACATTCCAATTGGTATGGCCAAGCATAGAAGCGCCAAGAGACAGAACAACCGCAGAAGACAGGCGCAAACTGAGATTCTGTATTGGAACTTCTAATAGTCGCCTCCTAATCGATGAGTAGCGACGGCAAAAAAGAAGAAAGTGCTCAATTGTTTCCGGCTCCGCACAATATGGACACAATGGGGAGATCGCCAGACCAGGCCTGTAGAGGTAAAAATTTAGTTGCGGCACCCGGAAACGAAGCCTCGTGAAGGAAACTTCAAGATTGCGCGATCGCCAGACTGAGCTTCTCCAAGGGAACAGTAGGGGCTGGAAGTCGTCCAAGGAAGTAAGCGCTGATGCGCCCAATTAGTTCATTACAGTGTACCGTCGAAAGCGTGCCGCCGTGATGTAAGCAGTTGTTGGAAGCGGGTCAACAATCGGTCCACTCAGGGCTGCCTTCGCTAAAGCATCAGCTGATTCATTTAATAGAAGACCCCTGTGCCCAGGAACCCAAACAAATCGAATTGATGTGATGTGTGGAGGGATCAGGAATTTTAGTATCCGAAAGAGCTGCGATTCAGTGGACGCCGAGAGGGAAGTGCATAAAGATAACGAGTCCGTAATTATTATTACTGCTGATAAAGAAATTGGTACCTTGCGCAGAGCGAGAACCACTGCTAGAAACTCAGCCAGATAGATAGGAGTAAAATCTTGGAGACGGAGAGAAAAAGACCAGTCAAGGGACAGGGAGTAAATACCTACACCTGCCTTTTCTGCACACACCGAGCCATCAGTCGCAATTGCAACATGTGAGCTGAAGGTCGACAGTAACCCTGCAACATACCATTTAACCATGAGAAAGGCAGTAATTTTGCATTACATGGATAAATGTCATCGTAGATGATAGACACAGTTGCCGGGATGGACCGCACCGGAACAATTTCAGTTATTCGCACGTTGAGTGGGCCCAGCAAAGATTCAACGAAACAGATTTGGGGAGTTTGAAGGCGAGACCATCCGACACCCAAGAACTCCGCTCGCTGCCCTAGGAAAATCAACTCGGATGCATGCTGCTCCGAGTCGCAAAACTTTAAAAACGTTTGTACTGTCAAAAGGCGAAACCTTGCAGTAAGAGACGGCACCCGCGCTTCCAGATACAAAACATTGTTTGCCACGTATTTAGGGAGACCCAAACACAGGCGCAGAGCTTCTCGCTCTAAGAGCAGAAGTGGGCGCAGTTTGTATGCAGCTGCTCCAGAAAACAAAACGCAACCGAATTCCAAGATTGGCCAGATATACATTTTGTAAATCAGCAGAAGAGCATGTCTGCGCATACCACAGCGAGGGCTACTCATCCTTCGCAGAAGGCCTACTGCCCGAATCCCTTTCGCAGCAACCTGATCTATATGTGACCGCCAAGAGAGAGGAGTCATAAGTTACCCCGAGATACTTTAGGGAACATACCTGAGGAATGACATGATGACGATAAGACAATGAAATGTGTACCTGTTGAGTAACCGGAAAAGGTAACAAAGCGCACTTGTTTACATTAAGACTTAAGTGTAATTCAGATAACGATCGGTCAAGGGAATTTAAATATGACTGTAAAACCATATACACAGAATGTAAATCACTCGCAGCAGCAAAGAAAGCTATATCGTCTGCATACACGTACGTAGTCACGTCAGGGGAAGTTGGAATCGAACTGAGTAAGAGGTTGAATAGAACAGGGGAGAGAACTGCACCTTGAGGCACACCTCTAGATTGATGAAATTTCCTTGTAGAAACTCCGCGTTGACAACAATAAAATTCTCTGTCAGCCAGGAAAGCTGACACCCATTCCACAAAATAACTTGGCAAGCCCAGAGCCCGTAGTCTGTACATCAGAGGCCTATGTTCAACACTGTCATATGCTTTCGAGATGTCTAGAGTTACCAGCGCAGCATACTGTCGACGCCGGCGCGCTAGTCGGACACGGCTTTTGAGGTCAGTATGCGCACACCATATAGAGCACCCAGGCTTGAAACCAATCTGACAGGGGTTAAGTAGTCCCTTTTCAGTAATAATGGGCATGATTCGTCCATACAGCACGCGTTCAACCAATTTCACCAGATTCGATGTCAATGAAATTGGTCGAATGTTGTCTAAGACCAACAATTCGCCGGGCTTTTTAAGCACCGGGATAATTTTGGAAACACGCCATACATCCGGGATCCATGGGGTTCGAATAGAGTAATTTACCGGCTCCAATATAGCATTTGGGGATTCGTCGAACAGTATTTTAACCATCGCAGAGGTGACACGGTCAGGACCAGGAGCTGCCGAAGGTAACAGATTTATCACCTGGGAGAGCTCAGAAACCGAGACATTAAGGAAATCATCATAGTGATTCCCAAGCAGTTGAGGCCGAGAGAGCGCAGCCGAAAAACGGTGTTCCAAGCCTTTGCCAATTTCTTCTAATAACCTGGCACGCTCTACTGGAGTCAGCACATTAGAGGAAATGTTGTGAGGCGGTGGCAGCCTGTTCCTTGACCTCAGAAAGCGAAACAAGGCTTGTCTGTTATTAGATTTTGATAGATGGTCGTAATTCTCTTCATCATATTCTTCTTTTGCCCTAGCGACTGTGCGCTTGAAGGTAGCTGCAAGAAGCTTATAATCGATACAATTCCGGGGACATTGATTATGGATAAGTTTCTTCCAGGCTGCCTTGCGCCGCCTATAATCCTTTGAACATTCTGCATTCCACCAAGGGCTCAGAGAAGTGCCTATGCTATCGCACACTGTAAACTCTGATTGCCTCCGTACCCGATCTAAAACAGAGCATAAGCCTAACACCCTGCTCTCCTGAGACAAATTCGGCAAAGAATGTAGTTCTGAACTGAGTGAACTTTTGAACTTGTTGTAATCGACTAGGGTGCAACTGAATCCGCCGATAGAAGTCATCGGACACACAATGTCAAAAGTGAGTGGGAAATGGTCACTGTTTGTTGCAGAGTCAACCGGAGTCCAGGAGGAAACTGCTACCCCTGGGGTTGAAAACGTTAAATCCAATGCTGATCGGGAGTGCCCACGGAGAAAGGTCGGAAAACCCGAGTTATGACAGTTTAGGTTATTCACACAAGCCCAATCCCATAAACGCAAACCGCACTGGTCTGCTCGATAACCCCAAGTCAAGTGATGCGAATTGAAATCCCCAACAAGCAACACATGTGATCTGCTGACAGAGAGTAAGGAATCTAATGGCCATGTGTCATGAACCCCAGATGGAAAATATACATTTGCGACAGTAATGGGATGGAAACCAGGAACTGAAAGATCCACTGCCTGAATTTCGCAATGAGCGTCCACACGCTGAAACACCAATCGTGCCTTGTGACAGAATCTGGATGAAACCAGCAGAAGCAAACCGCCCCCCCCCCCCCCCCTTGATGGGCGGTCCAGTCTAAAAATTCGATAATGTTCCATTTGAAATGAAAACTCTTTCGACAACCAGGTTTCTTGAAGCGCAATGAGATGAGGAGAAAATCGATTTGAAAGAGTTACTAAATCAGTGAAGGCTGATTGAGTGGAACGGCAGTTCCACTGCAGCACTCTCAGAGACCCTATTCTGCCGAGAGATCTGCAGCAGCAACTGCCTTTTCCAAAATGCTGTGGTGACCAGTTTTTCCTGAATTACTCTTTTTTGTTTTGGATTGAGGGGAGCTAGACGGACCAGCAACGGCCAAAGGAGACCGGCTACGTTTCTGAGCTCGAGCATCGAGCTCCATCAGCTCAACACACCCATCAATTGCTCCGGTCGTGACTTCAGGTACATGAGTTGGAGGCGTGCGCTCTTTTTGCGGCTGCATTGAAACAAGGTAAGGCGTCTCCGCACTGAGTTCAGTAGGTACTGCAGGATCCACGGATGACTTCAACGCAGCATTGAAGGTCATTATTGAAGAGGTCATTTGCGCCACCATGACTTGCGATATGCACTCTGTTACTGAATTCCCTAGCCGATCCATGACCTTGGCCATTGCCTTTTCAACCGCTGTAGCAATCACATCTGACAGGCTTGAATCCACGACCGCAGTCGTCTGCCGTGCTGCCACACTTGAGTACCCGTACGTCCTTTCGTTAACAATAGCCATAGCCTCGCGCCTTGAGCACCGGCGCTTTTCTAACACTTCCAGCACCTTAACCTCCGCAGCCCTTGCAGGACAATTAGAATATGTGGCAGAGTGACTACCGCTGCACAAGCAACACATCTCATCTTTTGAACACCTTCCTTCACGGTCATGATTACCACCACACACACTGCACCTTGAGCTCGACTTGCAGGCGTTCGCGCTGTGGCCAAACCTCCAGCAGTTGCGGCATTGAAGTGGCCTTGAAGAATACGGATCGACCCTGAAAACCAGGGGCCACACCTTCAACTCTGATGGACAGGAGAGACCCGCAAAAGTGGCAATTACCGTTTCAGTTGGAAGTTTTGTTTCCTCGACGACCCGAGTGCACCGATGTACAGAAATCACCCCTGCGGAGGAGAGTTTCTCTAATGTTTCCTTAGGTCTAAGGCGTGGGTCAACCCCTCGCACCAGACCTTTAGAGCACGCCAAGTGCGGCGGTATAAATACGCTTACCGACTGGCTTCCAAAAGCTGTGCACGTTAACAAATCCATGATGCAGGCCTGGTCGGCTGACCTGCACACCACGCCTCCTCATCCGTACTGCCGGACATCACAGATTTTTAAGAAGTAAGGCGTAATCGCCTGTAGCGCAGTCTGAACCGCATCCGGGTTATTGAGTCGAATGGCGCCACCATCCGATGGAACCAAGGCCACGGGAATAGTGCCGACGCCACCCCGAAAGAAGGCGTCCAGGGGGAGTTGGTTAGGGGGGAGGCTGGCCGACCAGGGGGAGTTCCCTTGGCCAGGAGACGACGTCGACATGCGCCCCTAGCGACCTTTATCCCCTGCTTAGAGCTTTATCCCCTGCCGTGGTTTCTCTAAAAGCGATACGAAAAGAGAAGAAAATAAATCAATACTGGGAAAAAGCCGTCTTTCGTTTGCGTCACGCATCCGAGGCTTCTTTGCTTACAGAGGCACAGAAGATAGGTTTGGCGCCAGGATATTATTAGTGAGCTGGCGCAAGGAGGCAGAGAGAGGGGAGGGGTAATAATGGGCCTCGTTGCATTAAGACACAAGAAATATTAATCTGAGCAAAACGCTATGACGAGAGCTTCACATACTCGCTTACCCGCAAGAGCGCCTAAATAATACGGTTGCCTTATTGGGAAACGCCTTTATGATCAGGATCTGAATAAGCCGCTCGGCAAATTTTGACGTAGCCTGGCAGGTTTTAACACTCGCGTTTGAGCTTGCTTGGCCTAAGTTCTTGGCTTTCTTGGCCTTGACTTAGTGCAAATGCCTGTGGTCTGGTGGAGAAAACATGCGACTTCTGACAGCGTGGTACAGAACGTGCAATGTGTACCAAGGCGGCTGTAGTTTAGAGAAGAAAGTCTGCGACGCGTAACAACGCGTGATGCAGAACGTGCGATGTTTATTGAGGCGGCTGTAATTGGGAGAAGAAAGTCGGCGACACGTAACGACAACGTGGCGTCTCTAATCGAAAGAAGAAAGGTGGCGGAGAACGCACAAAAACTTGCAGAACCGAGGCAAAAACAGGCCACGCCCCATTGAATGAAGTGAGCTTGTAGTGTGTGTGATGCTGCAGTTAGAGACCAAGTTATGAAGGACTGTTATGTTTTCCGGGTGTTCTGCCTAAACATTTAAAGTGCACCGGCTATTTGGGTTCGCTCGTGACAGCGTGCGCCGAAAAAATTGCCAATCGCAGGTCAAAGCAGACTGTCTGACCAACGGTTAACTCCAATATATGAGAGGTGAGGCATGCGAAACGCTTGTTTTCCAGAACAATTTTGCCTGGGGAAGGAGGTGTAAGGCAAAACTTATCTTTGCATCCTCATAATTATTTAAATTAGCAGCCATAAAACGCACCTTTTCGCATTGATTTCATAGCTCGAAATAATTAATCCTGCATGTTAGAAAAGTAATTGAAATGTAGAGTATCCGGGTCAAGAGATAGCAATGGAATATGCTACGCAAGTTTTAAAAATGCCATTATGAAGGAAGACAGCCCAAAATGAGCGCTACAGAAGAGAACCAACACGCATGAGTGCACCGACTGTTAATTAGGCGTCGAATTTCTCGGCTGGTTAGCAATGAAAGATAGTATACTTTACTCACTGTTCAAACAATCTGTGGTACCGCTCTGTCTCAGTAGAACACTACATTTCCTGAATTCCACGCGGCAGCTGCAGTTTTCTCTTCGAAACGGCGCGCCCCCGCATTGCGCTCAATGCAGCTGAACGGGACAGTGGTACCCAACATGACCCACCCAGCGCCGCTTTTTACCCTGAAAGCGGCGCTGGCCCATCGAGGCACCCTAGCGCCATGATGCTCGGAGTAACCGTGGTGGCTGATGTGGTCTCGAGGAAGCTCCATGCGAACTCCCATAGGCGGGGCGCCGCAGTGGGTAGCTCTCCGCCCCATGATGCTTAACCCTTTGACACGCTATGTACACAATTGTGTACAATCTCAATTTGCAGGTTTTTCTAGAAGTGTGCAGCCGCTAGCATTAATGTCCTTGTTTCGGGTGAATTGAGCCTCTTTTATGTCATAATTAGGGTGATTACAGCGCGAAAAAGGGAATGGCGTTAATAACAGCTCGCGCCACAATGAGAACGGCAGCACATCGCCCGCCATTTTTATGCAGACAAATTTTGCCAAGAGTAAAAGTATCAGTTTTTGTAGAAAATTTTCAAAAGTAATGTACATTTTTGAAGTAGAAATTGATTTCACGCTGCTTGGGGCGTTTTCCAGATAGGTCATGAAATTTGGGTGTCAAGATTTCGGGTAATTATGACACTTACCACAAAATATTGCACGTTCCTAAAAAAATTGATGATGTCCCAGCCCTACTAGGCCAGGATGTACGTAGCGTAAGCGCGGAGACATCAGGTTCGGAAGGGTTAATATATAAAAGGCGCGCATTCACTCATCATCATCATCATCAGCCTGACTACACCCACACCAGGGCAAAGACCTCTCCCATGTCTCTCCAATTAACCCTGTCTTTTGCCAGCTGCGCGCACCCTATGCCTGCAAACTTCCTAATCTCATCCGCCCACCTAACCTTCTGCCGCCTCCTGCAACGCTTGCCTTCTCTTGGAATCCACTCTGTTACCCTTAAGGACCAGCGGCTATCTTGCATTCGCAGTACATGCATTGCCCAAGTCCATTTCTTCCTCTTGATTTCGACTAGGATGTCATTAACACGCGTTTGTTCTCTCACCCACTCGGCCCGCTTGCGGTCTCTTAACGTTACACCTATCATTTTCCTTTCCATGATTCGCTGCGTTATCCTAAACTTAAGCTGAAACCTTTTTGTTAGCCTCCACGTTTCTACCCCGTAGGCGAGTACCGGTAGGATACAGCTGTTGTACACTTTTCTCTTGAGGGATATTGGTAAGCTGCTATTCATGATCTGAGAGAACCTGCCATATGCGCTCCACCCCATTCGGCTACTTCGGCTGATTGGACTATCTTATCCGTATTGCTAATGGCATTGCCCTCCTTGTCTCTTAACGCATACATCTGGTTTTTCCCTATGCCTAGTTTCCTCTTTAGTGCTTTTAGGCTACCTCCGATCTTTAGAGCATGCTCGACTCTCTCCATATTAAACTTCCTTATGTCAGATACCTTGCGCTTATTTATTTTGCGCCTTTATTCACGGCTAAACCGTCGTGGCGGAGTGATAGCGTCTCCACCTGAAACACCAAAGTCCCTGGTTCGAGTCCCAGCTTCGACACTGGGCGTCTTTTATTGACACTTGTGACGTCACTGATCCTCGCGCATACGCAGCACGGCTCTCCAGGATGCACGCGAAACTGGTCAACCTCGGCCACTGTAGCTTACGCTACAAAATTAACTGCTGGTATTTGGCACTGAAAAACCAATAAGTTCTCTTTCTTACGTCCTGTAAATGCTATTTACGTGGAAGAATATTTGTTTTCGATAGAAACAGAACCGCGTGTGAAAGGGTTAAGGTGTATCCACACGGCGGGCCTGAACTGGTCCGCGGACTGGTCACGTGTGGTCGACCGCGCGTGGCCCGGCCGGGCCTGGCCGGCGACAGCATCCACACGACGAACCAAAGCTCTGTGATCCGCTTGCTGGAGCGCTCTTCTCACGCTACGGCGTTCGGCGGCGAGAGAAACCGGAATACGTCGCCGCGGCAGAGATTCCGCCTAAATACCCTGCGGAAAGCTCTATCGGTGCGGGAAATATTTCTGCAGCGGCGTGAGGAAGTTGCATCCCCATGGCGATAAACATTGCGGCGCGCTCCGAAGCAGGGCCGCTCGCTGCGGACTCAATTCGTCGTTGTTACTGCAGTTTGTTGCTTTCACTAGCCATAAATGGGCGCACACATCTTTCGCTTGGTCTCAACTTGCCTATAAGAAGACGTATGAGTGAAATAGTTGTTCTATTTTTTATTTAGACTGACGATTCTTCACATTCTAGGCTCATTCGAAGCGTAGGTTTGTTGACAGAAATAATTCCTGTCTGAACCACCAGATGGCACCACTAGGCTGAGCTTATCTCAAGGATGTGCTGATGGGGAGGAGCCAGAATCTCGAGAAGGAGTTAGAAGGGGAGATGCGTAGGCTTAGAGAGGCCTGTGAGAGCGTGCATGTGACCATATGAACAATCCCAGAAGTGCAGAGGCAGGCTAGCGAAACAGAAAGGAGACTCGTTGAGGCTAACCGTGTAATTAGGTTAATGAGTCTACAATTAAGATACGGTGTAATAGAAGTTAACAGGGAACTCCACGAGGTCAGGCCCCAACCTTTTGCACAGGATGTCATTCACTACGATGCTGCCACTGGCAAGAGGGTGGGTAGTAGGATAGGTCGCCAGGCAGCAGCTTTTTGTGAGGACCCAGAGCTCAGAGGGAACCAGTGTAAAGAAGGAAAAACCAAGATCAAAGGGAGGATCAAACCATAGGAGAAGAAATAGACACAAGCGCCAGGGCCAAGTTAATTCAGATATAGGTTCCATTAACATGCAACGTGGCAGGAATAGATTAAATGGGAGGAAATAGAAAAACCGTTAAGGTAGGAGGAATTAATGGTGTATGGTTTAGTGGAAACGCATCTTAGACACATGGAGCAACCACCATGTAACCCAGACTACGCACGGGAATATTGCAATAGAATAGAGGGCAGCAGAAAGGGGGTGGATTTGGGGCATTTATTCATAAAAGTAACAATTTTCAAAGGGTTAAACTGGAATGCAAGGAACATTTATGGCCAAAAAGAAAAGTGGTAGGGGAGCAAACACTGCTTGGCTTTGTATACCTGTGCCAAAGAGGAAAATAGGAAAATGATAGAATGTATTGCAAGCGACATTCATGAGTAAGGAGGACAGAACGAGATAATTATATTAGGCGACATGAACGCACATATACAAGACCTGAATGGGTACACAGATTCGACAGGAAGCATGCTGCAGGACATGTGTGACAGGCATGATTTAGTTGTATGCAACAGTGCCGAGAAATGTGAAGGGCTCATAACATGGGAGGCAGGGAGCCGGCACTCGACGATAGATTATGCACTAATGTCACAGTGGATGTACAATAGTTTAGGGGTAATGAGCATATATGAAAATGGTTCCAGAAGTCTAGGTAGCGACAACAAGCGCATCAAGTTGAGTGTCAGAAGAGAAATAAATTTAGGACTGAAGCGAGATGAACAATAATGGGGAATTCTTACTCAGAAAAGCAATTGGAAGCTGCAGCCAACAAAATTGAGAAGTAATTTTTGAGGATAGTGAAACAGAATGCACTTATACGAAATTAACTCTATTACTGGAGCTAGAGCAAGCTAAGGTGCGAGTAAAGCTAAAAGGTAAACGACACAAACACAAGAGTTGGTGGGATGTGGAGGTCAAGAAGGCGATAGAAAAACGTCAGGAAGTGTCCAGGGAACACAGATATTCTATGAAGAGAGGGAACCAGAAGTTGACGCTGACAGAAAATGGGAAGTAGACAGAAAATGGGATACCTTCATAAAGTCTAGAAGGGAAACATCCTAATTGATTAATGAGAAAATTAGAAGAAAGTGTGCCCAAATAATGTCAAAAGTAAACAAAAAGGATAGAAAAGCAGCTTAAAAATTCTGGAAACATCTAAATGCAGTTAGTAATAAGACTAGGCTAGAGCAAAGGTTTATTGAAAAAGATCACGGTATTCGACTAGAAAGGAATGAAGTTATAAAATACATAGAAAAAGGATGACAGAAAAATTTAAACCAAGAAATGTTGCGCATAATTTATCGAAGGAGGACAGACCGGTTACTGCAATAGATTCACTTGAGCAAAGAGAGTGGGAAAGGGCAGAGAAGAAGGTTCCTAGTGGCACATCAACAGGACCAGATGGTATTTCTCATATGTTAATAAAGAAGCTAGGACCAAAATCCAAGCAAACATTAATACAAGTAGTAAATAAAATGATAGTGAATGGGAAAGTCTCTGATGAATGGCGTTTAAGTAGAATGAACATGATATATAAGGAAAAGGGCGACAAAGCTGACGTTAAGTAACTACTGTCCCATTACACTGACATCTGTGGTTTACAGGGTGGTGATGCAGATTATAAAGGACAGATTGCAGGCTTGGATGGAGAACGAGGGGGTACTACGGTGTCACGGTTCTCCCCGGAGAACACTCGGACCGAAAGAATGGACTATGCGACAGGTGTACACACACAGACGCACATTTAATATACCCTACGTGACACACACACACTTGAACACAAAACGAACAAAACTAACAGAAAACACAAAGACTACACATACACACGACCCGGGAACACTGCTACCAGCGTCTACTACTAGCGTTCTACTGTTAGCGGTCGGCGTTCGTGCTCACGGTTGGTTCGGTGCGGCTGCGGCGTTGTATGGATCCCGTAGCCGACGTCGAGGCGGCGTTCGGCATGCTTGGGCTGGCGTCGCTGGCGGTGTCGCTGGCTATGTCGTACAAGCTCCCGGTCCAAGCGCCCGTGGAGGTGATGCCGGTGTTGTTGGCGTGTGGGCACCACCCGGATGACTGGCAACAGTGCTGGAGACACCCGTGGCCGTAGCAGGTGGTAGCGTCCTGTGTTGGCTCCCCGGAACGGGCTCAGTCACGGCAGAAAGTCCACGATACGAAGCCGTGGAACGCGAGCTCACCGGAGCAGTAGCCGGCGTCGCTCTCTTCCAGCCGATGTGTCCCTTACCAGCCGGAGCCTCAGCTTCTCTGCTGTTCCCGCCAGTGCCTCGCTCTCACTCGCCCCTTTATAGCCTCGGTGTTAGTCCACGTAAACCTTGTCGTCTTCTTCTCTTCTCCACCAATCATCTCTCTCCACCTCACCGAATGCTTCTCCACCAATCATCTCTCTCCACCTCACCGAATCCTTCTTCTTCCTCTTCTTTATTCTTCGGTTAATTCACGTCGTCTTCTTCACACCTTTTTTTCCTTTAAAATTTAATTTACGCTCCTTAATATATGTGACAGCAGGACAGGACTTTTGCGGACCAAGACATATAGAGTCAGGTACCAGGAGATAGACCCATTGTGCGTTGCGTGCGGAGAGGAGGAGGAAACAGCTGAACACTTGATAATTTTCTGTCAAGGGCTTCACCCTACAGTGGAAAGCAGCGGGGCTGATCTATCCAAGGCATGGGGGTTTAAGGACAGTGAAGGGAAAGTAGATTTTAAGCGGGTAGAAGTAACCAAGCGAAGGTTATCTGATTGGTGGCTAAAATCAAGACAAGAGTTAAATTTCATAAGCCATGGTTAGTGGTTTGAGCCACCTCCCGATTTAAAGGTTTCAGCCGTATCCATCCGTCCGCCCGTCCGTCCGCCCGTCCGTCCGTCCGTCCGTCCGTCCCTCTGTCCGTCCGTCCGTCCGTCCGTCCGTCCGTCCGTCCGTCCGTCCGTCCGTCCGTCCATCCATCCATCCATCCATCCATCCATCCATCCATCCATCCATCCATCCATCCATCCATCCATCCATCCATCCATCCATCCATCCATCCATCCATCCATCCATCCATCCATCCATCCATCCATCCAACCATCCATCCAACCATTCACATCGTTGTGTATGTTTTTGCATACGCTGAGCTTTAAGTGGGGAATGTGATAAATGCTGTAAAGTCCCAAAAAATACTTGAGTTTAGTGTACATGACTGTGCATACGCTTATGGCACGTAGACAGCATCCATTTATATTCTTTTCTGACCATATCTGCGTACGCCGCAAGCGCCGACGTTGCGACTAATTTCGCTTGCTCTCGCCGCCGAATTCCCAGGTGTGAATGAGCCATAATGCTGTACTAAGGCTAAAAAGTAAAACGTACCATCATCCGAACACGTAGACATGTTAACAGCGGACGCAAAACTACTTTCGGTGGTGTCGCCTCGACTGCCGGGAGCACTGAGCCGGAAAAGACCGGTGTGGTGTAGTTGCCAGACTTGATGTGTGCGAGTAGGCTAAAAAGTCCGTGGTCCGCCGCCGGAAAAAAATGTTCTCGCATTTCTCACGCTATTCGGCCAGCGGACCATGCGCGGTCCTCGTAGGCAGGAAGCGAATTCCCCCGTGACTGCATTTCCGCGGGCCAATAGAGGTCCGTGGTCCGTCGTCTGGATACACCTTTAGAGCGCCCATGGTGGTTGAGGTGGTCTCGAGGAAGCTACATGCAAACTCCCAAAGGCGGGGCGCCAGCTTTCCCTCTAGTTAATAGTAAGAAGCCCTATGGTTGTGGTAGTAGCCTACATCGCAAGCAGGAGGAGGAGGGAGCGTTTTCGGCGCTACGTGCGCGCCAAGCGAAGAGCAAAAGTAGCGGACACGTACTTTGCTGCTCGCTTAACTGCGACTTCTCTAGTTTCCATGCTCATAATTACTAATAAACAACACAGTAGATGTCTCTTAACCACCCTTCTAAGAAAACGCCGTATTCAATACACGCGCCTTTATTAATTACATAACTTTCTAACTGGCGTGGCGGAGTAGTTGCATGCTCGTCTCGCGCTCTGGGGGCCCAGGTTCGATTCCCCAACTCGACCAATTTCCTGCTCGGTTTATTTATTAATGCTTCTGATTTCTCGCTCGGTACCAATGACGCCGACGACGACACCGGATTTCTTGCGCCACGGGGACCTTAACGCTAACGCGTTAAATTATATTGCCCGGCAACATCAATTTCTTGGAGGTAGAGTGCAACTCCCAAATGCCGAGATCACCTTATAATAACGCTATGTCAGACTTGATATTTACATTTAACCTTAATCAGCTCGTCCGCATACCCACCGCGTTCGATGTCCCTCCAGCTGGATACTTGATCTGGCTTTCGTGAATGATTATTTTTCAACTCTAACAAAATTGAAATACTAGAAGGATTGTCGGACCACAAACATGTGTTGTGCACGCTGCCTTTCACTGTTCCTTTGAAAATAAAGCGTGACAGAACAGAGCTACTAGTATTTGGGAAGGCACAAAGTGCAGCCATTATGACAGATCTTGTTCATAACTACCCCAGCTTCTTTGACATGTGCTGGGATGAATTATCAACCAGTGATCAAATATGGGTGCAATTTAAGGTTCATATCAGACATTATGCTGATAACTATATTCCTATCAGAAGAAAATATACGAGGAAGCAGAATTCGTGGATTGCACGCTATGCAATTGACCAAAAAAAATCAAATGATTAAGGGTATCGAGCAAAACTCACTGAATCCTGGTTTATCGCTCTCGTCTGCATACTCTAATTCGGTACTTTAAAAATGAAATAAAGGCTGCTAACCAACACTGCTGTAGTACCAGGCTTAGTGGGTTCATTAGAGCTTCGTCTCAAAATTCCTGGGGAAATATAAGATTTCAGAGCTCAAGCGGCAAGGCCAAATGCACTAAGAAATAGATGCAGACACCTTCAACGGACACTTCCAGTCAGTGCTTAAACCTGAAAATGGCTAAAATAACGTCATCATAGCAAGTGCATGTAAACACGAACTGAGAGATTCTCCAACAATAACCGAATCGGGAGTGCTTACAATCTGACGGAAAGGATAGAATTGCCAATCGATCACTTAAACGTTATGCCAAGCCTTGCAGTAAACACCTCTGCCTCATATATCAAAAATCAATCAGCGAGGGTAGCCTTCCTGTTAAGTGGAAAGCTGGAAAAGTTACTCTGTTCATACGTCAGGCAGTATTTATTCAGCAGCAAAATATCGGCCCATATCCGTCACGCGAACATGTCGCAGATTACTGGAGCATATTATTTTAAAATTTATGAGAAGCATTATTGAAGCCAATAGCATACTCCCCAGAAACCAACAAGGACTTCGTAGTGGCTTGTCGACGACTACACAACTATGGTAGAAATTATTCATCATTTTGCACAGTGCCTTAGTATTGTCCCAAATTGATATCACTTGTGAAACTCCACTTTAAGCACCTAAATATATAAATATATCGGGCGACGGAACACTGGTAGGGTGGATATATAATGATTTTTGTGAGTGCTATCAATTTGTGCGATATGCCGCTGATTTATTTCCTGTACAGTTCAGGAGTCTATCGACGTACGGCTATTTGCTGACGATTTTGTGCTATTCCATGAAATAAACCACGCTAATGACCAGGAAAAACTAAACAACTCATTAGAAAAAATCGCAGAGTGATGCAAAAAACAGCAGATGACAATTAATTCACACAAAAATGTTTCTATGTTCATTAGAAATAAAGCTTCGAAATTTGATTATGCGTACTCGGTGAGCAATGTGTATATACAGGGTGCGGCTGCACATCGGATCTTGGCTGTACTCATCACATCTGACCTAGAGTGGACTGCGCATGTTGAAAGCATTAACAGTGCAGCAATGACCAATTTGTTCTTCCTTAAATGAGCCCTGCGACACTCGACAAAAGATAGAAACTTCTAGCTTATGTCACGCTTATGAGTCCAGTCTGAAATACATGAACGAAGCGTGGTTCTCTTGCACCAATGATCACGCTAGAAGACTCGAAATGGTGAAAAGAAAAGCCATGCACTTTATCTTTGACTGCTATCATCGCACACATTAATCTGCAGAACTTCTACAATCCGCAGGCCTTGACACGCTGCCCAGCCGTGCTAAATTACAACGCCTCAGATATTTGTATTTATTAATCCCAAAGCATTACTTGCCTATGTCGACGAGTGCGTGTCCGCTAAACGTGTCGATAGCCGTTGTGTTGCTCTCAAGAGTTAGGGTCAAACGAATGATTGTAATCGATAAAGTTTGATGTGAGGGTGATGTGCGACAAGATTTGGTGTCGATAAGATGAATTGTTAATCAGAGCCGAAAATGTAAAAAAAAACGCCGAAATAGCGCGGACGCCGATATAGTGAGTGGATGGGAAAGTAATCACGGAGGGCGAAATAGTGCAAAATACGCAAAGGACTGTAAATCAAGTTTGAAACAGATTGAAATGTAATTGATGAGTGATAACTAATCGGAAAAAGTTTGATTGACATAGAGTACTTAATTAGTAGCAAAACTCGTCGGACGGCCGAGAAGGCTGGACTGGAATATAGTAGGTAGACAGGAAAACAGCAATGGCGCCAAACTTGAAAATCCAAAATGTGTGATTGAGGTAAAAAGAGGATGTAATCAAAGCAAATGTGATTATTAATATTAATAAAAGAAAAACTGATACAGTGACTTTAAGCGCGCTGGCTGGGAACCAACGCGGCTGCCATGGTGACATATGCTTTCGCATTTCTCCACGTAAGCAGATGTAAGTGCCCTCAGAACTTTACTTCATAAATTTGTCACGGATCTCCCCGGAGCGCACTCGGACTGAAAGAATTCACTAGCTGACAGCTGTACCCACACAGACACACATTTAATACACCCTACATAACCCAAACACTAGCACACAAACTTTACTGACAGAACCAACACAAAGCACAAAGGCTATCAATACACACGACCCAGGAACACTACTGCAAGCGATTAGTACTTGCGTTCTACTGTTAGTATTCTACTGTTAGCGGTCGGCGTTCGTGCTCACAGTTGGTTCGGTGCGGATGCGCCGTTGTATGGGTCCGGTAGTCGGCGTATAGGTGGCGTTCGACGAGCTTGGGCTGCCGTCGCTGGCGGCGTCATTGGTTGCGTCGTACAAGCTCCTTGTCCAAGCGCCCGTGGAGGTGCTGCCGGTATTTTTGGCGCTGGGGCACCACCCGGATGGGTGGCAACAGCGCTGGAGACACCGCTGGCCGTAGTAGGTAGTAGTGTTTTCCGTTGACTCTCTGGAACGGGGTCAAGAATTACAGGAAGTCTGCGGTGCGAAGCCGTAGGACAAGAGCTTACCGGAGCAGCAGCCGGCGTCGCTCCCTTCCAGCCGAAGCGTCCCTGACCAGCCGGAGCCTCCACTTCTCCATCCTTCCCCCAGTGCCTAGCTCTCCCTCGCGCTTTTATAGCCTTCGCGTTAGTCAACGTAATCCTGGTCGTCGTCGTCTTGTTCTTCTCTTCTCCATCAATCATCTCTTCTCACCTCACTGAATACCTCTTCTTCATCTTCTTTAGTCTTCCGTTAATCCACTTCATCCTTATCGCCCACTTCGTCGTCGTCTTGGAACCTCTTTCGCTCATACTTTTATTTCGGACTCTTAATTATATGTGACAAGGACGCGCGCTCTCGAGAGTTTTTCATGAAGAACTGCTCACGTCATCCTAATCTTCAAGCACTCCAGCCAGCCGACTATTTTCAATGGCGATTCTGGACACAGCACACAGCACACCGCAAACGTCCAAAAGCCCACCACTAATGAAGCACACCAAAGTGCATTTTCGAAACATTAACACACCACTGCCGTTGTCAGTACGTGTCCTTATTAATCATGTAAATGTCCACAACACACTCCCTTGTATAACCACATAACAACAATAACAACAAAGGTACATCCCAGATATAGCTAAAGTTGTTTAGTTCGCTCTGTGTACAGGTTTAATTTGCAAGATATGACCTCCGTTTTGCCTGGCCCATCCGAAAACATCTCCCCCTTGATTTGGAGTACAGCTGGAATAGTCTGTCTTCATTGAAATTTGGCTTCTTTAGTACCTCATCCCCTCCAGAATTTTTCTTCCCACTGCACTTGGGAACCGTGGCAACATCGCCTATCTCCTCGGCCACTACCGAAAAGCTACTTTGGGGGAATACCGTACGGAACCTCTTTTTTCGTATTTTTCAAAACATATTTACATGGAAAACCTTATTTGCGTTTTTTATCAATAATTCATAGTATATGTCATTTATTTCCGCGTCACAAGGTACGGGCCCTTCCACTGGATCAGTAGCTTATTATGATCCGTGGGTAGCAGGGTGAGAACCCGGACGCCCGGATTCACATTCTTGAGAGAGGCTTTCTTGCCATAGCAGCCCTTATATCGTTCGCGCGCCCTTTCGAGGCCTTGATGTGCAAGCCTGCATGTTTCCTCGAACTTTTCCCGCAACTCAAGAACGTATGTGCATGTGGACTTCAGATCTGATGCAATCACCTTATTAGCCCAC
The DNA here is from genome assembly GCF_052857255.1 of Amblyomma americanum. Lineage (NCBI taxonomy): Eukaryota > Metazoa > Arthropoda > Arachnida > Ixodida > Ixodidae > Amblyomma > Amblyomma americanum. The sequence continues at coordinate 529,107,867 of NC_135497.1, forward strand.
AGCTCCTTGAGTATGACAAGTGGACCTCTAACTGCTCTCCCATACAACATCTCGAAGGGCGAGAAACCAAGATGCGGTACTTCGCCGTAAGCGAACAAAAGAGCTGGGAGATATCTATCCCAAGCCGTAGGTCTTTCTTGGCACATTTTCTTGATATTCTTGAGGGCGCCGTTGAACCGCTCTACAATCCCATTAAACACAGGATGGTATGGCGTTGTCACTAACTGTCTTACTGACAAAAAGCGCTTAACCTCCTTCATTAATTCCGAGGTGAAGTTCGAGCCCCGGCCACTCAAAACTTCCTTCGGGAACCCACAACGCGAGAACATCTCCACAAGGCTCTCCACCACTTGAATACTGTCAATAGCCTTCAATGGAATAGCGTGAGAATAACGAGTGACCACGTCAACCAGAGAATGCACATATGTATTGTCTCTGGCGGAAACTGGAGAGATTGGCCCCACAATGTCAAAAGCCACTCTAAGAAACGGTAGGTCGATGGCTGGAATCTTGCCCAGAGGTACGGGACCAACTCTTCCATTCGGAACTGTGCGCTGGCACACGTCACATGAGCGAACAAAGCGTTTAACGTCATTCTGGACACATAGTCAGAAGAACTCATTGATCCTAGACACCGTTTTTTGAACACCCCGGTGTCCGACCATAATGGCGTCATGTCCTAAGCGTAACACTGTATCTCTCATATCTTTGGGTAAAACGAGCTGTTGGACCCGCGTTATTGTGCTAAATATGCATTCCCTGTGCAAAAGACCGTTTAAAAATTGATATTCGAATAACGTACGACTACCCTTTCGTTTCACTTTTTCTCCGACTCGTTCGAAGCAGTCCTTCAAGCTCGGGTCTTCTCTTTGCCTAATTGCAATTTCTCCCAGTGTTACCCTCAGACACATCGTCACGGGAGTAGAGAATGAACGCTGCGTTGCTCGGGCTGTCGCTTGAGCTCTTGTCTCCACGGCTGACGAGAAAATGACTGCCCCATCACCCGCCTGAGCTGTCCTGGGCCTTTCCTCTTATGGCTGTGTTTCAACGTCGAGAATCCTCCACTCGTGATCGGGGTCCTCGACACTTCTTTCACCCGTAATGTTTCCCAAGATGAGATTTAGATGGGTTGCTCTAGGCATTTTGCCACTACCTGTCCGGTATAATATTGCGTGGACACTGGAATCCTGGCTTTGGGAAGGTACCTTACAGAGCTATCTACAAGAGTGACGAGCGACGCTTCCCTTGTAAGATCCTCGTCCTTCACCAGGTTTCTGCGAACCAAAACTGTGTAGGCTCCGCTGTCTCTAAGCACCAATATAGGACGGTCTCCTATTTGGCCAACCACAACCGACATTGTTGCTTTCGACTTGGCTGTTCCACTTACCGCCTCATTTTCGAGCGGCATTTGCTTTCCTTTCAGCAGTGCAACTTAAGGAGTTGTGACAAGTTCTGCCCGAGAGACAACAACGCATGCAGCATGGTCCTGGGTTCTGTATCGGCACTCATCCAGAGTATGACCCCTCCTCTTACAACCTTGACACACAACCTGTGTCTTTTGAGCAACGCTACCAGTCCGGCAGTCAATTGCACTGTGTCCCACCTTGCCGCAGAGAAAACACCTTACTGGCGCCTTAGATGCACCGCCATATGCTCTTGGTTTTGTCGCACATGTCTCTAGGACCTTTTGTGTTTCCTGTCTTGCCTTACTCATAATTCTCAGCCCTTGAGTTTTGAGAAATTGGTCTGCAGTGTCGGCAAACTCTTCTAGTGAACACAACTTTCTTTCAGTAATAGCTCTAGCTTTGAGCTGCAACCCACTAAAAAATGCTCTGTGACCAGCATGTCACGCACTCCTGCAAAACTCTTCTCTGTGTTTTACATACCAAGCCACCTATCAAAATAGTTAGTCAGCCTGTACGAAAACTGCTTAGAGGTTTCAGAATCCCCAGGTTTTGTGTTACGAGATCTCTCACGAAAACCCTTTGCCATAAGCCTGAATCTTTAGAGGAGTGCCTTCTTGACATTCTCGTTGTCCATGATTTGAGCAGCATACATCCTTTCAAACACATTCATAGCCTCCCCGGCGAAACACATGCTCATTGCCGTTGCCCATTCACTATGCTGCCAACCTTGGCCAATGCCATCCGCTCGAATCGTTGCATATATGCCTCCAGATCATCTCTTTTGTTATCAAAAGGAGTTATCAGCTTTCTTGGAAAAACTCTGGCTGGTCTAGGAGATTCTGTACCCGTTAAGGAAAGCTGATCATTGTCCGTGACCTCCACATATTCTCCCGCGATATGCGCGTGTTTCCACAAAAGAAACTCCTTCTTCCGTTTTATCCTTGTGTTCTTCTGCCTCGCGAGCTCTTCTCGCCTCCCGCTCTTCGGCTTCGCGAGCGTCTGCGCGTGCTTGCGCCCTTTCCTCTCTCTGCCTTTTTGCCTCTTATTTCTCCTCGTCAGAGACGCATCGCCTTATCCTTGCTTGAGCGCTAGTTCTGACGTTTTTGCCAAATTCATATTTTCTGTCGTCGAGAGATCGTTAAGTTGAGACGAAGCAAAAAGAAACAGAAATTAACACCTAACACAGGCTCGCCACTAATCTTTGTCAGGAATTTCCCCGGAGCACACTTGGACCGAAAGAATGGACTAGGCGACAGGTGTACCCACACAGACACACATTTAATACACCCTACGTGGCACAAACTCTAGCACACAAACCTAACAAAACTAACAGAAAACACCGACTATCAATACCCACGACCCGGGAACGCTACTATAAGCGTCCACTACTTGCGTTCTTCTCTTAGCGGTCTACTGTTAGCGGTCGGCGTTCATGATCACGGTTGGTTCGTTGCGGATGCGGCGTTGGACAGGTCCAGTAGCCGGCGTCTAGGTGGCGTTCGAAGTGCTTGGGCTGGCCTCGTTGGCTGCGTCGTACAAGCTCCCGGTCCAATCTCCCGTGGAGGTGCTGCCGGTGTTGTTGGCGTTGGGGGCACCACCCGGATTGGGTGGCAACAGCACTGGAAGCATCGCTGGCTGCAGCAGGTAGTAGCGTCCTCCGTTGAATCCCGGGAACGGGCTCAGGAACGGCAGGAAGTCCGCGGTGCGAAGCCTTACAACGCGAGCTCTACGGAGCAGCAGCCGGGGTCGGTCTCATCCAGCCGAAGCGTCCTTGACCCACTGGAACCTCCGTTTCTCTATTCTTTCCCCAGTGCCTTGCTCTCCGTCGTTCTTTTATAGCCTTGGCTTTAGTCCACGTAATCTTTGTCGTCATCTTCTTCTCTTCTCCACCGATCATCTCTTCCCACCTCACTGAATACCTCTTCTTCACCTTCTTTATTCTTCGGTTAATCCACGTCATCCTTATCGTCCACCTCATCGTCTTCTTGAGACCTCTTTCGCTCATACATTTCTTTCGGACTCCCTATTATATGTGACAATATGACTAATGATGTCACCTACACACTTTGTTATATTAGCCGCCCAAGGGTAAATCGCCAAAAGCATGCACTCACTCTTGAAGAATTTGTTTTTTCCAATAATACCTTTCGATGTTAATATTTTCCATAATTAGTTCGAGATTAGGACCAGTTTCACCGATCAATTAAACTTCAGCCATCCATGGACAAAATTATCAAGCTAGCTGAAAGCTCTGTTCTTATATTTACTAAAGCATGAATATGATTTTTTAGCGCTGTGCATTGTTCTAATATAATTTTAATATTCAGGTGCCATTCTTGTTTCATGACTTGACTCCTTCATTGTCTATGCAACTTGTCTATGCAACACAATTGCATTTGTGTTCTTGTCTTCTCCTGCAAAAATCCTATGAATAGATAGGGAGCGTTCTGAAATAAATAAATATTCATAGCAGCCTCCCCACTATGTCAGGCAGCAGCTCATTAAGTAATGAGAGGGTGGGCGGGTAGAGCAACTTGGGTGGCAATGGTGGCCACCAACCTAGGTGGGAAATGTTCTTCAACTGCGAACTTTCTGAGAAACCTGTTAACTTTCCTTAGTAGCTCTATATCTGCGTACGGATGGATGGTAATGAGGAATTGCTCTATATCTGAAGGTTAAACGGAGCTTATAAAATTAGGTAATGAATTTTAGCCTTAAACAATTTGCTTTAACGAACAGTTTTTGCGAAGAAATGCATATGTCATTCACATTACCTGTTGGCGAGGGAATTCGAATAAAGTAATCAGAAAATTTTACGCAATTACAGACATCAGTATTCCTTCTGTTTTGCACTTTTTGTGCCTAATGAGCTGACAAAGCTGATTCTGATCTATAGCTCGCATATCAAGAAGAAAAGAGAGTTGAGTTACAAAAGGATAGAATTCTGGCTACGAAGACGAAAAGGTCATGATAAATTAACTTGTTGAGTCCAAACTAAACCGATTCCGTTGAAGCTAAAAAATTGAAAATTGGTTTCTGGGGAACGGACATGGCGCAGTATATCTCTCACTTTTCGGCGGAAACCTGAACGGCGCCGTAAAGGAAGGGATAAAGGAGGGACGAAGAAAAGAAAGGGAAAAATACGTGCCGTAGCGGAGGGCTCCGGAACAATTTCGACCACGTGGGGATCTTTAACGTGCACTGACATCGCGCAGAACACGGGCGCCTTAGAGTTTCGCCTCCACCGAAACGCGGCTGCAGCGGTCGGGTTTGAACCCGAATGCCTTAACCACTGAGCAACCGTGGAAGGTATTAAAAAACTTATGTGCTAATGTTGTCCTCGAGGAAGATGCAGGTGTTTTCACTTTTTTTTAACTCGCATCAAAAAGGACGAGGGGTCAGCCAACACGTGTAGTTCCTTTCTGCCAGTCTCTTGGCGGCTTCACTTGCGCTTTTTGTTTGTTTAGGTTTTCGTGAAAAAATAGATTCAGTCGTCAACTACATGACCTCAAAAGTAGGCCCACGTAAATCAAAATATGCATGGACTGTTTGCTTTCACCTATTGCTATCTCTCATTTCGCCAATGGCACTGCGGCAAGCCGCCTGGCGAGTGGCTGAAACGCAATCTATGCGTTGGCTAACTCCTCTTTTCGCAGGCGAGATCAAAAAAAGGCGGAAGCCGGGCATTTAATTCGATTTAATAGAAAAATGGGCCGCCAGGACAGTAATTGGAAGAATCTAAGAATGCTATCGTGCAGATCCAGTTCCCGCGGTAAGAAGACCAGCCGAAAGTCCTATTTAGTGTACCTTTCATAAAAGGCACTACTGAAGGGTAGCAACGTGCGCATCGAACTAGGGATCGGGTGCACTCAAGGGCAAAAAAATGAAATGAATCCAGGATACGGTGGGCACCGTTTCTTTACAGTTTGCGTCTACAACAGCCACATAACTCGGATCTCGCTGGTAGAGGAAACAATGAACCTGCTTTTAAATATTACATCGGGCAACCCTAGTAAGCGTTGACTTGTGTTACAGCCAGACATGACGCGGTGACGAACGGTGTTGAAGAATGCAAATCTCAAAAACATCCCGTTTTCGACAGATTCCACGAACGATGGATTTGACAGCACACCCACTTAAGTGCCTTATTGTCCCGTAAAAAGGCTTCGCATTCCCTGGCTTCAACTTGGTGTGGTCTTCGCCACCGTCTTTTCTGGCGGCTAGCTCGGCGACGCTCAGTACGGGCGTGTCCAGGACGACGAAGTCCGAGGTACCAAAAAGCACCGATCGTGTCATCTGCCCCATCGCATTGTCGAGAAGTACTTTGGTTTGGGCTAGTTGGTGCATAGCGCCTGTCCTGTTTTGTTCGTGTGCCTCTTTGATCCTCGTTGTTTTCGCGCCATCCTGACATCTTAAAAAGCATTGTCGAGGCCTCTTACGTTGGTTAACTTGAATTCCTAGTTTGCAGAGCGTCATACAGAGACTCTCTCCTGTGATTGATGTATGGGTGCACTGCAAAAGCATCGCGCTAATTACAGTACCCATGTGGTTCGAACACAAGGCCGAACACGTTGAGGACCGCCTCCATGTTGTAGGACATGCAACTCACCAGGCGCTACGCTTGAGGACAAGAACCTTTGTGAGGACATCACAAATGCTGTAGATCCACCTGGACTCGTTAAACTTGCAATTTAGGTGGACACTTTGGTAGCAGGGAGCGCAAACCAATGGTGTCGTAACAATGCAGGCGGCGTTCAAAGTTTGGGAAGGGGCATCAGGTGAGACAGAGGCTAGAACCTGAAATTAAGGCGACGGCTTACACCACGCAGCAGCGGAGTCACACTAAACGCGAATATGAGTGGGATGAGTAAAATTTATTACTCGCGGAGTTTATGCACATTTGTATGGCGTAATATCACAACACAAGGTGACCCACAAGGCAAGTCTTGGGCCATCTTAGGAAAACTGAAAATTAAAAATTTGGTTTAGGAGAAAGGAAATGGCGCAGTATCTGTTTCACAGTTTGGCGGACACCTCAACCGCGCCGGTAGGGAAGGGATAAAGGAGGGACTGAAAGAAGACTCCTTGTGGTCCTCTTGTAATAACCAAACACATTACTTGGAAAACCGTCAAACACCTTTTCATTTCTGTCACTTAATTCGATTTGGCAATGCTTCAATATTGGAAACACTACCATTGTCTTGTTTTCGCATCTGTGCAGTGTACTGTCCCCGAATACCCTGGTTCGAACCCGACCGCGGCGGCCGTGTTTCAATGAACACGAAACGCAAAAGGCACTAGAGACTTGACGTTACTAGTGCGCGAGCGGCGCGAACTTGATTGCCTTACCTATTTTGTAAATAGTGTACAAAGCTGCCCCCTGTACTTTCTTGCTATCGCTCCGCTCTATACTTGTCCTCCCTATCCTCTCCCTTTCCCTTTCAGATCCGTCGGCTGCAGTTCAATGCACGTTAAAGATCATCAGGTGGCCGAAATCATCAGGTGTCCCTCATAGCCCGAGTCACTTTGGGATGTTAAACCCCTATAAGCCCATGAGTGAGGGAGTGAGAGTGAGAATGTTGAAGAGGCTGGTGACTGGAGCCCATTTGGTTGGGCCCTCAGTCCAAAGCTCCGGACGCTTCCACCGAACTTTGAGGCAATGAGATAGAGCGCTGCCTGGTCGTCGAGGCGTGCGCTCAGCTTCTATTCCCACAGAAGTATTTACTCATTAGCAGTGAGAAAACCTGCGGGCATAAATTTAACAAAGCAATTTCATAGTTGAGGAAAGAATCGTAATGATCAGGGGATAAAACGTGGGACTTTTGCTCATCTAATGCAGTTGCCTAACACCTGGGAACACGAGGACAGAGTCCTTAATTGTTCCCCAAAATAGGAAGAATTTCAAGTTACAAAGGTACTGCGGCAGCTGCATAGCTTTCCTTTGTGGCCGCTAGCTTCCCATTGTTGCTTGTTACTAATTACTCTGTTATGCATGATTAACTTCGTATTTGGAAAGATGAACGGCTGGTAAAGGCTTGCCGAAGAGAAGGACTGGTAATTGCCACCCCCTGATATTCCCTTAACATGCACTGAATTCTGAGTAGAACAAAATCGCTTTCATAAAAAGTCAGGAGCTGTTTAACTTCGGCACCAGCGCGCTACATGAACTGATCTCGAGCGCTGCGACAACATTCCAACATCTAAGCGCGGAATTCCTGTGCCGCTTCATGAGAGCTTTTGTTGGGTGGTAAAAAACACAAACTCCTAAATTTACTTTTATTGTATCGGAATACGCCAAGATATGTGGCCCTGCGACAAGATTCTTGGCTTATTCGATTTTTCATAGGAATGGTGTTTTTACATTCGCGTGAAGAGAAGGCACTGGACAATATTTTGCAGACTGAGGATAACGGTTAAAGCAAAGCTGATTTGCAATAATGCAGGCTCTAAAAATGGGAGGAGCGTAAAACTGGCCAAAAGAGGAATAGTCATTGCATGAAATCAGATGTAGTGTCAGGCAAGAGGTGTGAACATGGCCTGTAAAAAAAAATTTACTCGTGTACTTTCAGCTGGAGCACATACGTGGCTTGACTTTTGTTTTCGAGTAAAGTGTCTACCGAATTACATAGCCACAGATCTCTTGGAATAAAAGATCTCGTCAGAAAGTACTAAAGTATGATATGTGCGTGTTCGCGCTTTATTTCCGCCTGACTGTGCGTCTTAGCACACAAGAAAGGCAGTGTCATTATCAATATGGATAAGACAGTAAATAAAGTCGAAGAATTTAACACACCGAGGGTGCCGATGGATCGGGCAGCTCATTTGTAAAGAAAGCGAACGTAAAGTAAGCCTTACGCGCAATCCAGTCGGGGAAAGTCACGGCTGAGCTTCACGCAACTTCAGGTGATCAACGACGGTGATGAACGTTTGATAGACAGACATGCAACCCGATATACGTAGTACCTGACGACCTCGACAGCACTCGAATCTTTGTTGAACACTATCGTCTTGTTAAACATACCCAACAATTTCGGAAAAATGTATTTGGGTGGGGAACCATTGATGAACGTAATTTTATTTATAATGAAAGATACCACTATAACAATAAAAATATCCGCAGATCCCCGACGGCAGTCTTGCATTTTTTTCTATTCACGTTTTTGCTACCGTCAAAAGTTTTCTCCGTTGTGTTTTTATAGCACTCCTAACTGTTCGGTGCGATTAATGGAAACACTTGAAAAGAAAGTTTTTGCTACATATAAGAAGAGCGGGCCCTTACATCAATATTTTGATAAGAGATTTATTTGACAGATATTTTGACAGATTTCTCACTTTTCAAAATTTTTGCCCTCGAATGTTAGACATGGTATGAAAAGGCGCACGTCAACACTTGAAAAACTATAGGCCTATAGAAAGGTACTCGTTATTCGTATTTGATAAGACGTAGACTTCGAAAAACCAAACGATGAGGCTGGGTGTAGGAAAGGACACTCGACTCTCACTACGTTCACACTACGTTTACACCACTTATTCTGTGATAGAAAAATGCGAAGGATATAAACAACCTCTCTGTATAGCCGCCGTATATTGTGGAAAAACATTTGACCCAATCGAAGCAACAGTAGACGTAATCAGGGTATAGAAATGCATACGTAGAGGTACTCCGGTGTGCTAAATCTGTCTAAATTTTCTAGCATATGCGATGACCGCACTGCTTCGAAGGGAAGCTATATAATTCAAATCACTATATCAGGCAAGGAAACACAATCTACCTTGTATAATTCAGCGCGGACTTTAAAGGACTTTAAAGATTAAATGAACCATCTTGTGCATGTGAACCACCCATCTCTGGCCCTTCTTTGCATGTGTGAGCTCAGCGTTTTAGGTTCAAACATGAAGAAATCTGCTACATATCCGCAGTGCAGAATTTCTGAGCACTGTCTTTTTTTAAAGCGAAAGCTTTGCTACTCTCATCCGTAGCTTGTTTGGCGTATGTTTCATAACCACCTGACGTCGCTGAGCGGCAGGTGTACCGAAACAATATGAAGCGGGAGGTTCGAAAGCAAAGGAAAGGCGCATAACTGGTCCCCTGGGAAAGTGGACACCTCTGTCGCGCATTAAGCTACCTGGCGGTGGTAACAGATGTGGGCTGCATGTGTTGGCATTGACAACGTTGTAGCAGAAACACTGCACTAAAGCTCAGTGGTTGGGGCGCTCGACTACTGATTCGGAGTAGCCGGATTGGAACCCGACCGCGGCAGCTCCATTTCGATGGAGTTGAAACGCAAAGGAGCCAGTGTGCTGTGCGACGTCAGTGCGCGTAAAAGATGCCCATTTGGTCAAAATTATTAAGGAGCCCTCCACTATGGCACCTCTTTCTTGCTCTCTTCATTCACTTCCTTCTTTACGCCTTTCCTTAGGGCGTGGTTCGGTTGTCCACCGAGATTGTGAGACACTTACAGTGCCATGTCCTGTCCTCAAACACCAATATCAATTTTTCCAGCTGCAGCTCGGCTATGTCACATGAATATGAAACACGCCTAACTTTAACTACGGAAGGGAGTAGTAAAGCTTTCGCTTCATTATTCGCAGGAAACTAAAGGCTGTCTACATGCTGTGAAGACGAAAGGTTTAGTGTGTCATCGTGAGCGTTCGACCTCGACGCAGGTTCCACACAGAGGAAATGTAACGAAAACGCGCCTCACAACGCTAATCCCACTAACGGTGAATACACAAAGGTCTGAGTGTTTCACTCGGATATTCGGTTCCAATTTCTGTCTCGAACTAGCCTCCTACCTGATAAGAAACGCAGGCTTTGGGGAACGAGCAATATGTGGCACCATTCGCAAAAACGCTCTATAATAAATAATAGAATTGACTCTGCTGCGGCGTAGAACTAAGCCTGCTCGGCGGTTGTCGTACGTATGCCTGCCGCTCTCGGCCATGCTTCCCGCTCAGCAACCGAGTACACTAACCACGGCTCAACCACTCCACAGACGAGATCTGCGGGATGATCCGCCGCATCACCAACCGGTGGGGCGGTCTGATGGAACGGGACGCATTATGCCTGGTGACAGCGTTCATCATCCACGGTGGACATACCGCCTACCCGTCTACAATGCCACCAGAACGGAGGAGCAGAAAATAGAAGCCCAAATCCGCGAGGCGTATAAATCGCACTCGGTCTTCCGAAATCTCTGCCAACCGATGCCATCCATGCCATGGGTGCCTTCGGTATCTATGCGGAGCACAAGGAAGCCCTCATAACTGCTCAAGAGCGCCATCTGCGCCTCAGCCGTACAGAAATCAGGACACTTCAGCGGCTGGGACGTCACCTCAACACAAAAAACGTTCAGGCACCACGGACTGGGCCACTCTTGGCAACCCGCGGAGAGTATCGCGCCCTTTCAATTCCAACCAATTACACCACGGTGCACAACGAAAGGCCCAAGCCAAGCAAATACAGCATAATTTCACACGTCGCAAAGCAAATATTCTTTACTCTGACGTCAGCCCCTACCAAGGTCGGACGGCTGCGGAAGCAACCGTCACAACCAACCTCGGGGAGGAGATAGCCAGCACCTCGGTTCAAAGTCGAAAGAGCATAGCCGAGGCTAAGGAAGCCGCAGACGCGTTTGCCATCAAGAACGCTCACGAGCGACTCGCAGAAACCCTGCAAGGCATACCTCAATGGGGAACTCTGCCAAGCGGCCGCTCACATCATGAGGAATCGCCCTCCCGGTACCTGTCACAGTATTCTTTAGATCGCAGCCCACGAAGCCGTAGATGGCAATGAGGCGCTGACAGGATAGCTTGAGGCCGTACATTCTGAGCTCCGTCGCCGTCTACCCCCGGATCTTCGTCTCCTATAACATTCAATGAAATTATAGACTACCACCGACTTAGTCGCACGATATACGCAGCCCCCACAAACACCTCACTTGTGAGGACGCCACTATAAGGCGAAACATGCAAGCCTGCACAGAACTAAACGTTGCTCGACACAATAAGATTTGGCCCGCGCAATACTCAACAAAGGCATGTCCGGCCTGCAGAAAGATTTCAGACATCCTCCACATGGTTTGTAACTGCCCCGAACGACGTAAAGCGTACTGTTTAAAGGAACTTAGCCGTGAGCAGTGGGAGCCGAATCTGGCTCACACAGAGTTCCCCCTTCAGCACCAGATTATCGTTCAGGCCTGGAGGGCCGTATTCGCCAATAGTTTCCCGGGCCTGGGTGAACCACCCGCGTGATTACTGTATATTAAAAAGTTAGTTCGCTCTCTCTCTAACCGCTCAACTTTGGCGCGGGGAGTCGATAAAAAAGAAAGAAGTAAGGATGTTCGATTTATAGTAGCCTAAAAGCGAAGCTTGATACCGCGTCAGAAACGCCATCGAAAGACAAAAACCGCCGGTTATAAGCAAACCATTCATTACAAGAACCACCAAGTGCATCTCGTCCACCAAAGAACGTCTATTATGCAACCACAGACGTATACGCTCGGACTACAAAAATATCCAAATGCTGATCGCGGAATTTTGACATTGCTTCAACACACACTGGAAGTAATGTACAGATTTGACTTTCCGACGCATCTCTCAGAGAAATTAGTAATCTCAGGGCCCGCAATGGAGCGGTTGGATCCAAAACTCATTCAGCGACTACGGTTTAAAACATGACATAGAAACATTTTACAGTCTTATTGAAGGTGAAGTATCCCAATAAGGCATAATGCAGTAATGAAAAAAAAACGGTGTCAAACCACAGAAAACAGCCCGAAATAAATTATGCACATTTTAGAAATGAAGTTATGACAGGGTCATATTACACATAGAAAAAATATTGCGGTGGTGGAACCTTAATTTCGTGGCATGTGTACCGCTTAAGCATCGCATCAAAGAATAGAATGTTCCTTTCAATTTGACGCAATGGTGGTAGAGGGTCGATATGATTTCTCAGCTTCTTTCACGAGCTTGTTGGAGACCGGAATTTGTGACTTACTTTAAGTTCCACTCCAAAGATATCTTTTTTTTGGAATATATAGGACTTCAAGGTAATGTTGATGCCTTCGGTCAAGTTGATGAAAGGCCCTGTGGAACCGCAGGGATCACAGTGCACCCAGGTGGCGTTAGGCCGCTGGTTCATGTACATAGAACGGAGGAGGCCAGCGTCCATGAATGTCAATTCGGGCCAATGGTGCCTGCGTTCAAAACAATTAGAACGCCGTGATTTCTACCTATTTAGAGCGTAGAGTATATGTGATTGAATTTATTTCTCAGAGTAATTATGGTCGCAGTGCCAGCGGTTGCTTTAGAACTCTGAAAGACAACGCATGAAGGATGCCTAGCTGCTTCGTTGCCCGTTTGATTCAGTTGTAAAAAAAATAAGAGGTGTTTATTGTTCTTGTTGTTTAAGTTTTTTGTTTCTTTTTCGTTTTTAATATCCAGATGCGAAAGCAAATATATAAAAAGAGAAGTGCTGAATATTTTTTGTTACTTTCGGCTTCAGACTGTTGCACAATCCGCCCTTAGAAGCCACACGTGCGCTTTAAAATGAGGACCGTATGTCATCATAATGGACCAAAAAGAAAGGCGCGTTAGCAAAACCTTGATTTATGGGAGTTTAACGCACAAAAGCGACTCAGGCTATGACGGACGCCGTAGTGAAGGGCTCCAGAAGTTTATACCACGTGGGGATGTTGAACGAGCACTGACATTGCACAGTACAAGGGCCTCTACAATTTCGCCTCCAACGAAATTCGAACACCGCGGCTGTGATCGAGCATGCAAAAGCTGCAAAAGTAGCACCGCCATCTTCCCCAAAGGAATTTAGAGTGCTGCTCTTTGCGCACATTGCATTAGTCTATGGTCTACAATCCGCCGCAGACAATACTTTGCAGTGCAGCGGTCGCGAAAGCGTCTTTTGATCGACATCGTCCCATACGATGCGGATTTCCGATTAATTTCGACCGAATCAGGAAAGTACCCCTCCCCCGTCCCAGGCGCAGTATCAAACCAAAACTACAAAGTCCATCTGTGTGTGAATGTTGAGTGTGAACAGCTTACAGAGAGAAGCATTTTAGCAGGCGCTCTCAGAGAGAAAAAATATTGTGAGGTGCACTAGTCTCCTTACGTACGGAAATGCGAAAGCTGTGCGCGGTCTGCCACTTGCGCCATCTGCTAGACAGGCGCCGTACGTTGCGAGAGGGCTTTAGTGGGTGCCGCATGAGGGCGCTACGAATGCATGCCAAGCACAGAAGAAACTTACCGCAAATGAAGGAAATTTGGTACTCACTTGAATGCGACATCTATAATTAACATGTTCCTAATTACTCGTGTAGGCCTCAGTAACTATCTCGAAGATATGCTTGTAAGAACTGTGCATTCTCTAGATACGCCTGTATTCAGCTTCAAAGGTCGAAGAGCCTTGGCGGAGTAGCAGCGTCCCCGTTCCGCATGCCGGCGGGTTCGATTTCCACCCAGACCCTAATTTTCTTTTTATTTTTTATCATACAACTTATGATTGACACTCTGTGCGGACACTTCCGCGAACAGCCTCTGCCTACAACTTCCGTCGACGCGACTCATGAGCCAAGAAAGAATTTCGCCTGAAAACAGTCCTGAGTTTAGAACAGCCCTCTATTAATTGTTCGAAACAAAGGCACTTTATTTACGAATATCTACCGAAAGCTCAAAGAGGTATATTGAGGCACTATAAATGGGCACTATGAAATTTTAATAATTTTCAATGGCCCGGAGTATTTTCTTGCCCTGGATTGTGCAGGCTAGACGACAGGGATCTGTCGTGACCATTAGTTTTCGCGGAAATTAGGGCTACCCCTCTACTCGTTCTGATGGCGCATGGCGAACAACCTACGTTTTTAAGGGTCGCAATGTTAGTTTAAAACTAAATTAAACGGGAATTTCACTGCTGGTTTCAGAGCTTAACTGTCCGCAATTTGTGCACCTCAAGCAGCTGCAAATCCCGTAAAGTAGTATCCACCAACCGAGGAGACCGCGATGTGGTCTGGCGAGACATTTTTGGTTTATGGTTTTTTGGGAAAAGGAAATGGTGCAATATTTTTCTCATACATCGACGGACACCTCAACCGCGCCGCAAGGGAAGGAATAAAGGAGGGAGTGAAAGAAGAAAGGAAGAAAGAGGTGCCGTATTGGAGGGCTCCGGAATAGTTTTCACTACCCGGGATCTTTTCCGTCCACTGCATCGCACAGCACACGGGCGCGTTAGCGTTTGGCCTCCATCATTTTAGAAAATATCATTTAGGCACGCGTATTTTGAATCGCGTCGCGCACTTCGAGGGAGCCCGCGAATTAATCAATGATTTCTGAAAGGTTTCTTAGCATGAGCGTGAGACAAATACTTGCGAAAATCACGCACGATGCAGGCCCTGTAGCAAACGCAGATTTAGTGATATCTAATCCGACTGGTTGAGCGTAGTTTCGGCAAGACAATTTTCTTGGCCATTAGTGAAAAGAAACCTTCGAAGTGTCATACATCCTACAAGGCTATGTAGAAAACTCCCTGCAAAATACGTATTTCTGAGATGGAATTACGTGCAGCGAACGTTCTTACCTCAGAAGATGAATTATATTTGGAACCACGTCGTAATCGTATTGAATGGCACCATCCCCGTCGTAGAAGCTCTTCGGAAGATACCGTCGCAGTGGGCTCGCCATCGAGCGCCTTGACATTTGGAATAGGCCGTAAAGAGTATTTAGTACCCGGTAAGTGGTGACGAAAATTAATGCGCCAGCGAACGCTCCAATTAAGAGCAACCTGCGAGAAGGAAATTGGATTCCATCAGGGAGGGCAGTGTTAAAAAAATAAAAATTGTTAGAAGCTTCGGCCGCTGTTTCAGAGATAAAACGATGGCAGGAGCCTATGGAAGAGTGCAGGCCAATCGAAAGATCATTGGCTTGACTTCATACTTTTAAGATTTTAGAAATGATACGGAAACAGACAGGGGCGATTGTGAGCGCTGATATCATAATCGATAAATTGCATACGCTTCGTACACGAAATGCTGCTTGTCATTTCATATTGCTTTAAGAACAGGGTGCGCTAGCACTGCTCACAAGTTATTTGCATTCCTTCTAATAAGTGTTGCGCAATGCCCAGAGCCGGGTAGCCAGTCAGAGGTCGTCACGTACTATTATCTTGGCTCTCTAGACATGTATACATAGACATACGACGTGGCAGATGCGCCAGAGGCTGGGACTTCTGCGCATCCTGGTTCCTCAGCTGTTGTTGTTGTTGTTGCTGCCTCAAATACGATGGCACATACCCACGGTGGGGGATTGGCTAGGGTTTGTTGAAGATCCAAACAGGAAAAATCTCGTCAAGGTTGATCTCTAGCGGCTCATATATTGAGAGGACTCTGAGAGAAAAGGAAAATCACGAATTTTGAGAGAGCTTGAGGAAATCGAAGTGAAAATCAAGGAACAAAGTGTGCGAGTAGAATAACTAAATTTTTAGAATGAATCAGAAAGAAAATAATTTTGAGAGGAAAGTAAAGGCGTCGAGAATGCAACATAAAAATCTCCCGGTTTCAGCGATATACTTGTGAAGAAGCTGACACGCATGCCTAATGGCATGCCCTTGACAGTTGCACCGAAGGAGAGGAGGACGGGAAGATTAAACAGCAGCCCTAATTCAGCAACAGGCAGTGCTTGCAAGGGTTGTTGTGAAACAAACTAATCTCACACAACCAGTCTGTGGGATCGGCCAAGTATTTAGTGGAGTAGAAAGCTAACCATTCGGACAATTGAAAAAAATAGGAAAAAAGGAAAAGATTAGAAACATTTAGAAAAATCACAAAAAAACAAGCCGGTTTAGCATTGCGAGAACGAAATATGGTGCGAAAGCTGTTTGGCGCAAAAACAGCGAAAGCTTTATTACTCCTTGTTCCGCAGGTTTCGCCAGCTCCGTCGCTTTACGAGGGTGTGGTTGAGGGCTAGTTCGTATAACATTACTGAAAAGAGAACGGCGCGAACACAGGACAAAGGGAGGAACGTACGACACAGGCGCTGTGTCGTACGTCGCTTTAAACCTCAGCGGCCTTCATTCGCTCCAGAACTGCGGCGAAACTGATGAAGAGCGGAGCTTCGAATGCAAAGTCAAGACGCATATCTCGCCCCCTGGGCAGTGGGCACCGCCGTCGCACTTTAAGCTACGTGGCGCTAGTCACATACGTGCGCTGTAGGAGTTAGCATTGATAATGTGGCAGAAACACCGCACTGAAGATACAGACCTGTGGTGTTTATTGTGTTCATTGACGTTGAAGTTGATCTTCTGGACTAGACGTTCTAGGTCAGAGGATGCCGTAATCGTGCTTTGAGGTATATGGCGGGGGTGAGACAGAGATGAGGGCTGTATGCGCTAACAATAGCGGTGAAAAAGTTGCGCTGCGTTCATTGGGTGAGCAATGTCTCGAGATCAACCATTAACTGCCCCGTGCCAGGGTGGCTGGGTGGGCGCGCTGCCTATCCAGTGTCCGGAACGCACTTGACGTTACAGACGCCAAGCCACGTCTAGTTGCCCGATTCACCGAAGCTTTCGCTTTCCAGCCCGGTTCAGCAGCAGAAATCTCAGCTCATTTTTTGAAGCGAAGGTTTCACTACGCTAGGTCAAGCCGAATTCGCAGTGCGTTGCCGGTTGACATACAAGTGGGCTAGAGGTCAAGTGTGGCTATAGGCCTTACCACATGTGGTCCACCATGGTATCGCACCAGTTGACCTTTGAATTTTGAGCAACTGCTCGTCGTACAGCATTCTGGTTGGTGTCATAGCATTTCTATTTTCATATAGCTTGCATGTTTCTGTGAAGTTGGAGGCTATCTTTTGACACGGGTTCGCACCAGTGACATATGCCCCTTAAATTGCATGATTTCTGAGACCTACGACCGGGGTTTGGACCGATTACTCATGTGCATTTCCCGTTCGGGATGTCCACCGAGAGCGTGGCCGTGTTTACAGAGGGCGACCTGCTGACCCCGCTGTCTCCTACGACAGATGGTATCCGAGAGATATGACGTGACTACTCCGCAGGGTCCGCCAGTCTTGGTATACGACGCCACAGCTTAGCCCCAAATATTCTCGAGCACACTGCGGTGCTCTCCGCCTTGATGTCTTAGTGGCCAGCCATATGCGTTCTGGGTCAAGTGGCGATTTCCCTACCATTCTCAGCGCGGCGCCGGCATGCCGGAACTGCAACTGCGCTTTTGCTCGGTCACAACAGCGACAGTGTTCCGAAGTGTCAAGCAGAAAGCCTTTCATGGCTCGTGATTTGCGTGGACGGAAGTTGTAGACCAAGGCTGTCCGCAAAAGCGTCCGCACGAACTGTCATTTGATGTCTAGGTGGGAATCGAGCCCGGGCCGCCGGCGTCCGGGACGGGGGCGCGGCCACTCCGCCATGCCAGGTCCACGTTAGAAGGTGAATAAAGCACGTCTAGTGAATGCACAGTTCTTAAAAAGCGCACCATCGATATATGTACTGAGGCCTACATGAGCAATTGATCTGATTTGATTGATTTAAGGGGTTTAACGTCCCAAAGAGACTCAGGCACTGAGGGACGCCGCAGTCAAGAGCTCCGGAAATTTCGGCCACTGGAGTTTTAACGCACACTGACATCGCACAGCACATGGGCCTCTAGAATTTCATTATGAGCATGTAGTTACAGATGCCACAATTACAGATGTCAAAATTTTCCTCCGTTTCCGGTTATTTTCCCCTGTATTTGGCCTGCAGTTGTAGCGCCATCAAGTGGCATGCACTGAAACTCAGCTTCGCAATGTATGGCGCTAGCCCGGCAGATGGCGAAGTGGCGGAAAGGGCGCAGATTTTGCATTTCCGCACGAAGCAGACTTTAGTGCACCTGGCAATTTTTTCAACGTGAGTTCCTCAGAAGCTTCTTAGAGAAGGTTTAAAATGTGCGCCGCAATCAAAGGCGGTGTACTCGTGGTATTTAGAACCAGCAATAACAGCACTAACGTAAATGTAAAATGAAACTGGAGACTGAATTGCTGAAACCAATGCTCCTACCCAGATAGCCTAAAAGCGAAAATGTTTTCTGACAACAGGTGCAACTGCCATGACACCTGCAGTTTTAACAAATTAGCTAAGGATGCCCACAAGCAATTCACCATATTTCACATGAACACGTGTAGTACACGAAACATGCAATATTATAAAAGCGACTTATTCGAGTCACTGGAAATTGGACTTCACACTCTGCTATTCCCGGAAACATGGCTGTCAGTAAATGATAATCCTCCTGATTTTGAGAATTATGTGTACAACGGTTTAGCGCAGTCTTATGGCCGAGGAGGCGGTGTGGCTGTCTACGTTAAGCAACCAGCAAAGTATTAAGTAATTGAGGAATTCTGCATAATAAATACCCATTTTTAAAGTATAATGATTCGTCTAAATGCAGTTTTTGTTGTTAAAATTTATAGGCCTCCAAAAGGTAACAAACTGCATTTCTTTGACTTCCTGGACGACATGCTCTCTACCTAATCAGTTCAGGTTTCTCCTTTGTGGTAATGGGTGACGTAAATATCAACGTGTTATATGATGATGTTCCATGCAAAAAACTGAATGAGCTCATGGCTTCATTTGCATGTGGCAATGCGATCCCGAAACCTATAAGGTTAACAGCACAATCTGCAACATTGCTTGATACTTGCGTCACGAATTTGCCTGACAGTATCTAGAGATATGCGATCATCTTTCGACTTTTCCCGCACGCATACGGAAACCGTAAAGTGTAAGAGAAACGTTGTTACAGCGCTATCAGCGACTGAGCGCTAAAGAAGTTTCGTTCCCTTGTAATGGCCGCTGACTGGAGTCCTGTACTATACGAATGCAACCGAAACAGCGCGTACAACTTGTCTTGTGATAAATTGCTCCTATGTTATGAAGAAGCATTTCCATTACGACAAACTAGACCTGTAAAAAAAATTCGTAAACCATCAAATAAATTTTTCTTGTTAAAAAAGATAAAGGAAAACAATATGTATCAAGCTTTTGTAAAATTTAGGTACTTGAGCACGTTCCCTGCGTTAAATGAATACAGAAATGAAGTCAACAGCGAGGTTAGGCAACCAATACTAACCTATTATGAAAAACTGTTCGCAAGAGTAATTACCGATCCCAGAAAGATTTGGGCAGAGTTTAAAAACATCAGTCGTGGAAATACAAGTCCAATTGTAAGCATTAAAATGCTGTCAGATTTGGTAAACGGGAAGGAGGCCGCATCCGCACTGAACCATTATTTTCTGAATAGTTGCGAGAAAATCAGCACGAATGTAGATCACGCGGAAGAACTTGTGCTGCAGAAGCCTAGTAGATAGATAGATAAAGAGGAGGAGGGAAAGGCAGGGATGTTAACCAGAAATTGGTTCCGGTTGGCTACCCTGCACTGGAAAAGAGGGATTAGGGGATTAAAAGGAGGAAGAGAGAAGGGGAAAAGGCATAACACACACACGCGCACAACGCTGTCACAATTTGTCACTCAATCCAGTCGCACTCAAGTAGGCAAAGAGTGCCTTGTGTGGCTTGAGGGCAGTTGACTGCTGTGGCCACGGACCGAGTATCTTTTGCTCTGTTAATGGGAAAGGATCGAGGCGGTTCAGGGCACAACACAGTGTATGTCTTGCACTCGCAAATGCAGGGCACTCACAGAGAAGATGAGTGATGGTCTCCTCACAACCACAGCTTTCACAGGCAGGACTGTCGGCCATCCCCATCCGGAAAGCATAGTATTTCGTAAAAGCAACACCGATTCATAAACGGCATAACAATGTCGCTTCGCGACGTGATCAGTTCCGTGGAATACAAAGGCGCAGTCCTGGGTCCAGTGCCTTGAGGCGGAGGTTGCAAAACTCTCCTGTGTTCCACGCTGAAAGTGTGAGCTCCAGCGCCAAAGGACGAAGCCCACACGCAGCGTCAGGTCTTGATATTTGCATCTTCACTGGAAGTCCGTCGTTGTGAGCAGAACGCGCAGTCGCATCGGCCTAGTTATTACCGTTAATACCACAGTGTCCTGGCAGCCATTTAAAAATGATGTCATGACATTTGGACACCGTGTCGTGGTACAGTAGACGGATCTCAGCAACAAGTTGTTCCTGCGACCCGCGGCGTAGCGCAGCTTGCAGGGCTTGAAGGGCTGCTTTAGAGTCGGTGAAAACCATCCAGTCAAGTGGAGGTTCTTGACTGATGAACTCTACCGCAGCCCGTAAGGCTGCGAGTTCGCACCAGTTGAAGATGTTGGATAGGTCGTCTTCACTTTCATGCAGATGGATCTGGCCGGTATCACCACCGAACCCGCAGAACTGGTCGAGTGAACTGATCGATCTGTGTAAACATGTATGCGGTGACTGGTAAGAATGCAGGTGATTCAATGCCAGATGTTTGAGAGCGGGCAGTGATAAACCAGCTTTCTTCGTAATGCCAGGAATATAGAGGTAAACCTGAGGTTCATGAAGACTCCATAATGGTGAGCACGGTCTTGACGCAGGGGTGAACTCCGATGGAAGATATGCGCGATGGGCTTCAATGACTTTGGCGAATGCAGTACGTGGCCTAATTATTGGGAGTGTTGCAAGGTGATGACAGGGAACCTGTGTGAGGTGCCGAATATGTGTTCTCATGGTGTCAACAGCAATGTATGTAGTAACAGGATGATCCCGGGCAACAAGAACATTTGCTGCTGTTGATGCACATTTAGGCAGTCCAAGGCAGATACGGAGAGCTTGCGCTTGCACACTTTGAAGAGTCTTGATACTTGTATTTCTAATGGAACTGAATATCGGATGACTGTACCGCATGTAGCCCAGAAATAGGGAACGGTACAGTTGTAGCATCGAGCGCACTGATGCGCCCCAGGAGTTTCCCCCGAGGAAAGAGAAGATGTGGACAATCGCAGTTAGTCTCTTTCTCATGTCGTAGATATGTGGACTCCACGAGAAGTTCCTGTCGATGACAACACCAAGGAATCTGTGGTTTCTCTCATAGGGAATGGCTTTGCCATTGATGCGAATGGTGTAACGTGACATTATTTTGCGTGTGAACGCCACAAGTGAACACTTTTCGGTCGAAATGTTCAGGCCCTGCAAGCGAAGATAAAATGTCAATATCGATGCCGCCTTTTGAAGTCTTGCACGATCTTGAGGACGGGTCACCCCTGATGCCCAAATACAGATATCATCTGCATATACAAGGATGGTGAGCAGATTGTGGCAATACGTCGAAAAGGCCGATGAGAGCAAGGTTGAAGAGAACTGTGCTCAGCACTCCACCCTGAGGGACTCCGCGCGAATTTCGGTGTAAAGACGTTGGTCCGTCCGCAGTCAGGACAGAAAACGACCTCTCTGATAAAAAGCTGCGTATCCATCTGAACGTGCGGCCTCCGATCTCAGCAGCTTCCATTCCGTCCAAAATGGCCTGATGCGTTTCTTTGTCGTACGTGCCCTTGATATCAAAAAACAATGCCACGGTCAATATTTTCAAACTTTCGCTGTGTTGCACCGACGTTACAAGGTCAACCACGTTGTCGATAGAAGAGCGGCCCCGTCTAAACCCCGACATGAAGGTTGGATAAATCTGATATCGCTCCAAGTACGATTCCACGCGTGTGAGCAGCATTCTTTCCATGACTTGGCCGACACAGCTGGCTAGTTCAATTGGAAGGTATGATGAAAGGTCGAGCGGTGAGTTCCCCAGTTTAAGAAGTGGAACCAGACAACTGGCCCTCCAATCTAAGGAACTATGCCAGCAGTCTATGACTTGTTATAAGTGTCCAAAAGAGCCCGTCGAGCTTCTTGGCCAAGGCTGGCAAGTGCGGAGTACGTCACACCATCGGGTGCTGGTGATGATGACCTTCTACAACAAGCCAGTGCACCATCAACTTCTTCCATGGAGAATAGTACATCCATCTGAGAATCTCGTGAGGGCGGAACATTGTTGCAGTGCAGCGTTGCGCCTGGATTCGGAGGGCCTGTTATTCTTGCGCAGAAATCTTCGGCCACCTCAACCACACTGCGCCTTTGGTGGAGCGCTACGGAGTTGAACGGGTAGCGCTGTTGAGGGGACGTGCTAAGACCCCGAATTACACTCAAACGCGTGACAAAGGATTCCATGGATCATTTCCATGGATCATATGTTTGGCAAAATGTCCTCCAGCGTTGTGTTTGCAGTGCCTGAATTCTGCGCTGAATCATCTTCTTCTGTATGCGCCTAGCATCTCTTGGGTCTAGGCTCGACTTTGTGCGTCGGTATCTGCGCTCTGCCATACGCCGTTGTGATAGCAGTCGCTGCAATTCGAAGTCAAAATCGGTGTAGTTAGCGACAGGGTTAAAGGGGCAGGTTGCGTGTTCCATGGCCTTCATAATTTTTTGTTCAAGACCGGTAGAGAAGCCCTCTGTGCAAGCAGCCTCCATAAGTAATTTAAAAACAGTTCAGTAAATGCGCTGCCTACACGTGGCTGGGGAAAATGTGGAATGGCCGGTAATAATCAGATAGGTGGGGATATGGTTGCTGCTATGAGTTTCTACATCCGAAAACCACCGGGCGCTGTTGGTAAGGCACTGTGAAACGAAAGTCAAGTCCGTGCAGCTGCTATAAGTCAACCCTCGAATATAGGTCGGGCATCCGTCATTAAGGCACTGGAGGTCATGGTCAGAGGCGAAGGACACAAGCTGTCTTCCCCTAACGTCTATCCTAACGCCTCCCCACATGGTGTGATGAGCATTGAAGTCACCCATAATGACCCACGGAGCAGGTGTAGCTGCCATCAAACCACTCAACCTTCTGGCGTCTAAACGACTTGATAGCGCCAAGTACACAGCCAGTAGCGTAAAGTTCAGCTCTCGGCTCTTCACTGTCAGGCAAACGTACTGATTGTCTTCGTTCGGAGGAACTGAATGTTGCACATATGTAAGTTCACGTCGAATGTAGACGATGACTTTGCTGGATCTGTGGCGCGTGGGTGATGCAAATCCCTCATAAACGGATATTCGCAAAATTGCCGGGGTCTTCGGTTCACAAATCACAAGAATGGGGAAGTGATTCTCGTAAACGTAGCGCCGTAAATCGGAAATACGGAACTGGAGCCCACGAGCATTCCATTGTAAAATGAAAGCTTGCTTGACTTTCTTTTGAAAAGACAGGTCCGAGGGAGCCATGATGCCTTCTACTGGAGAGCGGCAAGAACTGGGTGTAGCACGTCCAGCACTTGAAGTGCGCTATTTGCTGCTGGCGTGCGTAGGCTGGAAAGCGGAGCACGCATGGCATTTATTAGTGATGTTAGCATTGCAATCACTTGCGTATCGGGGCCATGGCCTTGATCGTGCCTGTTGGCTTGATCAGTCGTAGGCGCTGCACACTCCCCTGAGTGCGCCCACATCCCTGACACAGTAGGCGTAGAAGGCTTTGGCAGTGGTGGCCAAGTTGCATCTGAGGCAGCAGGTCCAGCCTGACCAAGCGCCGGGCTCCCTTGATTTGGTACGGTTTTTGGTGGAGGCAGACAAACTGCAGTTGCGTTTGGGGCATTCTTCTCAAATGTGACTGCATTCTTTGACGACTTTCGGCGGCGCAAACGACGTCTTCGCACCTTTGCGGCGGCTTCTTTGTGAGTAGAATGGTCTCGCACGATTTGCTTCAGTACCGCCCGCCCGGGCTTTAGACGGGGGTAGTCTTTCGAGGAAGAGTCATAAGGGCCGTGGCAGCTGGCGCACTTCAAGGTAGTCGCGCGGCAAACGTCACCGCCGGGTGACTCGGAGCATCGCAGGCACACGATGGAGTTGATGCAGACGCCGCTCACGTGGCCGATCCTCATGCACTTCCAGCATTGAAGGGGCTTAGGCACAAAAGGTCGAACTGGATGACGAAAGTGTCCAACCTTCACTTACGATGGTATGCAGTCAACCTTGAAGGTCAGCTTGATGCATGTAGATCTTCCTAACCGCTGAACTTGAATGATGGAAATGCCGTTGGTTGCCGGCTTGATCAACATGGGTAAATCTGCGTCACTGATGGCGATGTCGACGTTGTTGATTACGCCAGCCGTAGTGCCGCTGTCCTGGAGAATAAGGGGGCGTACACTGATGTTGTCGAGTTTCGTGGTTGTGGTTAAACTCTCTAGTGCACTTCGCTGCACCACATCAATGGCAATGACGTTTTTGAGCGTGTTTATTCTGACAGCTTTAATGCCTCCTGGTATGAGGTTCTCCAGATAAATAGAGATGGCTTGCCTGTTCAGGAGGTTCAAGTTGTCCGTTGGGTTCAACGGCACAAACAAGGCTGTATGCGCCGAGGAACTTCGCGCCGTGATGATCGTTGGCGTTCTTGACGAAGACACCGTTGACGTGCTCGATGAGGACGATTCGGCTTGTCTACGCAGTCTGCGCTTGGCCTTCTTGCCAACAACCGGTATGAAACTGTCGTCGGCCGAGGACGAGGAGTCTTCACTTGGCACCGAGTACACAACAGTGCCCTGGCTGCTTGAGTCACTCTGGCGGTGCAGGCGCTTCCTCTGGGCGGCTGCTGCCGACCCACAGGGTTTCAATAGAGGCCCAGCAGCCTCCACTTCCATCGCCGTGCCAAAAAGGGAGCGGCGCCTCCCTGATTATAACACAAATTACCAAAAAACTGCAGAGACGTGAAGGCAGCGTTCTGATACAGAACAACTTCGTCGTCTCCTCCCAGAAGCCTGGTGTAACTTTTACACATTTAATCCCAGCTACTCCAATTGAAGTAAAATTATTGATAAGCAAAATAAAAACAGCGCTGCTGCTGCTTTCAACGACATAAAACCTGTACCTATAAAATATGTCTGAGATATAATGTCTCAAATTTTATCCCATATTAGCAACAGAATGTTTAAGTTGAAGTTTTCCCTGAATATTTATAAATAGCACACGTTTGTTCGATTTAAAAAGGAGGTAATGTACAAGCAGTGAATAATTACAGACCTATATCTGTATTGCTGGTCATTACCAGTGTTTGAAAGTGCTTTGAACAATAGACTGGAAATTTTTTCAGTAAATTTAATGTAGTAAATGACATGCAATACGGGTTTCGAAAGATGCGATCGTCGGGACTAGCAATACTACTTGTCAAAGATGGCAGAATCAATAATATCGAGCGTAGACTATGTACACTCTGTTTATTTCTTGAATTGAACAAAGCATTCGATTCTGTGCCTCACACCATTCTCTTATCTAAACTAAATGCCTATGAAGTGCACGAAATCGCTCTAGATTTAATGGACAGCTACTTATCCGACCGGTATCAATACATCAGCGTTAATCAAGAATCTTGTTTATATGCCAAAGTAAAGAATTTCGTTCCCCAAGGGTCTATTTTCAGACTGGTATTGTTTTTAATCTATGTAAATAATGTTTGCAGCAGCATGCCAAACTCCCCTAAAGTAAATATGTACGCAGACGACACTAACGTTTTTTTCGTGAGGTCTTCACTGAGGAAAATTCAATATGATGTTAATTATTACTTCAAACACTTTTAGGGCTAGCTTAATAAGAATAACTTGCAGCTGAATACCAGCAAGACAATTTATATGATATTTGTAGCCATAAATAAGGCAATCAATACCAATATTGAGCCCAATTTTCATGGTGTCAGTTTCGAGCAGGTTAAGGTTCAAATATTTTCGGTTGTGCGGTTCCAGGACACCTTGTCATGGAATGTTTACGTGTCGGCACTGGCGGCCGAGTTAGCTAAGGCAGCAGGTTGTCTTTATGAACTAAGCCCATTGGTGCCACAATTACTTAGAGCCTCACGATATTATACGCTTTACTACTCCACAAAGTTTTATTGCTCGCTAATCTGGGTAACAACGACGCTGAGCAATTTTCATAAGCTGATTACTCTACAGAAACGAGTCCTGCGCATATTTTAAAACTACCACGGGCAACCACAAATTTACCGACAGATCCATTATTCAGAAAGTATTCCCTGATGAAGGCCAGCGAATTATACTGTTATAGGCTCTTGCAACATGTCCAGAACCAGAAAACTCACAGCGCAGCGAACCCCGCTGCAGAGTACTGCTTCCGCACACATAGCAGAAAAATCCCTATAGTCAGGACAAACTACGGTAGGCAACATCTACCGTTCCAAATAATGTCTCTACTAAATCTCACTGAGGAACTACTTGATTTCAGCAAGCCAATTCCAAAAGAGTTCCTTAAGAATGTAATATTGCAAGAAAACATTGAATTCATTTGTTTAATTGATCTTGTGCTTTGCTAGCACTTGCGGCCTTTCAGTGTTGCTTTTTGATTCCTTTTCTCCTTTAAGAAAAGAATCACTTGTTCTGAACTGTTGTTCTATACGTTTCTGATACCTGTCTCCTCACTGCAAACGGAGCAGAGGCCTTTGTCAGGCTTCTTGCCTTTTGCCTTTGCCCGGTTTCTGTAAATCAGAGTGAAACAAATAAACAAACTGAAATTCGAAAAAAAATTAAAATTCGTTTTTCAGGAAATTAAATAATGGCGTTTAGTTGCCTCACATATATCGTTGTACCCTGACCGCAGCAGTGGCCTAGTGGTTGAGCATCCGCCTCGCATGCGAGAGGTACGGGGTTCGATACCCAGTACCGCTGGGTACCCATCCGGGATACAATGTGTACAAGGTTCCCTGGCCTGCTGCTCTGTTTATTAAGGGCGAAATACTTGGGAAATGGGTCTTTTGCCCAACCTTGAGCAAATGAAATTACCTTGCGCCATGGCGATCTTTGGCCGCATATGCCCTTGCGCCAAAATATTTCCTGTCGTCATCAAATGGTTGTACCCCGGAACCGAGCAATAAGGGAAGAATGGAAGTGGAGGAGGAGATGCCATAGTGGAGGTCTCCGGCCTTTGCGCTTCACCTCTATCGAAATGCGGCCGCCGCGTAGCACTAGACCATTAGCAAAGGCACGGCTTACACGAGCACATGGACGTGTTGGCCTGTAGCCATGAAGCGTCAGGCGGGGTACCCGTGTTGTGATGATGCAATTTGAGAAAATGCTGCTCTTCGTTGCTACAAACACAGTATTTAGTAATGCCGAGCCATTGCTTCATTTCGAACTGCTGGTAAGAAAAAGCAATCTGAGCTAGATTCTCCAAAAAAAGCTTTTTCTCAGTGGCAACATGGTGAAAGCTATACATATAGAGCCTTCAAAGTCGCTGCTGTTGAGGTTACGTTCTCGGCCCTCAAAGTGTGTTCCGTGAACGCACTCCACCCGGGGGGCACTCTTCTGCGAGTGAAAGTCCACTTCCGAGGTTTAGATTGGACAAAGTACACTCATAGCGAGTGACACCCTCCGTAAGTGCACTTAACTTGCCCGGTTGACAGAGGTATCAGTGTTACTGTTTAAGTGCCCACCTAAACTTGCACGTTTGTTTTTCCTGGGCCGTTTGTGCCTCTATTGGGGAAACGCGATCACTTGTCTGAAAAACATGCATCAATTGCTGAGAAGCACCTTCGTCATCGTTTAGTACCAGATTGTTGCTGACAGTACTCCTACTGTTCGTGATGTGCGGCCCTTTCTTGTTGTACGAGAGCACATATTCACTGAAAATGATGTTTTGTTTTCAGAACACGAAATTTTATCACAAATGTTCGCTTATTGTTAAAAATAAAACGTTTGTGGTTTGTGGCGTTCACAACAGATGGCGCCACCCGCCCACTGGCCACTATTTTGTTCGTAATTCATTGAGGTATTTCTCGGTGCAGCTAGCACGCACTAACAAACTGCGACTTTGATCGCAACAATTATTTGCCTAAAATAGAGCAAGTGCAGCAGCCAGAAATAAAGCGAATTCAGCCTGCATTGGCTCTCATCAGTGCACGAAGTCCGGCTCCTGCATGCAAGAGCTGCGGCTCTTCCTCAAATTCTGGCGAAAAAACAGCGCGAAAAAACAAGGACGAAGAAGAGGCGAGACACGAGCATTTATTCGCAACTGAAACTTTATTAGAATGAAGGCATCGAAGCAAATAATCAAATTACATTGTGCACACCAAGGCATCAAAAAACCCAGGAAAATTATATCTTAGGATTTAAACAATCCCCAAGGGATATGCTGACAAACAAACCTGAATTCCTTCTCATGCAGTGCAGTAACGGGCACGGCAACTGGTTTTGCGCCCAGATGGATAACCCGTTTGTCTTCCTCGTGTAGATCGTCGTCAGTCTGCTGGTGATACCGACGAGATGCCAACAACCAAGTCAGCACTTCCGGCACGAACATGTGCATGTGCTACGGAAAGACAATTTCTGAGCGCCCCTGTTCCTACAATCTGCGACTGGATTTCTTCACCTACTAACACCAACATCTAGCGGAAGCGACAGTGTGGTCTTCAAACCGTGCTTAGCGGCGCTGCAACCTTCCTAGACTATAAATCCGCCAACGAAGTATTTCAAACCAAAAGGCATGACAACTGGGTTTGCGCACAGATGGATAACCCGCCTGTACTTCTCGTACCGGTAAGAAAACGTTTTGGGAAATGTTGTCGCCCTAGCGAGCATTGCCTTGTTGTGCTGCCGTGTCCTGCGATACTTTTTGATACAGTGTTCTTTGTGGAACATATAATGAAATTATTACTGCTTGCGAGTGATGTTGAGACTAATCCTGGGCCCGATATAGCAGAACTTTCTTAATAGTTACAGCAGATAGCAGATGACATAACAAAAATAAAAGAAGAAGGTCACCTTCAATCGACAACAAATTAGAACGCCTTACTTTGCTTGATGAAAACTTTCGTCATGTACCGAGAAGGTAGCAAATCTGCAACATATCATCTTGTCTCTGGAATTACAGCTAGACGATCTCGCGAATCTGTCCACATGATCAAATCATTTAGCTTATAGCATATCTGAAAATGAAGAAGAAAACAGGACTCCCTGAAGCGCGCTGTGAGTGAAAAATTTGTTAACGATCTCATAAAAACTGGAAGACGTTGCTGTACAATGCATCCACTGACTAAGCAGACATGCAGAAAACAAAGCAGGGCCCATAATAATGAAGCTTCTAGATTTCGAGAGAAAAACTAACATTTTACGCAACTGTCACAAATTAAAGGGCACCGAGTTTGCTATCAGTGACGACTTTTCGCCCCGTGTTCACAACATCAGGAAAAAGCCATGGAAATACGGGAAACCAAGGAGAGATTCCGGCGAAAAAGTTTCACTAGTTTACGACGAACTAAACATAAACGTTGAATTGTATTTTCAGGCCAACGGAAAGCGTTAAACTGAGTAATACTTGTTAGGGGGCTAGTTGGTGCATGTTTCCAGAGAAGGGTTGTAGTTCCGAAAAAAACAACACACAGCAAGTGAGAGGAGACCGGTGCAACTTTCAACTGTTTATTCAAAGCGAATGCGAATGAATATATGAAAAACAATCAAGATCGGTAGCAAGAACCACAAATGCGTGCGAGGGTTTTTGCAAAAAAGTGAATAAATATAGGTGAGGCACACAGGTATCTCATCCCCGTGTATCTAAAAAAGCAATTTCATTCTTACAAATGCTGATAGATGGGGCAATAACACAATCTCTACAGTTGCTTTTAATCTAGAAAGCCTCCAACAGTTCATGGGCTGTCTGGTCCTAACTTCTGTTTAAAACCTTCGTTTCTTTCAGCATTGCTACACACTTAGTCTTCCTTTCGTCTCCGCAGGCTTTGCAATGATGCGGAAAATGTTAACCAGTACCATTTTGTAAATCCTGATTATGTTCTGTTAATCGCCGCTAATACAGCGGCCCGTTTTGGCCGATGTACTTCTTTCCGCACGTGAGAGGAATCTGATAGACGACTCACATGGCACATTTAACAAGGGCAGTTGCATATCTCTTTTTACAATCAGTATTGTTTACCTTGTTGGGATCAGTTTTAACGCATAAGGCAGCCAGTTTCTTTGGGGCGGGAAAAAACCACAGGAACCCGCATCACTATAATACAAAATATTTGCGATCAATAACCGCGTATCCTCACTGCAGCCGAGAGGACGCCACTACCATACTTGATACCATATAACATGAACTACCATCATTCCAACAAGTTCCAGATGACATAAATGCTGTCATCGAAACATTATGGCAGAGGTTCAAAAAGATTGCGTCACACTGAGTTTCTAATTAAGTACCTAGCAAGACTAAGAAAATACGAAAACATAATACATGGATAACTCGCACCGTAATACCCGCCAAGCGAAAAGTTAGACAACTTAAAAAAGCGCAGAAACGGCATCCATCACAGAGATCGCTTAAAATCAGTTGCTGGGCGAGTTGGTACTTCATGCTAACATTCACAGCGCAAGACGAACACGGACACGAGGGGAGACACCACAAAGCGCCGACTTCAACAAAAGTTTATTGCTGTGCGAGCGACTATATATGGTGTACAGCGGGCATGCGCAGCAACGAAAAGGTACAATCATGAGCATCTGGTAGCGGCCCCACATCGCAAGCGAACACATCATTTTCTGCACACGACAAAAAAAGGAAAAACAAAAATCTAAAAAACCTAAACAGCAGTACGCGCACAAGAACGTCGAAGCCATAATACTCATTCCGAAATTCGCAAGATGTGACGCTCCTTATCACTTAACAGCAATGATGGAGTGCTGACACAGTGATCCCCTTTTTTTTTGCAATCTCTCCAGCCTCAGCAATCTCCCTGGCTGTTTTGCTTATGTACTTGTGAAGGATGGTGGTTCCTCCCAAAGAAGGACCACGTTCCTTGCACTGTTGGCAATCAAGGCAGTGTATGCCGAGATGACGAGATGCCCCGACGACGCTGTTATGTTCCGTGAGTCTCTCGTTGAGGCACCTGCCTGTTTGGCCAATGTAGGCTCGTCCACAAGGCAATGGAATCGAGTACACCACGTTTTTCGCGCACTTCACAAATGGCTGCCTGTGCCTAACAGCGCAGGAATTGCTGACAGAGACGGCGGAATTCACCTTTTTGCATAGTTTAGAGAGTTTCTCAGGTGCGGAAAAGACCACATGAACTCGTGCTCTTTTTCCTATTTTTTTGAGCTGGTGGGCGATGGTGTGCATGTACGGCAATACCATCATATTCTTTCTCCAATCTCTGTCAGCTCCGTCTTGGTTACGAACCACTTCCCTGCTCTCTTTGAGCAAGCTCTCTGCAACCGCTAACAAGAGCGTGCCTGGATAGCCAGAGCTGCTCAACCTGGTCACCTGGTTAAGGAACGCAGACTCCAGTCTATGCTCGCGCGATTTCTCGAGAGCACTGCAAAAGCATGACTTAACAATCGCACGTTTCACTAGTTTTGAGTGGGCTGAACCAAAAGGAAGAACTGGTTTGTTTCCTCGCGGTTCATAAGCCCACCACACATGGTTAGCAGAAAAAAAAATACCCAAGTCAAGAAATCTGATGAATCTGTTCACAGCCAGTTCATGCGTCAAGATTAGTGGTTGAAGGCATTCAGAAAACAAAGACAGAACACTAAACAAGTTTGCCTGATTGGACATATCTTCTGTGCCGGTGAAAACGAGAAAATCATCCACATATCTGAAGATGCCTACAACACCGGACCCTTCACTTCTACGCTTCAATTCCCGGTCCCGCTCCGCTAGAAAAATGTCGCTCAAAACCGGAGCAACGCAGGAGCCAATGCATATTCCGTTTTTTTTGAGTGACGATGGTGCCTTCCCAAACTGCGAATGTTGACTTAAGGTAAGTTGAAAGCAATTCCAGGAAATTATCGACAGATAAACCACTACTGTTTTGAAACGGAATCACCCCATGTCTGTCTATGCAGTTCCTTACACTGGTCAGTAGGCTGTCCTGCGGGAACTGCATAGACAGACATGGGGTGATTCCGTTTAAAAACAGTAGTGGTTTATCTGTCGATAATTTCCTGGAATTGCTTTCAACTTACCTTAAGTCAACATTCGCAGTTTGGGAAGGCACCATCGTCACTCAAAAAAAGGGAATATTGATTGACTCCTGCGTTGCTCCGGTTTTGAGCGACATTTTTCTAGCGGAGCGGGACCAGGAATTGAAGCGTAGAAGTGAAGGGTCCGGTGTTCTGGCATCTTCAGATATGTGGATGATTTTCTCGTTTTCACCGGCACAGAAGATATGTCCAATCAGGCAAACTTGTTTAGTGTTCTGTCTTTGTTTTCTGAATGCCTTCAACCACTAATCTTGACGCATGAACTGGCTGTGAACAGATTCATCAGATTTCTTGACTTGGGTATTTATTTTTCTGCTAAGCATGTGTGCTGGGCTTATGAACCGCGATGAAACAAACCTGTTCTTCCTTTTGGTTCAGCCCACTCAAAACTAGTGAAACGTGCGATTGTTAAGTCATGCTTTTGCAGTGCTCTCGAGAAATCGTGCGAGCATAGACTGGAGTCTACGTTCCTTAACCAGGTGACCAGGTTGAGCAGCTCTGGCTATCCAGGCACGCTCTTGTTAGCGGTTGCAGAGAGCTTGCTCAAAGAGAGCAGGGAAGTGGTTCGTAACCAAGACGGAGCTGACAGAGATTGGAGAAAGAATATGACGGTATTGCCGTACATGCACACCATCGCCCACCAGCTCAAAAAATAGGAAAAAGAGCAGGAGTTCATGTGGTCTTTTCCGCACCTGACAAACTCTCTAAACTATGCAAAAAGGTGAATTCCGCCATCTCTGTCAGCAATTCCTGCGCTGTTAGGCACAGGCAGCCATTTGTGAAGTGCGCGAAAAACGTGGTGTACTCGATTCCATTGCCCTGTGGACGAGCCTACACTGGCCAAACAGGCAGGTGCCTCAACGAGAGGCTCATGGAACATAACAACAGCGTCATCGGGGCATCTCGTCATCCCGGCATACACTGCCGTGGTTGCCAACAGTGCAAGGAACGTGGTCCTTCTTTGGGAGGAACCGCCATCCTTCACAAGTACATAAGCAAAACAGCCAGGGAGATTGCTGAGGCTGGAGAGATTGCAAAAAAGGGATCACTGTGTCAGCACTCCATCATTGCTGTTAAGTGATAAGGAGCGTCATATCTTGCGAATTTCGGAATGAGTATTATGGCTTCGACGTTCTTGTGCGCGTACTGCTTTTTAGGTTTTTTAGCTTTTTGTTTTTCCTTTTTTTGTCGTGTGCAGAAAATGATGTGTTCGCTTGCGATGTGGCGCCGCTACCAGATGCTCATGATTGTACCTTTTCGTTGCTGCGCATGCCCGCTGTACACCATATATAGTCGCTCGCACAGCAATAAACTTTTGTTGAAGTCGGCGCTTTGTGGTGTCTCCCCTCGTGTCCGTGTTCGTCTTGTGCTGTGAATGTTAGCATCGCAGAGAACAGCTGCTCATTTAACCTTGGCCATCACTTATTTGAGGTCCAAAATAAAAACAGCTAAAGCTTTTGTTTTATAAATAGGCTGACTTATTTCCTAAAAAGATACTCCCCAAAAGTTCTGGCTTCACCTACACCCTAAGACATCAAATAAAAACCAAATGTCTCCGGAGGAAAACCGAAATATTGCAACCACGCTGAATAACTA
Organism: Amblyomma americanum; assembly: GCF_052857255.1. NCBI lineage: Eukaryota > Metazoa > Arthropoda > Arachnida > Ixodida > Ixodidae > Amblyomma > Amblyomma americanum. The sequence goes on from NC_135497.1 coordinate 529,141,819, forward strand.
TTTTGTTTTATTTTCACTACAGGCTACGGAAATACGCCTCGTACTAGCTTTTGCACCAGCAGCTATCTAGGACCTCTTACTGTAACAGAAGCCAGGCTCTTAAACATTTTACTAAACTTGGACACAAAGAAAGGACCAGGGCCTGATAGCATCTCCAACATCTCACGTAGATATGCCGAAACAGTAGCAAAACTCTAGTAGTACTCTTTAACAAGTCCTTGTCAACTCACACCCTGCCTGAAGAATGGAAAAGGGCTAAAGTAGAAACAATACACAAAACATGAAGCAATTCAGATCCTTCAAACTTCAGACCATTTTCACTAACCAGCGCAGTATGCAAGCTACTCGAGCACATTATGTTAAAACACATATCAGCCTATTCAGGAGATAACCATATATTAACACCTTTTCAGCATGGATTTCATAAATGATTTTCTACAGTCACGCAACTAATTGAACTAACACGTGATATATCCATCGCTATTGACCAGCAGAAGCAAATCGACCTCATTTTTTTAGACTTTTCGAAGGCTTTCAACAGCGTATGACCTGTAAACTTATTGCGAAAGTTGAAGCAACCTTAGGAGCAGGCTGCATTGTACACTGGATTATTGATTATCTCACTGACCGTACTGAATTGGACGAAATTAACAACGAGATGTCCGCAACGACCAATGTACCATCCAGTGTACCACAAGGAAGTGTTCTGGCCCCAGTATTATTTTTTAATTTTTATAAACGACTTACAAGCGAGTATTTCTCACAATAATGAACTTTTCGCCGAGGACTGTGTACTTTATCAGGAAATTAACACTGTCAGTGACCATATAACTTTAAATAACGGTTTAGCCGGTAGTGACCAAGTGGTGCGAAGAATGGCAGATGACTAGTACTGTTAAAAATCACTTACTTTATACGTAACCAGAAAGAAATGTCGATCAAATTTTTAATATGCATTAAATGCCATTCCTTTTGCATCGGTCTGCGAACACAAATATTTAGGCATGACACTGACTCCTGACCTCAGATGGGATTCTCATGTTAAGAATGTCCCATCCACCGCCTTGTAAAAATTACTTTTCATTAACAGACGCCTCCAACTAGCACGATCTGAAACAAAGGTACTTGCATATAAAATATTTCTCACGCCAGCTCTAGAATATGCTAATGTTGTTTGGTTCTCTTTCACTAACAAGCTGATTAAACAATTACGAGTGCAGAGGAAGGCGGTCAGATGCATATTTAATAAAGACAGGTTAACAGACTCACCTACAGAACAACTCAGGTACGCAGGACTACTAACGCTTCAAAATGGAGCAAAATTACCGCGCCTAAGAACCATGCACCAATTCTAACACAATTACTTAAAATTCGACACTTCAAGATACATATCGAAATTAGAAATGCGGGAAGCACCTAATAACCAAATAGACACACTAAACGAGATTTAATTTCGTACTGACTCTTTCAAATATTCCTAGTTTCCTTGTGCGATACGCGAATGAAACTCCTTAAACATGTCCATTTGTTAGGAGTTGAACATTACATGCTTTTGTCACACTTGTTGAAAATGAACTGCTTATATTTAAGTAATTAGTGTGGTTTTGTCACTGCGATTCCCCCTGTCTTGTTTTTCCTTGTGGTATACCTATTTGTCCGGCTATTTCTTGTCACATGCTCCTCAATATATATTTTACCTTCTACACGTATGTGCTGATGCATAATTGTGTGTAATGTTTCGATATGTACATTTATTAGTCGTTATTTCTATATTTGCATTTCATTGTACTATTGAATGCCCTGCCTGCTACGATCCCTGATGGGATTGGGAGCATCAGATAAATAAATTAATTAATCAAATAAAAAACAGATAAAAATAATCTGGAAGGCTTACTGACGCATTACTCTCCCAATTTTTCGATTTGGAATGCTTTCACAATTTCGTAAGAAAGCTGACCTCAATGCCTGCAGAGAAGTTGAGTGTTTTGCAATCATGGTGAGCAATCTCATTTAACTTTACATTTCCGACACTGCTCAACCATTTTGACCCGGCCGCCGCCGTGGCTTAGTGGTTATGGCGCTCGGCTGCCGGCCCGAAAGACGCGGGTTCGATCCCGGCCGCGGCGGTGAAATTTCGATGGAGACGAATTTTTGAGGCCCGTGTGCTGTGCGATGTCAATGCACGCAAAAGAACCCCAGGTGGTCGAAATTTCCGGAGCCCTTCACTACGGCGTGCCTCATAGCCTGAGCCGCTTTGGGGCGTTAAACCCCATAAACTAAACCAAACCAACCATTTTGACCTGTACCCTATTTCCCCGGAGCTGTCATGTTTTCGCAAGTGCACATTTAAACACCAGCCAGTGTGACCTACGTACACCCTGTTGTGAGGTAGCGGAATGGCATAAACAACGTAAAGCTTGCTCTTACCATACTCGTAGATATGACATACACCATACCAACTTTCCAAGCCTCCTCCTGCTAACCACTCAACCATATCAAGCAACCAACTAGCCCAGATTTCAATTCTTACTCAAGAAAACTGCCGCAGAAAACGGCGGTACCCGCCTGTCATCCCTACATTATCGCGAGCATGCTTCTTGCTCAGCAGGTCTCTCATCGCCCGGTCACGAAGGAAACATCCCAAATGGCACCAGTTTTTGCCGTCAGCTTGAGCTTCTCAATAATGCACGGTTAGTTCTGACTTGTTTTTGGAAGAAAAAATAATTGATTACAAGTTATAATATGCACATAAAAAAGTTAATTGCCCGGTACGTTACCGCTAAAAACGTAAGTCATGTACTAAGAAGTAATCATTGAAAGTAAACCGTTACGTTTACCCAGCTATTTCCCCAGCCCTACCGTATTTCCACTGTCCGCCGGGAAACTTTTGTTGTTGCATAATTCTTAAGAATAGCGTAACTAAAGCCCATCCGATAAACAATTAATGCCCCAATGGTCGCTATTTGCGATCAGCATAAAAAAAGAATGGAATAACTTGATCTGCCAGTGCAATTATGAAAGTAGTTCGTTCTTATTAAGTATGCATTCTTCGATCACGAGGGCTTAAGTAACGTTGTTTACGTAGTTCACAAAGGGCCATCAATGTGGTGTTGACTGTTTTTCGCATGCGTTTATTTGCGCTATTTCGAATGCCACGCTAGAAGTTTCCCGGGTGACAGCGCAAGCACGCTGGAGTTTTGACGGCGTTCCCAGGGAAGGGCCAATGATGATTCGTTGTAGTGGTCGCTCGTAAACGCGGAAAGCGCCTCCTCTGAGCTGAAACTAGGAGCGACACGCGTGAGGAGAACAGCCGGCTTGATATCACGCGACTTGAGCTGTAGTTTTCCCGCCTTCCACTGAGGCCGGTTATCGGCCATCGCCGCACTGTGCGGTAGAACAAAGGCAGCTATAGTGTGTGCAGAAGTATGGAATGACGAACGAAAAATCACCAAAACCATGAGCTTACCTAAGCGTTTGCGATCAATAAAACTTGTTGCTGGCTAGTTGGTGACACATACTTGCATAAAGATGCAGCGCAAAAGAGAGGATCACGGGAGGGAGACACGACAAAGACGAACGCTACCAACAACTGGCTTTATTTTCCGTAACAGATATCTGTAACGGAAAATAAAGCCAGTTGTTGGTAGCGTTGGCCTTTGTCGTGTCTCCCTCCCGTGCTCGTCTCTTTTGCGCTACATCTTTATTCAAGTAAGCGTTCGCGAGTGCCACAAGGAAGAGCGCTACGATAAAAGCGTTTCCTACTGATACGGGGATAGATTCTGGTGGTTTGACGAGTACTGCAAATCAGCATGCGGCTCATTTGATAGCTATTTTCTCCTGCAAGCTTTAACTTGCTTAGCGCAAAGCTGGCGGCGCATGTAAGGTAACATGTTTACTCACAGCGCAGACGAGACGACGAACCATGAAATACAACGGCCGACGCCCGAAGTAGCAAGTATTTTGGCGGGAATAACACGCGACGTAATGCACCACCCGATGTTTGTTTACAAGTTTCCCCTAAGCATACCACTGCGACACTCCTACAGTGGCTCATTAAGAGTGGACGATCTATAGTCGAAGGCCGCGCTGGCCGTAGGAACAACTTCATGTCCTGGTTGCGAAGACTGGAAAGGGAACTGAATATTTTGACAGCGTGTACACACAGCCTTCCTTTTTCCAGATGCATATGGTTGCTTACAGAAGCGCAAACCTCCATAAATTCTCTTTCCTCTCGGAAGCCTGCCATTCTAATTGGAACCCCTTCTCTGGAAGAACCATCATACATGAACTTATAACATTGACGGCGCATACTTAAAGAATGCCCTGCGGCTCTTGGTGCTCTCTTGATAAGACGATTCATCAAGGTGGAGATGATTGGGTCTTTTGCCGTTTCTGCTGACAACTGATATGTCGCCGTTGTGACCATACCAAACTGGATTAAGACAGCATTGATCTCGGCGTCGTCATGTGCTGATGATAGACAGGAAGCAATCTAGGGTACTGAAGACAAGCCAGCAGCAAGCCCAACATGTGTTCTTTTAGAATTAAGAGCTTTTGAGCAACTATTTCACGCAAATGTCGTGGTTGATACCCTTGAAGATATGCCTAATATTATCGGCTTCCGACATCTGTGTGTTCGTTCACCTTCTTGAACAGGTCGGCGACATCCTCGACATGCGTTATAATGTTTTCGCCGACTAGCTGCGAGTGCGCACGCAAGCGCTTTTCAACGGATAGCTTTCTGGCAGCCGGAAGACCGAAAACTTTTGAGAAGTTGGTTTGAAGGTGGACCAAGTTGTGAAGTTCGCGTCTTAGCTCGATAGTGCAGGTTAGGTACACCGGTGAGACGAAAAAAAAACATTGTTGAGTTTCATGTCAGCGTCACATCAGTTGCATGCCCTCATTTCCTCGTAAGATCTGAGGCAATCCCGAACGTTATGGTCATCAGTTGCGCTGAAGATGGCGGGGTCCCGCTGGGGAGGAAACCGGGAGAGTGGATGGCAGGTGGACGAATGGCGCGGATTGCTGATTGACGTCCTCGGGAATCGCGGTGGCTTGTAACGTACGCATGCGGAATTCCAGGGCGAGATGACGGTATCCCGGCTCCTCTCACCAAATGTCGGGCTGGAATTTGTTCAGATATGCTTGGTAAACGGGAGCAGTGGTGAAAGCACTCCAGGTCAGCCAGTTTAAATAACGTGTCTTGCTGAGCGATGGCAATGCGATTCGCGAGTATGCACGCAATCTTCTTTTCAGGAAGAAGAAAGTTAATGACAGTGGTGATGGCCATCGCCCATGCATGCGTGCGCAAAGTCCGCTCTTGGTGGACTATTGTCCCGTTCGTCCTAAATACTTTCCACTTCCCTATAGCACGCTTTCCACCATTACAGCGTCTCCACTACTTAAGCCATCAGCCTCGTTTTTCTGCAGCGAATTTTCAACCCCTCGCATTTCCCTATAGTGTGCTGATGTGCAGTTCGAGGCAATGTCATGTGTCCATCACTTTCTTCCGCTGCCGAATACTACGACTGAATCTTTATTTACATCGATGAAGGTTATGTATGACCAACCTTTGTGAGTCTTGTGGCGGGACTGAGCCCAAACACCGCTTTTTCCTCTTCTGCTGGCAGTTTGCTTCTCTCCGTGCAATTCACTTGGAGATCCCCCTCGCTCGAATAGGGCTTGCTGTATATATTACGATTCCCCTCTCCTTGGGGGCAAGAGCCAAGGGATATTTGCTGAAACCGGTGTGCGAATATGTTGACGACTATATAATTACATCAGGTGGATTCCTCTGCTATAATGAGAAATCAATGCATTTTCTGTTTTTTTTTATTTTTGCGCACAAAAATTGCAAAAATCACACACACAACTTCATCCAAATACTACATTCCTAGCCGAAGAGTGTTGGTATCCACAAAGCACCTTGGCCAATACCCCGCAGTGGGTATGTGCCATTAAGCTTCAGGACATCATCATCAGCATGCGCGCCATCCGCGCGAGCCACCCTCAGTCCAGGGGAGCTGCTCTGGAAGCAGGACTGCCGACCGCTGCCCCCAGACACACCAGCGCAGATGTCGCCAATGGGGAACGGCTGCAGTCGTATGCTGGAAGATGGTCACCACGAGGATGCGGGCGACAGAAGGATGGAAGCGCACGTGGATGAAACAGTTCTTCAAATAGAGCCACCCTGCAGCGGAGACGAGGCGGGTAGGCCACATCCTTCAGCGCCTGACGGCGTCTTTCCAGTGGTGAAGCGAGAGTCGCTGAGCATCTGGCAGGCATGCCTTGTTGTAGCCGTCGTGGTGGTGATCCTGGCCACTTGCTACATCGTCGGCACCCGGCTGCTCTTCATCTACCGGCGACTGTCCGCGGACGGTCTCGCTTCACTGAAGACCGGGCGAAGACCGCCCAGCCACGGCACCATGTAGCCAGCTCCATGGACCTAACTGCCGGACGGCCTCCGCCGCGGCGCGCCAGGCGAAATCCTCTGCAGTGCTGTGGAGCCTCGTAGTCGCTGACGGTGCTGCTGCTGCTGCTGCTGCATCCTTTTCGTCACGACATGTCTTGTACCAAGAGCGAACTGCTGCTCTAAATGTATGTCTGTTAAATTGTGCAGGAAATGCCATTACAAAAGCGATTGATTACAAGGCGTGACCTTCTAGCTTAATTCAGAAGCAACATCAAGCAAACTATCGAGCGCAGTAATCAGGACCGTTGTATGTGACTCTCATCATGTTCTGCTGAAGGTTTCGCATATTCTCTGGTTTTGATAAGAAGCTTCTCCAGAAGCACAGTCTTCCGTCAAGATGACGCGCTTCATATTGTTCGTCGCAAATTATTCAGCAAATTTTAGCGTGGATTATTACAAGAGTGCCTTCTAAAAGTTCGCTCAGCAAACATTAAAAGGTGGTTAATTCTAGGTGCTCGCCAAGGCATGAATCAAGATACTATGTCATTAATATTACACGCTTGACATTGTTGAAGCCTGAAATTTTATTTAAAACTGCATGGAGATCATCATAAGACAGCCTTCTAGAAGTTTACTCTAAACGTGAGTAAAATTCTGACCATCTATGCAACTCTGTAAGAAAGCAGAAATCGGCCGAGGCGCGAGACTCCATTTTAAACTGTTTTCGCAAATTTGAGCTCCAGTTATTTATTTACGTAAAAGAAAAATAAGTGAAAATAAAGCAGAGCGGCGGAATCGAAACCGTTCCTTCAACGAATCTGACAGAGGCGCTGCTGATTGTGCTGATTGCCTTTGTCGAAAGTTTGTCCCCAGTTTATGTTATGTGCACTCGGACGAGTGCGCTCGCTTGTGTCGTTCAGATGAAAGAAGACGACGCTGAGGCGTAGAAGTTATGCTTCGCATGGGCTCCGTATTCACCAGCCTTTTTTCCCGGATTTACGCCCTTTTGGCCTGCATCTTCGCAACGAGGAGCCAGGAAACATCAAGCGGAACCTGCCGACACCTTTCGGAGCCCGTGAGTGCCTACAGTTTGTTCGGGCAACGACAGTTGTAGCGGAGCGGCCGCGCTAAGCCTTGCGCACCGGGGACCTCCCTCAGAAAGCGCGCGCCGCCGAACATCGTATGGCAGACTTACTACAAGCGACGGCCTGTCCCGGCGGACTGCAACAAGCAACCGCTGTTCCATCGGCTGTGCCGGACAAAGGAAGCGCCATGGATTGCCAAGTTTCCGGCGACTCACAGCCCAAAGACGACAAACCTTCGAGCGGAGACGGTCGGATGGGGACGCCGGACGGTCAATACTCCAACTGGACGGTAAACCTCACTAAGAAGAATCAGCGACGGCTAGCGAGAGGTGAGCGGGAACCACGATATCACCACCCGCCACCAATATGGACATTGCTACGTCCAAACAGCCGGTGCGTCGACGTCGCCTGCCACCGCTCCCCAAAAACGACTGGAAAATCATTATACGTCCCAAGAAAGGCTTGTCGGTTAAAAACTTCACCAATTATCAAATATCCAGAGCGATTACCGCAGCATGCGGGACAGCCGGTAAGTGTGACGACACCACACTTTTGGTTCGCATTCATCCGGGATCAAATATCATCGTAGTGAGCACACCCTACGATGAAGCTCCTGATGCAGTACGTCGAATTAACCAGCTCACTCTTGGCGGAGAAGCACATGACGTCACTGCCTATGTGGCAGCCCCAGACGACGTTACCCGTGAAGTTATTCATGGCGTAGAGCCTGGCACTACTTCGGAAGAGCTGATGGCTCATCTCCGTGTGCGCACGCAAGGAGTGGAAATTCTACAGGCAAGAATCCTCGGAAAATCAAAGACGGCAGTACTGACATTCGACGGCCCTACAATCCCGCGCTTCGTCATTTATTACGGCGGTGAAGAACAATGCCACCCATACAGGCCTACTCGACAAGTATGTTATGTGTGCCTCCGCACAGGTCATCGATCAGACGTGTGCCCGACTCCAAACGTCCGTGTGTGCCGCGCATGTGGTGAACACAATCCTGAACAAACCCACACGTGCGAAGTTAGGTGTGTCCTGTGTGCTGAAGCCCACCCTACCGGAACCAGGGAGTGCAAGGGCAAGCTGAAGCCTACTAGACCGTCATCGAGTAAGCCGCAAGACCAAGGCTAGGCGAGCAGAAAAGCAGCTGTTCGTTTCAGCCCAGCCGATGGCCCTGCAATCAGCAAAGGTTCTCGCAAGCGCTGGCTAAGCTCGGAGGAATATTCCGGACGCACCAGCAGAAGCCGGTCCCGATCCAGAACCCGCTCATTAATTCGGAGCAGCAACAACATACCTTCGGACCCTCAGAACAAGAACGCTAGTTCCCAAGGAAAGGAGAACTCCAAACATATCCAGGTGGCGCAGCACGAGCCTCAGAACAAGAACGCTACTTCCCAAGCAAAGGAAAAGAACTCCAAACATATCAAGGTGGCGCAGCACGACAGCAGCAACAATACCAAGGTAGGCTGGAATCAGGTTGCTGCCTCCTCAGCTCAAACACATAGTAATACACAGTGCACTAGCTGTACCCATTTAGAACGCGTTAACTGAGAGCTCACCTCCCAAATAGCCGCGCTTCATGAAAGACTCAAACGTTTAGAAAATGCCAATTCCGCATCTCCTATGAAGCCGGACACGGTTCAGCCCGCAGCGTGTGTCCAGCCGCTACTGCCGTCAACGTCCGATGCAAAAAGCGTCGCCACTCCCACTTTCCCTGAAAAATGCGGCGCCTCAGCTTCCACTACTCCGACGCAGAGCGTGGCCGCTGCCGCCCAACCTCCATCAGACGCCCCTCAATATGTGCCCATGGCTAATTTTGGTACAATGCAAGAAATCTTTCAGAATACAGTTACACAGCAAAAGAAAATGTTTACGCAGTTACAGCAATTCGGCTCTCAACTGCAAAAACTCGGCAACGCTCACGATGGTCTCCGCAGGACTCTATATGAACTTGAACACGGATCGCGAAAGCGTTCAGCCACGCTTGAAAATACAAGAATGAAAGCCTACCATCGCTCGACCATCTCAGGCGACGTAAGCGATTCCGAATCAGTCCTTAGTCAGGATGGCGCAGCATAGAAATACCTACCATCAAGAATGTTTAGAGATATGGCAGTGGAACTGTCGTAACATCAACCACAAAAAAGCTCCCTAAAATTCTTCATTCAAAACGCTATAATAACTCCGGACGTGATCTGTCTACAAGAAACAGGCACACAGCCTACCATTACGGGATATTACACGGTTATAAATGACATATCTCCTAGGGTCGCCACCTTGGTCTCAAAGACGATCACGGCTGTGCAGCACACTATGCACTATCCCAATCTACATCACGTCCTGGTTGAGATCATCCCTCAAAAACGTTGCAGGCCAAGCACTTTTATACTAAATCTCTACAGCCCACCTCGCAACACAAGAGAAGACTTCAGACCAATTATACATGAAACTATTCATATAGCAGGCTCAAACGAACTGGTCATACTTGGAGATCTGAACGCTCCCCACAGTACTTGGGGATATGCGGTAGACTCCCAAAAGGGCAAACTTCTCCTGGAAGCGGTGGATCAAGAGGGATTAGACCTCCTTACCGACGTTACAACCCCAACGAGAATTTTGAAACAGCGTCAGTAGGGACACCTGCCCAGATCTAACGTTCTCGAAAAACATTGCAGCAGCTACTTGGACAAAGCTGGGGGAACAACTAGGCAGTGACCACTACATCCTTAGTACGCCAGTGCAAACGTCTAAACTTCGCCGAACGCTCGGTGAAGCAAATATTACGGTTTTGGAAGCTTATCGCAGGCGTCTTGGACCCGAGGAAGGCATCCAAGACATAGCAACATGGAGTGAACAAATCAGGGAAGCTCACAAAGCTAGCACACAGAGCCACAACGAAAAGCCCGGAAGTAGACTCCGACTTAGGATATCAGCACTTTCTGAACAAGCCCAAGAGTACGCAACGCAACTCGCTCAGCAAAACCGGATAGATTTTCGTGCCTCCCTCAAAGACACACTCAGTACCTGTCAAACTTGGACCATACTAAGAAGCTTAATTGACCCGAGCAAAACCAAAACCACAGTCAATCGTACGTTGCAAGAAATTGCTTACAAATTTCAAGGAACAGATCACGAATTGAAACAAGCCCTACAAGACCAGTACATTGGCACTCAAAGAATCCCGCCATGCAATCTCCAATACACAGGAGCTCTGAACACTGATCTAGACGAGCCCATCATGGTGGCTGAAGTATATGCGGCAGCAAGAGCCGCCAAACGCAATACAGCCGCCGGAGCAGACAAAGTGACCAACGCAATGATAAGAAACCTTAGCTCAAAACATATTGAGCAAATGACCGACTACCTTAATGGCCTGTGGGAGGAAGGACGAGTCCCAAACGAGTGGCGACATGCAGAGATTATCACAATTCCTAAGGCCGAAAAGCGGCCCACTCTTGAAACATTAAGACCGATCTCTCTTACATCCTGTCTCGGGAAGCTCTATGAGCAAGTTATCTAAAACCGCCTCGTGAATTTCATTGAGGACAGGGATCTATTTCCACAGTCCATGATTGGCTCCAGGCGCGGTCTCTCAACCCAGGACGCCTTTCTCTTGCTTAAGGAGGAAGTTCTTACAGGCATCTCAAGAGGAAGCGAGCATCTGATCCTGGCGCTTGACCTTAAGGAAGCTTTTGACAATGTCTCACACGAAGCTATCCTCCGCGAACTGAACTCACTGGTATGTGCACAGAAGATCTTTAACTACATTAGAGCTTTCCTCACGGACCGCACTGCAACAATTGGAATTGGAAATACCAGATCAGATACCATCCCAATGCCAAACAAGGGCACTCCGCAGGGATCAATCATCTCTCCTCTTTTATTCAATATTGCCATGACAGGATTGGCTCGTCGGCTGCAGGAATTACCCGATATAGGCTTTACACTGTATGCAGACGATATAACTATCTGGACGACTAAGGGATCCCTTGCACAGAAGGAACAAGCCATACAGGAAGCGGCATCGATTGTCGAAACATTTGCCGCTAGTAGTGGCCTTCGCTGTGCACCGGAGAAGTCAGAAGTAATCAGGGTGCACGGTCAAAATTACAAAAACTTTGAGCCAATAGATCTCTATGTAGAAGGCCGACCGATTCGAGAGGTTTCGGTCATTATAATTCTCGGGCTTTGGATTCAAAGTAACCTATGCGCTGGACATACCATAAAAACTCTCAAAACAACCACCCAACAAATTACACGTATGATTCGTCGTATAACACGCCACAAGAAAGGCATACGCGAGGAACATACTCTTCGTCTTGTACAGTCCTTGGTTATCTGCAGAATAGCATACGGCCTTCCGTATCATCATCTCACAAAGGGAGAACTTAAGCAGGCCGACGCTGTCATTCGCAGCGCGTACACAACAGCTCTCGGCCTTCCTCCAAGCACCTCGACCGAACGTCTAATCAAGCTTGAGTCCACAACACCTTTGAGGAGATCAGAGATGCGGTCTTAGCATCGCAGAGAGCCCGACTTCAACAGACCACCACCGGAAGAGCCATTCTTCAGCGCATTGGTACACCACGAGATCTACAAGAGCTCTGGCGACACACTTCCCTACCTGCAAACATAAGAAGGCAGATCTCGGTTGCTCCGCTCCCAAAACATATGCATTCAGAAATCCACAAAGGCAGACGGGAGGCTAGGGTCACTTATCTACGCCGGCGTCTAGAGTCGGACCACAAAGCAGTTTATGTAGACGTGGCGGCGTATACTGAACCGAGCATCTTTGTTGCAGTCGCCCTTGACCACAATTTTCAACTACTGACGAGCGTTTCACTCCGGGCTGAGGATCCTGCCGCGGCAGAAGCCTCCGCCATCGACCTTGCCATAAGGCATTGTGATCTGGCGGACAAATCAGCTCACATAATAACTGACTCGAAGCGAGAATGTAAATATTACATTACAGGGAGAGTCCCAAAAATGACAGCGGCTCTACTCACACCGTCGGGCCTCTCACCTACACTTCAACGCCCCCATAACATTACTTGGATCTCGGGCCATTCAGGTCTTGAAGGCAACGAGGCGGCAAACGATCTAGCTCGTGAGCTAACAAACCGAGCGAATCCTTGCCCGTACCTCACCCCTCTACCATCTTGCTTGGATGCTTGAATTAGATCGTAGAATATATCCCCCTCCCCATATTAAACTCAGCACAGAAGAAGCCACATTTTGGAGGCGAATACAAACGAATATCTTCCCTAACCTGTACTTGTACAGCTTCATTCACCCTTCCAAATACCGCCCCTTCTGTCCATGGTGCGGCGATAAGCCTACGCTGTTTCACATTTCCTGAAATTGTCCCCAAAAAGCACCTCATCTAAAAACATTACAGACATCATACGAGCAGTGGGAGGCAGCCCTGAGCAGCAATGATCTGGAGGACCAGTGTCGCATCATCAGACTGGTCCAGGCATCCGCCCAAGCCACCGGAGTCCTGAACTGAGGAGTCCGCCTACCTGACTCGTAGAGCACTTCAATGAAATAAATGTTTTATCTCTCTCTCGTTCTTCAACTTTGTCTTCTCTTTCGAGCTTTAGCACCCATAATGACCAGAAAGCTATAACAGGGTGCTACAACAGTTCCACTACAAAGGTTAGAAGCCGACCCTTTGGGCGCCTTGCTTTACATAAAGACTGTGCCTGCACTTGTATCTATGACTGACAACAACGGAGAAGACCTGTGAGTAGAAGAAACATATATGCGGGACTGAATAATTCAGGGAATTTTTTCCAGTGATATTTCGATTAGAGCGCCAATGACAGCTATTGAAAAATCGCTCTTTTCAGAAGTACGTGCCCGTATCTTCACAACCGATATTTTGGAAAAAATAAACCTAGAGATCGCTGCAGTGACTGCATCGGAGAAATGCGAAAGGATTAGCGTTGGCCGCAACCTAGCTGGCTCCTAGTCGACTCCTTTCTTCAACCACTTGCACACTCAGTTAAGATCCGACCGCCACACTTCGATTTCCGATGCTACCACTCGACGATGCCTACTTTTGTTGCTGTACTCTGATTGGTTGTAGGAGTGACGTCGTCATACAGAGGGGTGACGTAATACTCTTATGACGTCACGTGGTCTCAATAATTTGTCCCATTATTTGAAACAATTATTTACACTCGACAATTATCATTATTGCTTTCATAATTGGTGTCATTAATGATACACTCCGGTTACGGTCAACATTTATGAATAATAATTAGGTCCAATAATAAATGGCTAGTTTTAATGAGCGATGGATAATCACTCTGACTCCGTATTGTTTATTCATTGACTTTATATACTTCACAACACCAATCTTTAGATCATGCTGATGACCTCTCATCCAGCAACACATTTTGCAGACACTTCCGGCGCCGCATAGCTTAGTAATGCTTCCGCAATAAAAAATGGTAGCAAAAGGTAGTTACGCTTTGTGCTTGTGTGGTTTTCTTCGCGAGGCACATCTCGCGAGATTTTCCGCAACATGGCGACAGCCGCTTGCAAGCAGCAGTATCACCATTCTGACGACGAGTATTTCTGTTTGGGCTTCGCCTGGATCCGGTAACGAACGGAAACTTCCTCGCTATGTGACGTTTTGTCAGCACAGTCAACCTCGTCTTGTGTGATAACACTGGCGTTCCCTCAAAAACGAAAAAAAAAACGTTTTTATGACGTTCGCCTGGTGCGCAAAAGCGAGGATGATATATGCACCGAGGCACACCTGAATGCAGCCAAGCGCCGTACGGCGCACTGAAAGTGAACGCACCGTTCGGTGGGTATATATAGCTAGGCCTACAGGGCTCGACACGGAAGCCACAACGACAGGTAGATTGGAACTGGCCACCGCTTATTCCAAAACACTCTAATCTTGGTACCATTCTGCCAGCAGTAGAAGCCTTACATTATTATTAAGTTGGTGGTCATGGTCCAGAGAAAGGCGAGGCCCTTTACCGGAGTGAGGGAAAAGGGAGTGGAGTTTGGTGTGGAAAATTGTCATGCCGTTCACGTTCAGCATTTCGAATAAGACAGCCATGGCAAAAGACAACCATAACCACAAGTGTATTATATGGGATATGCACATGGGAGGTCAAGCGCATGTCATCACATATCCGTTGAAGGAATAATATGGGAAAGTTAGTAATATAGCAATATGCATACGTACATACATTCTATTATAGTGCACCACGTGTACCCTAAATTAAAACAAGTGATCAGAATGGCAGAAGATAGACTTACGCTTTATCGGGGCCATTGCAGGCATATATTATGGAAGCCAACAGTCACCGAAACCGAGCTGCATAGGGGAATGTTTTTTTTTTCATTTGCGGTGCTGATCTGTGGGAAAATCGAAGTATTATTCTCCCACTGATCAGCACCACAAATAAAAAAAAAAACCATTTCCTATGCACCTTGTTTTCGGTGACTGTTGGCTTCCATCACAAGTTTGTCACGCGAGGCCATCATTTCCTTTCCCTTGTCTGCTAATAGCTTAACGGGGGTCTCGGTTCTGGCAGTCTTGATGCCACAGGTTGCTTAAGAGGGCTCTCGCACAGCTTTCGTCCTCGCCGTTAGATAACGTTCCACGTGACGCTCGCGGCAATACAGGACGTGCTACGTCCACCGTTATGACGAGAGTGAAGTTGGTAAACACTTTCAAGGTTCGCTTACACGCAATAAACATAAATACCCACAAGAGCAGCACATTGGACAGCCGTCGCCGTAACGCAGTTGGTAAGAGCACCGGACGCGATATTCGTAGGTGGTGGGTTCAGATCCCACCGGCGACATGGTTGTTTTTTCTGCTGCTGTATAAGTAATTTTCTTTAATTCGATAGATGAATCGAAGTATTATTATCCCACTGATTAGCACTACAGATTAAAAAATAAAAAAATAAACAAAAATATTAAACATACCCCTATGCACCTTGGTTTCGGTGACTGTTCGCTCCCTTCCTAAGTATATATATATATATATATATATATATATATATATATATATATATATATATATATATATATATATATATATATATATATATATATATATATATATATAAATATATATATATATATATATATATATATATATATATGATTTGATTTGGTTTATGGGGTTTAACGTCCCAAAGCGACTCAGGCTATGAGAGACGCCGTAGTGAAGGGCTCCGGGAATTTCGACCACCTGGGGTTCTTTAACGTGCACTGACATCGCACAGCACTCGGGCCTCTAGAATTTCGCCTCCATCAAAATTCGACCGAAATTATATATATATATATATATATATATATATATATATATATATATATATATATATATATATATATATATATATATTATAAAGTGTTAAATCAAACAATATATGTGGACGGCCACAACCTTTGTTAGGGCAGCGCAACGCAGTATTCCAGCGCTCTTGAGCGCTAAACAGTACTTCGTCAGCTTCGTCTTCCGTCTGCGTTTTCTCCTTCGTCGGCACTGGCCGCTGGGGCATCAAAGCCCAATTGTTTGTCTTACAATACCACAGGGTGAAAAGACGCCATCCTGGTGGCCTAAGGGCATGAGATAATACCGGGGTCATATTAAGGCTTCAGGCGGTCGAAGTGGACAATTTCACGGCCCCGGTGGCAATTATAAAGCAAAGGTGGGATGGGCTCGATGAGATAATTAACTGGAAACGTCTGCTGATCTACGCGATAGGAGTACTGGTATTTCCTCAGCAGCTTTGAAGACGCCCTGGCTGTAGGAGGGCACCCAAAGCCAAACCAAGGATTCAGGAAGGTAACACAACCGCAGACAGGTAGAAGTTGCGCGGTCACTTCTCTGACGGTGCTGGTTGTGGGAACTAAAGAAACGGGCGAGTTAACTGCATAAATCGGCATGGGCATCAGCTTGAGAGACTTGTAAATTCGGAGCAATCTTGGCGGTAAGGGAGTATGGTGTCCATAATGGTAGATGGCTACCGGCCGTAGAGAAGAAAGTTTGGGGAAAAACCAGCAGTTGCTTGTGTTCCAGAATTGTAAGCGTAGGTGAAGAAAGGTAGAAAGCGGTCCCACTTTGAGTGATCAGTTGAAATGTACTTGGCCATCATGTCGCCGAGGGTCCGGTTAAAGCTCTCGGTCATGTCATTCGTCTGCGGATGATATGAACACGTTGTACGGTGAACGATGTGACACTCTCGATGAAGGGCCTCCAAGACGCCGGACAAGAGATGCCAGCTCGATCGCTGAGCAATTCTTGAGGCGCATCGTGGCAAAGAATGATGTTCTGAAGTATGAAACTGGCTATGTCGGAGGACGTTCCAGCTGGCAGCGGGGAAGTTTCCGCATAGCACGTGAGATGATTTATGGCGACAATGATACAGCGCTGTCTTGCGGAAGTGCTATGAAGAGGGCCATAAAGGTCGATATTTCAACAGGGTCGAATGGCCGGGCTGGACAAGGTAAACGTTGCAGAGCAGAAGGTGAGTGCTATTGTAGATTCTTGCTACGCTGACATTCCAAGCAAGAGCGGACGTACTGAAAGAAAAAACGGGGCATGCCTCGCCAATAATACCTAAGACGTAGGTAGGTAAAAGTTTCAGCAGACCGGATTGAGCGCATTGCGGGTCGTCGTGATAACTGGCACAAATGGCGGAGCGGAGATGCCGTGGAATTATAAGCAGCCATTTGCGACCATCTGGTAGGTATTTGCGACGGTACAGTAGCTGGTCACACACAACTAATTGATGGCTTTGACGGAGTCTTCTAGAAGGGAGGCGCGCTGAGCGGTTGGCTAAGCCATCCAGAACAGAAGCAATCCAAGGATCCGTGCGCTGCTCAGAAGTCATTTCAGTGGTATTAAGGAAAGGTGTGAGGTTAGAAATAGAAGGTTGGTCAGGATAAGAGAACACAGGGGAGCGTGAGAGGGCGTCGACATCACAGTGTTTACGATCGGGGCGGTAAATGACCTGAATGTCGTAATCCTGTAACCGGAGAGACCAACGAGCGAGGCGGCCGGAAAGATCCTTGAGTGAATACAGCCAGCAAAGGCCATGGTGATCTATTATGACATCGAACGAGAACTCGTATAAGTAAGGGCGAATCTTTGTCATTGCCCCAATATTCGCCCAACAGTCATTTTTTGTGACTGAATAATTAGTCTTTTGTGAGTGCACGCCTTGCACAAGCAACGACGTGCCAGGTAGCACATTACACCGGGCCAATATTAGACATCATTTGGCAAAGAATGGCCCTCAGTAGGCCCAGAGTTCCCACTGTGCATCTGATATTGGCTGAACCACTAGCTAACACATCCAATGATGGCCCTGGTTCTCCGTCGCTTTCCAGTACTGGCTCTGCCATCATCAAATCATGGCTATCATGAGCCATGTTAGACAAAATTATTACTCTTTGCCATTGCTGGCTGTGCCATCTTGGAATCACGGCTACCAGGGGCCATGGTAGAACAGTTCCCCCACGATTTGCCAGAACTGGCAATGCCATTTTAGAAAGCTGTCGATACTGGCCTAGCTTTGCCATCAGTCATCCAGTGTTAAAAGTATACTGGTAAGCGCTAGTAAACCTTGTGCCATCTACTAAAAGGACAAGGCAGCGTTCAATATTGCCACAACAAAGATAGAGTTTATAAATGTTCTAACTCGTAAAAACGGACTTGAAACCTATAAGGGGTTTGAAACCAATATAGGCCTGTTTCACCTCAGTTTAACTATAATTCGCATGTATACGTGGCCAAAGTAGGTGTTTTACGTTGATCATTGAGTTCAAAACACATGCTCCTAGAGCACATTATAACATTTGAGCAGTATTAGAGTAGTAGCGCTGTGCATTTACTCTACCACTACTACTGCAATTCTATCATAATACCCATGCTACGCGGACTTTTAGGGGGCATTTGAGTCAAATGTTATCGACACTTCCTATTGCATTCGGACAAAACGGAGTTCTGAGTTGAGTCACAACAATTTCCAAACGCATTTGGAAGTATTCCAAACGCAATCGTTCGCTGAATAGCCATAACGCTGCTGCCTTCCAGTTTTGTTCTGTCCGTTCACTGAACTTTAGTGGTACAACGACGTAACGATAACTTCGGTGGTGGCCAGCGGACTGTGCATATTCCGCCACAGAGGAACCGGTCTGTTGCATAACACCGACGACGACACCATCCAGACCAACCGCTACAGGTCTATAGAATTCTATCGCTAATACTTGACAACTAGAAGCGGCTGCAACTAACCACTAAAATTTCTTTTAAAAGGTCCCGTAAATTTTAAATGAAACTAGTTCCTGGGGAAATAAAATGACGCTGTAGCTGTTTCATTTATGTCGGCGCACACCCCAATCGCGTCGTAAGAGAAGAAATAAAGTAGGAAGTGAAAGAAGAAAGGAAGAAAGAGGAATCCTAGTGGAGGGTTCTGGAATAATATCGACCACCTGGGGATCTTTAACGCGCACTGACATCGCACAGCACTCCAGCTGGGAAGAGAAGGACGCAAAACTTGACGATGCCCCTGCGCCAAACCGAGGTCGCTCTCTCGAGGGAAAGAGAGCCGGCAGGGAAACATTCGACCGCGGCTGTCGTGGGCTCAAACTCTCTGCGTTTAAGTTTTTCCACGCAACCGCATGCGCGCGGTCCCCAGCGCTGGCCAGCGGAGCCTTCCAGTCTCGCTCGCCGTCGCCGTAAATTTAGTAATTCACAAATACGCGCTGGCATGACCCAGTGGGAATTATACGCGTAATTGTGTATGGCTTAGCCAAGCCGCTAATCAACAAAATATATTCTTTTTTTCAGAAGTGTTAAGGCAGAGTTCACGCTGTTGCCTTTGTCCGATTTCTGGGCATAATAATCCGCCTATTTGTCATTTAATTTAGGTATTTGAAAGCGTTTTTACACGCTCTGCTTGCGCGAGTATGTTAAAATGATGCCAATGGCGCATTTTTCCAAAAAATCAAATAAATTTCATTTGATAAATATTTAAAATTAAAAAGCACCTTTTTTGCTGCACTCTTGAGAATTCACTGCCTCACTGCGCAGAGGGTGCCTGCTTAAAGGAGATCATAAATAAAGCGTAATAACTTAGTGCAAGTGCACTCATTGAACTGACTTTGTGCGTTATTTTAGCAACGTCCAAAAACGAAACAGTGGCCTCGTAGTTTACAATTATAAGTTTCGCATGCGGGAAATGTTAGGCCGCCGCTTCATAAACTCGCGCGGTCACGAGCTAAGAGAGAGTTTCCTACGCTTCTGTACGTCGTTCCCTGTGATCGCGCCTTTCTCCGTGTTTCCCGATTTGCTTTCTACTTCTTTTCCTGCAAATCATAATAGTGCAAATTTTTTTTGTGCATTTGATTGTTATGTTTCGTAATTTGCATTGAGGGCTATAGCTGTTGCTGAAGTCTTTGCCTATTTGCTCGCAAATTATTTTTTTGGTTCTGAACTTACTTTTATTGAAGAAAAGCATTGTAAATAGGTGAGAATTACAATTGAACAAGTTTTTGTGTTTTTGCTTTTTTGCGTGAAGCTTCCACACCAAGAAAAAATTTGAGAATTGTTCGATGACAAGCGAAGAAATGTACTGACAAATGAATTTAAACACATGCTAACCCAGACTGTTTGCGCCACATGTCTCGTGTATAATACTACGAAAGAGTGCGAATTTGCTCTCAGAACATTTTATTTATTGCTTTACATTTTTGTTATTTTATGGTGGCATTTTCAGCCATCTTGAACTGACACACGACGCTACAAAATACGCGAGTGTCTGAAGTCGGTATGAAGAAATCCGCATCAACGCTCCACGTTTTCCTTTAGAAGTTTTTGATTGCCGAAAATGGTTCTTTTCCTGAGGCTTTTCAACAATACTTTGGCGCTTCCGCATTTCCCATATCCTTGTTTCTTTTAGATATCGCCTTCTGAACTGCCCCTGACTCATTCCCCGAGAATTCTAAACCCCTTTCACATATTTCGGCCCCCGTCCCCTCTCTATTTCAAGTCTGGCATCTTTCTAACACTTCTCCCGGCCCTGCTCTTTTCCAGATAGCACTACCCCCCCCCCCCCCCGCGAAGCGCATTTTTTGTTTTTGATTTTACTCATTTTCTCCTAGGTGTTTCCCCCGTGCGCAGATACACGCTTCGCCGTTCATGCCTTCGTGCACCCCCTGTACCCCCCCCCCCCCCCCCCCCACGATCTGCCTTCCTGCACCTTTCAACTGGAAACTTTATATGGCGACCACAAAAGCTTTCTAAAAGATAATGACTCTCCCCCCTGCAGCCAAACCCCAACGCCGTCAACCCGGCCACTCGTCACAGCACGATGAATCACCATGGCATAACGTTGACTGGACGGTCTTGCCTTTGCTAGCACGGCGACGCCAAACCGCACAACCAGCACCACGAAAAAGCATGCACTCTCGATCTGGCGTAGTCTGCGCATGCGAAAAGCCACACCTGGTACTACATAAGAGCTCGGACGCGGTTCACTATCCTGGCCTGCAATATCTTATTATAAGTACTACAATTCCTTAATCTTGAGATACGTCCGGAAATGAATGTTCTTTTAGAAGTAAATGTAGCTTTGACTATATGCGGCTTTATTTTTCCCGGCAGGAAAAGAGAACGAGACAAAGCACGAGGACGACATCTGTGTAACTACTCTCATTGCGAAATGTTTCGCTTGACGTCGCGCGCAGAGCAAATCTGCCCGAATGTAGGAACTTCATTTTTCGTCTTAAGTGCGATGAATTCACCAAAGATTCACTGCTTGTCAAACTGCAGGTTTGAATTCATGTGACCCGACATACGATGCATACATGCATGTTTGTCATGTACCGCATATGCAGGATAGGATTCAGAACTGCTTATTGTTCCACTGCAGCCGAGTCGGTAAGGATATGTGTACTACTTGCGTACAGTTTGTCTTCGGCTTTCACAATTGCAGGCGCAATAGAAAACCCTCAATTTCTAGTTAAATCTTTTGCCCATGCTTCCTTGGATTGAAAAAAGGCATTGAAAGAAAGGGTGCTTATGTGTGGTTTTCAAGTCAGTTTCGAATCTCATATTACAATTATTCTAAGGGAGCATGATAAACAGCTGGATTAACAAAAAACGAAGGTGTCCTGAGTTTCTTCCATCCATCGTCTTTATTTTTAAACCCTCTCAAAAAAACAAACTTTGTTCAAAAATTCTTTTGCTGTCCATATGTAAGAGGTGCTACAATGTATGCATCTTTACCTGATCAAAAATTGACCTCTCAATTTAGAGATACGTAGTTGTGATATTAGAACAAAATAATACATTATTTTCCTTTCAATATCACCTTAATTTGTTTTTGTCCCATTGAATATCTTTACTGGAGGTGCGACACGGTGGATTAAACTAAAAATCAGCCTTTTGGTACAGGGCAAATTAAATTTAATTTTATGCAATTAATGCGCTGTTGTTAGAAATGATCCTGTAAATTATATTGCGAATGCCTTCATGCAAACTGTGCCTCACACAATTCAGTGTTGTTTAATCATTTATGTTTATGTCCTTTGACGACCATATTTAGGCTCAACATCACATCATGCATCTTTTTTCCAGGCCCGGCGCTTTGTGAGGTCATCGTGCAAGTGCTGGACTAGGAATTTGAATGCAGTGCAAGAGTCCTCTTTCAAGAGGAGTGCATGACTGATCACTTCACAGAAGAACAGCTCCGTTAAGCACTTTATGGATTTCTTAGCCATGCTACACCAGCTTCCCGAGCTGCGTTGTCCAACCTGATTCATTGGCACGCAGCTAACTTGAAAATTAATGATTTTCCAAGAGCCCCTGCCACCATGCTCTTAGGTTCATTTTCTTTAAATTTCCAGGATGGCTGGTAGCAGCGCAAGCCATCCTTCATGCGCTAGAAGTGTGATCCTTGTAACTCGAAGCAATAAACAGGTCTTTTTCCTGAACTCTTCGGCACCCTCATTTAGAATATATACTAGGCTGAAGGGTACATCCACAGCTCCAGTCATTGACCAGTTGGTTGTTGTGTTGCACAGGCCAATTTTCGGAAGCTGGATATGAATGTTTGAAATCTGGATATGTCAGCGTTTGAAAGCTGGATACCAATGTTAGGAAACTGGCTGCCAGTGTTCGAAATCTGGAAAGCCAGTAGCGGTGGCTCAGTGGTTAGGGGACTTGGCTACTGATCCGGTATACCCGGGTCCGAACCCGACCGCGGCGGCCGCGTTTCGATGGAGGCGAAACGCTAAGGCGCCCGTGTGCCGCGCGTTGTCAGTGCATGTAGAGAACCCCAGGTGGTCGAAAACATTCCGCAGCCCTCTACTACAGGACCTCTTTCTTCTCTTATTTCCTCCTTTATCTTTTCCCTTACGGCGCGTTTCAGGTGTCCGCCGATATGTGGGACAGATACTGCTCCATTTCCTTTCCCCCAAAACCAAATCCTGTCCGAGGCCTTCACTGGCCCATGTCGCGGAACGAACACCAGGCCTGCATTGGGCCTTCCATAGGCCGAACGTTGTCCGAAAACTGACCTGAAAGGCGGCCAATGTGTCAAAGTGGTAGCGCTTTGCCTAAATGCGAATGTAACACCGCCGTTCATGCCAATTTTTGCCAATGATCGCCCAGTGTTCGCCCACTGCTGTTGTGCTGCCCTGGGTACTCATTGAAGCCAGGTTTCTCCTGAGCAAGAACCACACCCATCCCAATGGCGCTGGCGTCCGTGTGCACCGTGTGTCCGTGTGCGGAAGGGTCGAAATGGCGAAAGATCGGAGGGGAGGTGAGAAAATAGAGCAGCGTTTCAAAAGCTTCGTCGCAAAAGATGTCCGGTACGTGTACGATGCCGGCACGCGATTTTTTCGCATTTGGGGCGGCACCTGGTTGTGGATAACAGTATTTTCCCTGTGGCTGTAATATTACTCTTTCATCGCAGGGGTTTGTATGCACGCACAGCATGGAAGATGAATAGGTTTAGGTTTATGAGGTTTAACGGCCCAAAGCGACTCAGGCTATGAGGGAGGCCGTAGAGAAGGGCTCCGGAAATTTCGACCGCCTGGGGTTCTTTAACGTGCACTGACAACGCACAGTACACGAGCCGCTAAATTTTCGCCTCCATCGAAATTCGACAGCTGCAGCTGGGATCGAACCCGCGTCTTTTGGGTCTGTAGCCGAGCGCCATAACCACTGAGCCACCGCGTCGGCTAGGAAGATGAAATCTGCTGCACTTATTATCAAGTGCCTGAAGTTACTACACAGACCTTCTCACTGCACAATAGAAAAAAGCAGCAAATTCTCCGCCAATTAGTGAGAACTTTCAGTCAACCATGAGGGAAATTTTAACAGTTTTCATTTACAGCCTACAGCGACATGCAGCGTACTTGCCATTTGGTTCATCTGAATACAAATGAGAAACAGTTGTGCGCTTTCTACTCAGTCGTACCATGGATACAGTCCAAGAAAAGCACCTTCTTAGAGGTGTTTCTGCTGAGAGAAGTTTCTATAGAGGTTTGTGTTGTCTTCGTTGCTTGAGGTTTGTGCAAAATCATAGCAAGAAAAAGTGTTGTTTGCATTGAAGACTAATTTATCGGAATCTGTTGAGTTCTCGCAGGTTTTCTTGCATCACTGTGAAGGAACCTGGCATTAATGTGATTAGCATGAGGAAACCACATGGCAAAAAACCAGAATTTTATTCCACGTTGTTTTCCAGAATAAGAATTTTTCGTTCTCTAAAAATGTTATCAATGTGCACTCATTTCTGAATATAAGCAGAACATCTCACCATTTAGTGAGGTCGCATAAGATAATCGTGTCCCAATACCGACATGCAAAATAAGTGCAGAGATTACACGGGTTATAGCTTGTGTCAATGACTATTACCGATGAGCACTCAAGTACAAGCTGGCCGAGCTTTGTTCGCCTCTAGGCAGTTGGTGACGGCCCCCTGGAATCTAGCGTTTCAGTGAACTGCTTGTGATGATCCACCGCGCCAGCAGCAACAAAACAGTTAACCACATGTTGAGCCAACTTCAAGTTGCATTTGACTACACTGATTAGTGAAATTGTTACAGATATTCCGGCCGGTGTCAAGCAAGTACACGCGAATTAACAAAACTTCCTTCATTTACAGGGAGTTGATGACGCCGCCCTAAAATCTTGGATCACATGAGGTTCTGCAGTAGGACAGAAAAAATAACACAGTTAGGCACAAATGAGCTAACACCAACTTGCAAGATACAGCTGCAGGGAATAAACAAATCATAGCCTCTTAAGCTGAGTGAGTTCGAAAATTCGCTTCAAATAAATTTTTGTCGCCTAGATTTCCTCAAAATCTTACACTAAATACAAGCATGAAAATTCCGTGGATTAAGTATCCGCTAGTAGCATATGAATGCATGCACAATAGACACTTGTTCAGGGAACTGAGATAAGAGAGAAGGTCTGTTTGGCTTATCGAACGCTTAGAAGGGCAAGCTAAAGCAGCGAAACTCTAATCACGTCAGAATTGCTGCTGCGAATTCTATAATAAGTTTAACACTGTAGCAGCAAAAAAAAAAAGAAACATCTTGGAAGAATGTTGGCAGTGCAAAACCTACCGATGTCAAGGACAAAAAAGCACCGTCTTAAGATCTGTAATTAGGGTGAAGCTTTCCTTTTTGTGTGCCTTGTCATCTAGCTATCTCCCTAGTATGGTTTCAATTGAGCTAGTTGGTCTGCTTGCGGTTCATGCCTTGTTAAATGGTTGGCCATAGACATCCAAGGAACACGAACACAATGATGCATACATTATCGTTCAAATAAATTTTGTGAAAAATTGAGCGACGTCCACAGTCTGGTCGAATGTACCATAGTCGAGGGCCAACACACCGGACTCCTAGCAATGAATGTGTGTTGGGTTACTTTCATCACCGCCAATGTACTTCTAATGAAGTAGGACCGAAAAATTACAACTACATGTTTATCGCAGAAATGCAGTGCAGAAAGGTGCCAAGGAAAAAAAATTTCTGCTTACCAATTGACTATTGATGGAAGTCTTCTGTTGTGTTAACCTGCAAATTGTTGAGATACGCTGAATCATAAAGGGTTTAAGATCATAAAGGTACTGTCTTGTAGTTTATGTTTTCACCACAGTCTGCGGCTGGGAATATTTTCTGGAAGACAGGATTGACTCCTAAATAAGTGGCATTAGTGCGTTGGTTCATCTTTCGTAATAGCAGACAAGAAGTACGGCAGGTGAAAATCTTGAATAAAAAAAAATGAAGGGAGAGCCTCAGTCGAGTGACCAACGTTGCAACAAGAGGACTTGTCTGTGTCAGGTCAAGTGCGGTTATCATTTGGATGGGTTATATTGTCCCTTTACTCTAAGGACGATGGACTGGAGTTACGGTGGGTGTGAAGTGAGGAGGATGAAAAGATAGCGCACTTGGGCTTCAAACAGCTTGGTCTGATCATGGAGGCTGTGACCTACAGCCAGGACAGAAGCAGGTTAATGACCATACTGACATGAAAAGAATGCAAAAACGGGCCGCCTTCCCACCCAAAAAGTACGACAGAATGAAACATCAACAGTCGCAATAAAGCAGTAAAAGTAAGAAAAGCTAAAGGAACCAAAATGTCATGCGAAAAAGAATGCAGGCGTTAAAGTGCTTATCAAGGTAGCATTCTTTTTCCTTATGATCAGCAGTCTCTCGCATAGTGTGCACAGTGGTCTACATTTTTTTTTCTAGTGGCTCCATGATTTTGCCTACTTTGGCTTGTTGTGTTTAGTCATATGTTTTCATGTTTATTGAACCAAACTTTTTATTAACTACTTCTTCCTAATTGAAGTATGCGGTACATGTCATTACATCTTTTGCTGTACACTTTTACCTCCCACAATGGTTCAATAGCTTTGGCTGCTCAATCCACACTTTGATTTGGGACATCAGGTAAACCCCATATTACTTACCAGTAGTTCCTCTGCAGATATTGTGAAACTGACGATTGTCTGTTGAGCCTTGATTTTTCTTTCTCGAAAAGCTTCTCATTTGCGACCTTTGGAAAACAGCTGCTGAGTGATGGTCGATATTCTAGAAACAGTTTTCCTCTCCTGAGGCTCCATGCTCTCCGCCGTGGCCAGAACCTTGTCGAGGATGCGTTCGTTGTAGCCTGTGTGAGCATTTCATTTTATAGCTTGTGCTATATTCACTTTCTTCGCGTTCAAATAAACTAAATGGTACAAGCTTACCAGCAGTGGTTGGCTCTTATACTGGACAAGCTACTGGGTCTCCGCCTGCTGCCTTTGGGTAACGCACACACCATCGAGGTGTGCCATCCTTTGTGCATGCCTGACCACGCCCACTGCTCTCGTTGTAGTGAAGTACAGATAGTTGTGTCCTGAATAAGTTGCACAAGACCATGTAAAAACACGCGAACGTTCGCCCCAAGGACATGTAATATATTTCAACAGTCCAACTGTAAAAGGCATGCAATACAAACAGGTCACTGGTGGATGTTAAGAACAACACCATGTTAACAATTCGTTCTTTCATGCAAGCGCTCATAATATTTTGTGAAATGTGTGTCGTCTCGCTGTAAAAGCTTACCTGGCCTTCTTTCCGGAAAATCAATAATGGTAGGTCTTCGATGCAAAATGCACTAGAAGGCTGTGAAAAGCCTCTAATTCATAGGTTTGGTGTCTTGATGATAGCTGTGGCATGTCTTTCAGAAAAGCCTTAGACAGTGAAATGTCTTGGAGCTTCTGGAAATCCTTTCATTTTGAAAGAAAATGACAATTTTCATCTTTTTGTAAAGCTCTAAACGTGCGGCTTGCTGTATGCTCCTGCGTCAACGAGTTAAAAAGCATTTCAATTAACCTATACATAAACTTCCATTTAGTAATGAGCATCTTATAAGTTTTTATAGTTTAAGTAAACTCGGGCATTCAAGGCGCACTGTAATAAATGGTAGGGGAAGAAATTTAAACAGCTATTATTTACTTAGCTCATGAAGTTTTCATGTCAATCCTGCTGCACTGCTCAGGTTGCGGACACCTTGGAATGCAGTCTATTATCCTCGACGACCAGAGGTTGCCCAGCCTGTTCATTGCATGTCTGCCAGTTTCTTTTGATTTCTGCTAGGATGTCAGTAACTTGCATTTTGTTTGTGTTCATTTGTTTATGAGGTTTAACGTCCCAAAGCGAATCAGGCTATGAGAGACGCAGTAGAGAAGGGCTCCGGAAATTTCGACCACCTGGGGTTCTTTTATGTGCACTGACATCGCAGAGCACATGGGCCTCTAGAATTTCGCCTCCATCGAAATTCAACCGCCGCGGACGGGATTCAACCCGCGTCTTTCAGGTCAGCAGCCCAGCACCATAACCACCGAGTCACCGCGGCGGCTTTAACTTGCATTTGTTCACCAAGCCACTCAGCTGTCTTCATGTCATAATCTTACACAGTTCACTTTCCACAACTTGCAGCACTGTACTCATTTTAAGTTGATTCTTTTTTATTAATTTTGTTTCTGAACCATAGGTGAGTACCGGTAAAGTACAGCTGTTGTACAATTTCCTCTTGAGTGATAACGGTAGATTACAGTGGATGAAATAAGCATATCTGCCAAATACACTGCTTCTCAATAATATCATCTTATTTCTTACACTCTCATGGTCTGGATCTGCGGTCATTACCTACGCTAATTAGACCTTTTTCCTTCCCACCTTTAATGCTTCGCTGTCTATCATAAACCACTGTTTGCTTTAGAGACTTTTGAACCTTGCTTAAGTTAAGTTCATAGTGTTTTTAGACCCTCTGTTCTCCTTTGCTTGTCAAGATCAACAATCCTGCTTTGCAGTTTGTTCTAAGTTGTTTAGGAAGGCGACGTCATCAACGAGTTTCATTAACTCTTACGTCAAGGTCTTCTCATTTGAGGTCTGTGAATCCCTTCTGTAAACACGCAGTGAATAGTACTCTAGGGACTGTGTCTCTCTAGCTGAGACGCTCGCTTATTGGAATTTTATTACTGTGTATATCGTAGTTAGATGTTCCTTATCATGCTTCGGCAGGGCCTCTTGCGTATTTGCATTACAAAATGTAATATACCTTATCTGAGCCACTGCTTTCGTTCGAAGTCATCGTGCAAGCACGTGGGGAACGTTGCCTGGTCGTGCGTGTGGATGTCCTGTGCGTGATTAAGAAGTTGCAGCCATTTTGACACAATGGTTGTGCTTGGCCTTCTCTGAAAGCTGCCGCCTAATACAGATGGTTGTACACAGCCTTAATCCAGAGTGCAAGTTCGCTGTAGTTATTTAGTATATATGGGGTGTACAGCTTCATGTGACACCTCAAATGCATATAGAAATAAGAAGAGCTAATTTAATATATATTCCATAAATACGCTGAAAATAACATTTTATTTGCCACAGTAAAGCTGAAGCTGCTGGATACCTTTTGTCATGTGCCACACGCCTGACTAGTGGATGATTGATCCTGTGTTGTAACGGAGAAAGCACTGGATCTGGATATGACGGTCGGTCACCAGAACTGTAACCTTGATGTTCGGACTCTCCAGAACAGCAAGCGTTTGTTTCAGGCCGTCTAACTCCATGCGACAGCTATCGCCAGCATCATTGGACTGTGGAATGAAAATGGCATAGGTTATTGAGTTTGATGCACTGCGTGTCTACCAATTAAAAAAAAAACTGCATGTATTGAGGGCTCTCCTTCTAAGATGCAACTATTTTTTATGAAAATAAACGTTTTTAAGGCTAAAAACGCAAGCACTGTGCTGATTTTTTTACCTACCAGAACGGAGATTCAAGGCTAAACCCACTATAATGCATGTGCTGTAAAAAGAAGTCATGATATTTAAGTGTTGTGTTACAATTCATTTAGCAGTACCAGAGTGCCATAGAATTTTACAGAATGTTGTAGCAAATTGCAAATGCACCTGCACGACTTGAAAATGCAAGACCTTGTGGCGTTTAACGTCCATCGGAGTACACGTGTCATATTTGGCAGTATATCCTGGCGAATCAGCTCCTCCATTTCCAGCAAGTTTTACGTTTAGGCCTTGAAGATCTTTAAGCAGATTTTTGCTCTTCATTCCAAACCTCAAACAATGACTCTTTACCCTGTCATTTGGAAGCCACAGATATGAACGCTGGGTTACAAAAAATGTCATGTTTCTCACAACGGGTGCACCAATTGAAGCCAGTGCTCTCAGTGTAGCTGTTGGGTAGCTTCCGGAGGAGAAGAGAACTGCTGCGCAAAGCTGCAGGCTGAGCATCCACTGCTGTTTTGTGGCGTCCTGATTGCACCAGTAGATGGGATGGCCATAAGCACACTGTCCATAAAGTTTTAAAAGTGTGCCTTCACACTCGATTTTGATTGTACGAGATGCGAGGCACTCTGTACACAGCTGGAAAAGTTTCCAAAGGTACTTCTCCTGCACCGAAAAAATTCGGTTGCCAGATTTTCCTGTGCAGTTTCCAGCACACGCCAGCCTGGAAGATAATGTGAAAATTTTCAATCGCGTTTGGCAGCCTAAACATGCAAGCTTGCTTGAGAACATTAGGAGTGAATGTTTATGGCACCAGAGTAAAAGTGGGGCAAACAGTGTATTAAGCGTGCTGTTAGCTTTTTGTCATAATGTTAATAAATCACATACCTTGTTTTTCAAATTCTTCACATTGACCGTAGTCCTCATCGTCGTAGTTATAATCTCCACCTTTGTCTTCTGTGCTGTCATTGTCAATTTCCCCTGCCTCTCTTTTGGTTGGCATGCTCGTTTGAGTAGCTGCATCTATCATGGGGCTGTAAACCTCAATGCCTAAATCTCATGTCATATGTGCAGCTGCACTCAGTAGTTGTTACCACTGGACGCAACATAGAATATGGAAATTTTCAGTACAACTCAAAACTATATAACGCTTTGCTCCCCCCCTCCCACCCCCCGTCACTGTTGCACAAATGCATGAATCAGAAATGTACGCTGAATGTGGAAGCATATGCCGATAGATGCAGTTTGCGGTTTTTTCTGAGTGCAGCGTGATGTCGTGCTTTTGTTCCCACATGCCTGTACAGCTCTGCTTTGTGTTGCTGGCCGCACCGTTGCTTCGAAAGTCTTGTGTCTTCCCGCACAGGACTGTGCCAGTTTGACCTCCGGCGGCCCACCATGTGCTGCATCTGCAATCATGAGCAGGTTATCATGTAAACTGTACGGGATCAATGCCTTGCATTACTGTGCTTGCTCAAGATTGGTCATTACCAGTGAGAGGGAGGACACTTAGTGAATTTTTCGCACCGAAGTTTTCATGTTGCATTGCACAGAGATCTGCTGCAGCTTCTGTTGTGACATCTTCAACACACTGAGGCATGATTTGATGCACAGCGTAGCAATGCGTAGCTGAATGTTCGGACTGAATGTAGCGTCACTGCCTGTTCAGTTACCAGAAGAACTGTCCAATTTTCGATCAAGTGTTTCCATGCTTGATCCTTCTCTAAGTAGGTCTGCAAGAACCTGAAAGGATTAAAGGCGCACTGTATTACTGATTTGCTCTTTACTCACATTTTTCGTATTAAAGCAAGAAAAATGCGTATGTAATGTCGTATTAAGATGTTATGTGATCATCTAAATGTACAGGAGGGGTAAAAAATCCCTAGACTGCGTGGTCGGCAAACGAAGCTGACAGCTCCTTTATTAGCCATCGGCTGGCGTCCGTACTTAGAGATGTCTTACACCTCCCCAAGTACAGATTTCCACTTTTGCATCCCTGGTTCTTTACCGGCGGCTAGCAATATAGGCATCGGCTTCGTTTGCTGATCACGAAGTCCAGAAACTTTTGTCCCCGACTGTGCGTTTACCTCTCAAGAGCATCAGTACGCCCGCCGACTTATCCCATTGCATAACCACATGGGAATTGAACTATGCAAAATGGGATGAAGATATCGGTTAGGGACATAGGGGAATATTGAGACACAAGCGCGCATACGCAGGACAATTACCTGAGGGGCGTTATTGTTCTGCGCCTGCGCTGTGGCGCCTCGCAATTCGCCTATGACGCTACCCGATGGCTTCACCCTTTCTAAATGTCTGTATTCGCTCCTGGTCCGTTTTGCGTCCCGCTGCTGCCAGAATAACAATGCGATGCAGTGCACCGTGTGTTTCAAAGTTAAGCTGCAACTCGACCACAGTCCCCTTAATTAATAAGCCGGCTATGATTCCTAAAGTCGCATTTTATTTAAAATTTCACTTCAAATGCACCCCCAACCAGGCAGACTTCTGTCGAGTATTTTCGTTTCAGATCGCGTAGCTAATTATTAACGATGAAGGAGCAACGGATGGGAAATCACGACGCCGCATATGAACTGATTCGATACTTGCTTGCTTCGACGCGTCAAACCGAACCTCGCTCAGTGCGCTCAAAGACCGGGTCAACCTGGCCGCGCCAGTGCTCCGCAGGAGCTTTGCGAGCATGTCAGGTACAGCAGTGTTTTTTTTTTCAATTGCCCGTCCCGTCCGCACGCGAAGAATCACCAGCAGTGTTTCGTTGATGAGTTACGTGATGTTTAGCACAGGGGTTTCTACAGCATATCACCTTGTGCGAGAAAAGGAAACCTGCCAGCACAGTCGCGCGACGAAGCTCTGCCCGTCCCATCGCGAAGTCGCTCTCCGCGTGGGCTATTCACGGCCAACGCCGCATGCAAATCTCTACACACAAATGAGGCCTGAACTGCATCAAAGCAATCAATCTAAAATTGGAAGTAGAAGCACTCACCTCATATTTGATTCCTGTAGTGAATGCGCTTCTTGGCGGTGGGGACATACTTCTTTTGTGCGAAAATATCGAAGGAACCGTACCATGGTTAAGCCGTGCCCCTTTGACAGGCACTCGTAGCGGTCGCATTATGGACAAGTTCTGCACGTAGTCGCTGCCACGAAAGTGTTTCGAGCAGAGTACGCTTCATTTGGTCGACTTGAAATTGCCCCTCTTTACAGGAACGAGCCACAGCGCCGCGAGCTTTTGATCTTTCGGGAAAGTTTGAAAGACGACATAATCGCGGCAGTGGGTGCTCATACACCCGAATGCACAGCAGTACGTCATGTTAAATCGGCTGCACGTAGTGGGGGGCTCAAAGCTTGGCTTACACACTTTTTGAGTACGTCCACAAAGCAGGCAGCACGAGGAACAACGCGCGCTGAAAGAACGCTTAGGTGACTCGGAGGGTCTCCGGCTCCTGATAATGATGTCACACGGGCCGACTTGGAGGCTTTCCTGTCCGTTGTTCTCTCCTACGCTCTCTCTGGATGCGAGAGATTTGAAAGGCGCGCTTTCAATCTGTGATTCCGCCGGTGCTTCTTAAACAATTGAAAAAACTTCACAAAGATGATGAGCAATGAGTATACTTGAAAAGCCCAGTATGTTAGCAGATTTGAACACCGCCACAATCTCCCTTCACTTATTGAGGAGCGTGAAGCGACAGTAACATGCATATCAGATTTTAGAATCTTGAAAACGCGGATACCCTTAGCGCTGTGACGCAACAAATTTTGGTGATATCGATGAGTTACGCGAACCGGAGAAGTTGTTTTTATTATTTATTAAAAATACCTGCTGCGTCCGTAGGCATTATTGCAGTAGGGAGGATAGATAATAAACAAATCAATAGGCCAGAAGAAATGAACACAAAAAGCTTTATTTTTGTGGCCTCCAAAACAACAAAAAGCTGTGAATGAGCACGCCTGCAAGCTTCTCAAATGAGCGTGTATTTCGGCGCATTGTAGGCAAAATTTGTTAGACACAGTGCGGAAGGTAACCGCGCCTTCAAAATTCAAAAACTCATACGGATGTTACTTACGGTAGCCTACACGCCTCTCAATAGTTAACGAGCCTGACAGTAACAGTTAAAAGCTAACAATTCAATATTATTTAACCAGCCATCTAGTTCGCGCGTCTTAGCTGTGTTCACATGTACTGCACCATTGACAATGCTACGCCAAAAGAAGCAGGTTTATAATTCAAAAGGCCTATAATTAAAAACGTTCTAAAGTCTTATGCGAAAGACTGTTTTATGGTGTCGCTGTCAGCGTTGTAGGAAGTTGGCACCGAAACTTCCCTCGCCCACACCAGCCTGTTAAACCCCTTTCAAGTATACAAGAGCAAGACCGACGGGGAAATGAATACAGTGATATTTTTCCACATTCTGGCCTCCAGAAGAGGAAAAAGCAGTGGCTGAGGCTGTTGGTGTCAAACGGGGAAAAATAAGGGCTTATATGGGCACACATACACTTCAAGAGAGCCACCTGGCTCCTGCCGTAGCCGCTACTTTTTCGCTTTATGATATTCGAGAAAGCATTTCTTTGTCACCGCAAAAGCCAAGCGCACTATACAAACTGAAATAATTGAATTCGTGGTTTTCAATCATTCATTTTGCGCGACTCCCACAGCGCTAGCGAAAGACACCTTTGTTCATTAGGTGTGCTGGGGATACGTGCTGCGACAGCGTCACGACACGTTACTGTGTGGGCCGAAGACTTGTCATACCTAGTCGCCGGCTATAAAAACTGCCGACAAGGGAAAGTTCCATAGTCTTTCGAAATTCCATTGAGGTGAGAGGAGGCGTATTAGCAATTTTAACTTGCAGCTTATGGCAGCAAATCTGGGTGTGTGTTTTTCATTACAATGTCGAGAAGAGGAAGATGAAGTTCATTCCTGAAACGATTTTATTTATTCATTCGTTGTTGCGCAAGCAATTTCATATTGTTCTGTGTAATGGATACTTTCTTTTACGAGTACAGTACTCACGGATTGAAATAGGACATTCGGAGCGCGTGGCCGTCGCTTCATGGAGCGCCGCCCGTAGACGCTCATGGAACCAAGGTGGTGCATTGTGGTATGGCGTGAGAGGAAGAACATCTACAAAGCAGAATTGTTCCTTCCAGTAGCCAATCAGCCGGCCTGTGGTTTACCACATGCCTGCGTGGCACTGCAAGGCTAGCGCTCCGAATGTCCTATTTCAATCCGTGAGTACTGTACGTCTGAAACTAGCACATTGAGATTTACAACGGCCAAAAATATCGCAAGTGGTGTGAGGCTACCTTTATCTTGGCCTCCTTTCATGTGATCTTCGTAGCTTCAAACCCGAGAATGTTAAGCTGAGCGCTGTCGACGCATTTCACCTGATGCGCTCACTCTAGGGATTCAAATGTTCCTACTTTTCTAGGTACTCCATGTTAATCTCTGCTAGAATTTTATCCAAGTCTTACTTCAAGAAATCCCAATCTTAACCGTGCAGTTGTAAGGCGGCCGAATGATCTCTGTAATGGGCGAAAAATTATGCTCTCTCTTTCTTATGCACTTAAAATAATCGCAGTGTTCCTGCACATCCTCCTGCAAGGCAATAAGCAGCGGCTTAAAAGCAAGTGAGGATAGCTCGCACATACTCAAAGATGAGAAATAAATACCATTCATTTTTTTACTTCACATCAGGAGGGCGCAACGGCATCAGCTTCTCTCCCACATGCGAATTAAACGAAGAACTAAACTTCCCTGATGGTGCATAGAAACACGTATGTACCAAGGCATTTTTAGCTACTCAAATCTGATATGCGCTTACCCAATTATTTCTTTTTTTTCTCGGTAACTTTAGGCCCTAAAGTACCCATTTCTGCCACTGGTTGATTAATAACGGTCAACAAATATAACAAAACATACACTTACATTATCGGGCAAAAACCGCTGCTCTCCGGGGCCAAGACTGCCTAGATTTAAAAGGGGTAGGTGCCACTTTGAGCGATCGAAACCTAATCTTCCGTTTAAGTTAACATAGAAGATTCAAATGCGCAAGATGTAGGCTTATACACGATGTAGTCCTTTACTTACACC
This sequence comes from Amblyomma americanum, assembly GCF_052857255.1. NCBI lineage: Eukaryota > Metazoa > Arthropoda > Arachnida > Ixodida > Ixodidae > Amblyomma > Amblyomma americanum. The sequence continues at coordinate 529,177,219 of NC_135497.1, forward strand.
ATTCTGAAATCCAGAGACATATTTGTACCGTGTGCCTTAAAGAGATACAGCCAAGATGTGGTAACTTGCACGCCAGTTAAATAATTAATAATTAAATGTCCTGCATGTGAGGCAGCCAGAAGTGTGTGGATCTGCGTAGATTTGGCCTTTTCGGGATTTCGCCATCTTTGGTCGTTTGATTTGTGTGGGAATGCGGGTGGCCCCTCCTGTTAAGGCGGCTGGACGATTGCTGTAAATTTGGGTGTGGTTCTTCAAAACACATTGCGACTTTATGCCTTTCTCGCCGCCTTTTCTTACAGTGAACAGCTTTGCCCGTCGGCCCACCTGAGCCGAAATTACCAGCGCGCGAACTCGCGCGACCAAAACGAAGAGAGCGCGTGGGCTGACTGGATTCCACGAATCGTAGCTTTAGGCTTCTTGAGCATCTGTGCCCTGCCCATCGTCTATTTCTCATGGCTTGCATTGCATCATCGCGGCAGAGTGTAGCACCTGACTTCTACCACCGCCACACAGGCGTATCGTTTTCGCGGAAAAGTTCCGGTGCTGAAGAAGCCGGTGACGGCCTTTCTAGCTGAAGACATTCCACAGCCGAGGACATCCGAGCCGGCGCGCCATCATCACCCGCCGTAATTCAGGTAGGGGGTCAGCATCTTAGCTGCTCTGGGTATGCAATGCACAGTTCTTTCTCGTCGGCACCCCGTTTCCAGCACTCGCAATCCAGGCGATGCAAGACATGCCCAGGGAGCTCCGCGCTCTCCTCTACCAGGAACGTCCGTGGAACGGATGGGAGAGCCTTTTTGTTTCCACACCCCGGGCGCGCTGTGCTGACCAACTGCTGCCGGCCGCCCTTATCGCAGCCGCCACGACGATGCTTTGCAGGCCCTCCAATGCAGCCGCCACAAGGTTCAATATAGTCTGGGAGCCCCCGAAGCACGCGGGTGCTGTCGATGTAGCTGCAACAGAGGTAAGAGAATGGGGACACCTACCCACAGAGAAAAGTGCCGTATCATGTGTTTTGTGCATTCCCAGAGCATTTTGCACTCAAAGGGGAGGGTATGATGTAGACCATCCAGACAATGCCCGCCTGAAAGTTTGTTGACAAAAGTGTTCTTCATTCACCAGGCTTGAACAAACATACTGAAGCGCTGTGATAGTTACCTCGGATGGATTGCCTAAAGCGAAATTATTTGGCAATACGCCCGTGGTAGTGAGAATGATCAGTGCTTTAGCTGGTCGACCTCATGCTTTGCGATTTTTAAACGTCCTCTTAACGTTTCTGCCACGCAGGAGAGTGTGAAGTTTGCGATTCTGATTTATAAGGATTACTACGAGTACTTTATGGTGTGAGAAGTGTGTGAGTTTGAAGAGCATTTGGCGTGCAGCGAATTTGCGAGGAATGTCCCGAGAGCGTTCTTGCTTTGTCTGAGCCGCTGGAAGTTTGTCCCTCTTATCTGGCGCATACATTCAGACCACGACGCTCCGCCTCGGCTCCTCCCATAGCCCTCAAGCAACGCGACTGGCACAACACGACGTTGTAGGGGACTTTATCGTAACATCGGAGGCTGCTACTGCCAGGCTATCAGGATGCCGCACCGTGCAGATATTTCAGGAAGTTATTTCGAGAGGCCCTTAAAGGCGCTTGCACCGTCTTTGCGCTGGTGTAGCTTTGAGCTGATACGGCGAGGCTGGTGCAAATCATCAGGTGCGTGCACTGATTGTTCAAATGATTGCGGATGGTGAATGGTTACGACGATGGCTACTGCGCGGACGCTGCAAACCCTTGCATTTAACAGGAAATGCTTGAAAAAAACGAGCGGATAATAAAGGCAGCATGAGTTCACACATAACGTAACCTAAAGATCCTTTGACACCGCATGACTACAAGCTTTGCGGCTGTGCAAAGACATGCACCCTGAACAGAAAGCCCTACTAAGTAACCACCAAATCCCATAGATGGATGGCGTTTGTAGCGTTGACGAGTTTGTTTATATATAGCCTCAGCTGGATGAACCAAAATTCAAGTTTCCGAAAGCGCATGTTGGCGGAACTTTCCAATTCTTTTTTTGCAAAACCGGCAGCAAGATATGTAAGTCGGCTTCTTTGCAAAGCGAAAGCCGCTGTACACAACGATCTCGCGGTGCTGCGCTAGAGGCGGCTATTGCAAGTCTTGTGCCCTGCGAACACCAGGCTTGGTACAACGTGTTGCAGCTGAGCTTCATTTTTTGTTGCAACTCCTACGCGCAGCAGATGTGTGGTTCCCCCAAAACCTTGCCTTGGCTGAGCTGCGGTAATCGTTTCATTGCATGTGAAAAATACGGCAAAAGCGTGTCGGAAAGGCGTTCGGCATTATTATGGCGACAGAAGTCTCAAGCGCTGCACCTAATTTTTGCCCTCGATCCATACCGCGTGACCATCGTGAAGGGTTTTTTTTCTTTGCAGGATAGCTGACTTGCATATGTTTCCGAAGGGGCCATGTTGTCGTGGCACAAGTCGTTTGGGAGCCACTGTTGCCCTCAGAGCAGCTCAATGCTCTCAGCAGCAATGGGGTACTTGTCGCCCCAGACTTCGTGAGTGAAAGAAACATCAACGCCAAATATTTGATGCACTTCGCTGTACATACGCTGTCTGCCTGGTAAATACAAAAACATTTAAAACGATTGCGCTTACTGTGTAAATCCCCAGCTTTTGGAATAGATAGCGTAAACGTTGCCATATAAACATATGCACTTTCCTTAATGTCATTATACAAGCTGTCCACCCTCTACAGGGGGTTTGACGTAACTTGAACGTAAGTAATAAAACTATGTGGCGCATCGGACCTAAGTGAGGCCAATGACATATTGTTTCTTGTCGTGCGGAGCTGTTAAGACTTTTTTTTAATCCGTTCAAATTATTTTTGCGCTAAGAATAAATGCATTTTTTTTATATTTACTTCCGGTAACGTCTGTTTCGTAAAGTTGCAGAAGAGGTTGAAAAGCAACCGATCCAGATTTATTAACATCATATCATACGCGGTCTTTTTTTAGGATTTTAAGAAAGCACGCGTAATATTTAATAAAACGTTTTTGCGCTCTTGCTTGCTGCCAAACGCGTTCCGAAAGCGTGCGCCCTCACAGTCGGGAAGCGAGCGGCCTATCTGCTCTCAGCTTTATCGTCAATGTGCGTCAGGCTATTCTTCCGGAGTATGGAAAGCGCGCGCCGTGGTATCCTGTAAGGGATGGGCAGGCGACCGAGAGCCAATTCAGAAGAAGATTGTACTGCGCCTTCACATAGACAACCCAAAAATGGCCAGCGGTGTAGCATTGCCAAGCGCGAATTATTTTGTGAAAGCTCGATTTTTTGCAGGTAGAGACCGCCGCCACTTACATTAAATCTCGTTAATTTGACTACTAGCCCAGCGAGCCAGTTATCGCCTTTATTTTCCTCAAATTCAACGTCGTTTAACCCTTCCGCTGGTTTTTAGAAAAAGGAAATGCGAGCAACTGCCTCACTTTGTAGATGTTCGCCACCACCTACTCAAAACGTGACTGAGGTGTCTACTTCTGTGTTCTTCGTCGGTTCTTGCCGCGCATCTCACACCCTGCCGTTCTCTGTTCAATTGTCGCAGTGATGGCGGATTAACTTAACTGGGCTTCTCACAGACACTGGTGAAACTCGGTGGCGCGGCTAGAAGTGCTGCAACTAAAGAAAGGAGCGAAAGCAGTAAAGTCGCTTATTTATTGGTAGTCTCCGTTTACTTATTTGTAACCTTGAGTAGCCCGTCAAACTCAGCGGCGGCCGCACACTTGGCCACGGTTAGCGAGCACGTTTCGCTTGTTCAAAACACCCTTTGGAGGGCTGTAATATGGTAGCGTATGAGTGCCAGCATGTGTTTGTTTTTTAACTAGTTCGTTGGCTTTATTTAAACGGAGTAAAAAAGGACTGCGAAGGTGATACGTGGGAATAAAAACGGCATCTGCTGTTTCTGAAGCCCCTCTACAGCTCCACATAACGCACCTGAACCTATATTTGAAATTAAAAACATCGCTTACTTTTCGTTGGTATTTATTTACTCAAAATAATTTAAAAATTATTCTCAGTAGCACCACACGATGCGGAAACAATATGTAGTCGGTTTTATCAAGCTCCGGTGCGCCGCTTTTTAAAAATTTATTGTGAAAGTTACGTGAAACACCCTATACAATATTGGTACTGCTTTTCCCCTTCCGTTATAATTCATAAGCAAAAGCGCACTCAGTGCCTTCTACAGAGTGAGGACCTTTGTATCAAGATCTGTGCAATGAATCAAACGTTAAATGCCACCATTGTGGACAGGCGATACAGCCGTCGCCTATGCTTAATAAATTTCTCTTAAGCTAGTGCTGACGCCATGCTCAGTCTGTTTCAATCAATAGCCAGCCAACATGACCCTAATGTATACGTTGAGTCTGCTAAACACCTGAGAAGAGAAAGTTTTGTTGATCTTCCCCAAGAAACTTTGTTTTTGAATATCAGATAATTTTGGGTTGTGATATTACTCATTTTACGAGTAATGAATTTATGTCAGGAGGGCATTAGCTTAAATGTGGAAATGAACTTCGTTCAGAAAGTAATTTAAAGAACACACTCTGCTGCTTTCATGTTTCGAAGGAATAGTGGTAAGAGCCCATATAAATAAAAAGCAACCTGAAAAGGGCCTATGCTGTGTTAGATATATACCACGCCGTGGAACACAAAGTGTATCTTACTCGTGACTTTATTTTTATTAACAGGAAGGACTTAAGGCCTTGAATGAGGGCAACGTGCATGTGGTCCTGGTTAATTGTAGTGCACGTCAATAAAATAAATAGCCCGAAGAATAACTTGTATAACTTCGCTGATCGGCAGCTCCACACATAGGGACGTTATTAAGGAGGAGTATATACAAGTGAAGCTTAGGCAAGAAAAAGTCTTGGAGCTCAGTAATTCCTTATTACAGTTTCGTGCGCAAAGCTGCTCCACGCTCTAAAATGATGGTTTTATGTGCGTAATATTCTCTGTACACATAAATATATGCCTTTATGCTTGAGCGTGGGTAGAACACACCCGTTCTAGTATTTGGCAGACCACATTAAACCAGACGTACAGCCATAGAGTGTGAAAAGCACCAAAAATGGCATCGGCTATAAGTAGTTCGGGAATAATACGAATGAGGTCATACGAATATTTTTTGTCGCAGCAGGGATTATTGTCTCGAATCAAAGCCATAATTTCAACATGAATGCAAGTTGAAAACACTTATGGAAAGAGGTGGACAATGCTCAACTCAAGTGCGGTGGCTATATCTCCGTTGAAATAGAATTCTGTCTTACAATTTCACCAACACAAGGTATTACTGGTCCCAATGCAAATTCAGCGTGGCATGTTGAGTCTACTCATGAAAACTCCTACATTACAGCGACAACATTTTTCGTATAGGGTAGTTCCGCGCACTAAGCAGCCTTGCGTATACTTGTTCAACTTCTCCTCTCTTGTCTGTGGAAAGAATGGGAACAGACTTGTGTATGTCTCATGGCAGAAAGCGCGTGGGGCCTTAAACGAACAATCAAGACAAAGAGATGTTGTCCTGAATTGATATGGCGCTGTGTTCTAACCAGAATCAAGCCACTCTAACCAAAAATAGCTTTTGTAAGCAGGAAAAGAGCAAAAAAAACACTACCTCTCGCTACCAGCGGGCATTTTTCCCGGGTGAAATGCATGCGCTAACTTCGATTCTTGGTCGCTGATCCCATAGGTAACGCTACACTGCGATTCATTTGAAAACGGTCAACACATTAATTTTATTAAGGAAGTAGAGTTTGATGGATTGGCTTGAAGACATTTAAATCCAATTTTGTGTGCAATAAATCAGGCTGTTGCTGTTGCTGCCGAGATGATATCGAAATACTCAGAGAAAAAGAACCAGTTTTAGATAAATAACAGCATGGTGTTAACCTCAGCATCGATTTAAATCCCTGATAGTTGTTTAGTTCAAAACGGTGCGGACAGGCCCGAATTCTTTTGTAGGGTGAAAGGTAGAGCTATCGTTTGTGAATGTCTTCCTTGCTTAATCATTCAGGTGAAAAAGGAGTGCCACACAGACACCTTTTGGTCGTTGACCCTAGCTTCCCTCCGCAGACAAAGAGCAGAGGGCCTGCGTTCAAACCCCAACCAGTGGCCATCAGCTACGCAAGCAGTGCGCTCGCCGTTGAGCGATCTGCACCCGTGGAGCCAAAGCTGCCTTCCTCGGGACTACGGCTCGGACAGGCGCGTCCACAGCTATCTTTTCCATCCGTCCTCCGAGTAAGTTGAGGCGCCAGAAAAGACGGCACTTTTTCAATTTTTAGTGCCGTAATGGTTCCGTAGCTTTACGTGTATGCGAATAGCTTAGCGCGATGGCGTGAGGGTACCGTGCTGGAGAAAAGCCGGAGTCGGCACTGTCTTTGTTGTAACCGAAAAATCCGTATTTGTCGAAAAGGAGGTTGTCACTGTGATTCGTGAAGTGGTTAAAAGTTCATAAAACTGATGAGCACGATGATTGCGATGATTGTGAGTGAGGAAACAGTGCACGTGTCTGCGTAAGCAAGAGGAAGCACAGTCAAGTAACGCCCTTAAAGGCGGAGCTTAAGTATTCCCCAATTTTTTGTTTATTTTATATAACGCGTTCATTCGAGAACCAGAGAACGCTCCTACAGTGGCTGCTATTTTCGACAAGGACTTCCATGCAAGTGTATCTGACGACACTCCTCTTTAGCTTGCATAATACAAAGATCACGCCGGAGCAGAATCTACACCTGCGACAGCACTCAAACACTGTGACGGCGCGTGAGATATAATTGAGGTTCTATGCTAATATCCTGGGATTATTCACGCCCTCCAGAATATAAATCGTAGGTGGTCTGTCGACTGAAAGCGCCACCGTCGCTCCGCTCCACGACGATTACTGCAGCAGCTCCTCCTTCCTTCATTCTTGGTCTGATTTATAAACGTGATTGGGAGTAGAATACTATTTTTAATCTGTAGTGCAAAAAGTATGCAAAGGCGGTACCACAGAAACAGACGAAAGCGTTAATTTTCCCCAAATTAAAAAATATAGTAAAAAATGTGCTTAAGACATAGATGAAGCAACACAGTATTCATGCGCTGCAAGTTTGACGCGAAGATTATTTTTCCTCATTTGTGTCGACGCAATGTGGCTGACTATAGACGGATACAACTCAAGAAGGCAGCTGCAGTTGTCCCTCAAAAGAAGGCCTCTAGCCAGTGGTGCCGACCAATTGTCATCGCTTTTGAAACGAACTGCTTCACTACGTCGGCTTTTCGAGCCCTCAGCGGTGCCGCAGGTTTGACCTTTTATGTGACTAGAGGTCAAACAAGGAAATGACGCCCGTCTCAGATATCTTGGTGGACACCCAAACTGCGCCCGTAAAGGAAGGAAAATAAATGGAGATAGGTTTTAAGGAAAGGAAATTACGCCTGTCTCACATATCTCTGTGGACACCCGAATCACGCCGTAAGGGAAGAAAAGTGAAATAAAGTTGATTTTAAGAAAAGGAAATGGCGCCTGTCTCACATATCTCGGTGGACACAAAAATCATTGCCCCGCCGCGGTGGCTCAGAGGTTAGGGCGCTCAACTACTGATCCGGAGTTCCCGGGTTCGAACCCGACCGCGGCGGCTGCGTTTTTATGGAGGAAAAACGCCCTGTCACACTAGCCCGACACGCCGCCGACGCCGACACGACAAAGACACCAAAGATCGGCCAACCCGGTCGGCCGACTTTGTCTGTGGCAGACCGAGCTGTCACACTAGGCCGACTACGACACCAACGCGGCCGACGACCGGATGTCTTCGTAGTGTGACAAGCTTTGACGACCGCGACGCCGACAAAACCAGTCTGCCGACCGTGTCGTCGCGAGATCGGTCGCCGAGCAAAAACATTACCGAAACAAGGCCCTGCTTCCATATCCAGCCTGCGGAGAATAAATTTCGGATACATTTCGGCGCTCACAAAACGTTCAAATTATTATGACAGCCGAATTGACATCGTGTCCACATTGCTTTAATCCTCCTTTGGTCAGGTTTTTAAGCGTGCGCTGGTCGTTTCAATCGCCACCTCGCACGAGAATGACTGCAGCAGCATTTTCTTTGGAAGTGGAGACGGAGCTGATCTCCCTAATAGAAGAGCGTCGCCTGATATGGGACGTTAAACATCCCCATTACCACCGCCGCGACTTTAAAGAAGTAGCATACGCGGAGGTATGCGAGGCACTGGGAGGCCAATTCACCGGTACGTACGGGAACATACCACGTTGCGCGGAGTATCGGAGACTATATCTGATGCTGTGGTGTCTGCTGTTTTTTTTTTAGCACTGCTTATGGTTAGTGTGGCGTCGTGACTTCCCGACCGTCGATTGCATTAACTATGTGGCTTGGCGTCGTCCGCACGAGAAGTCAAACAGCAGCCACAAAACTTTATTTGACTGCCACGCTGTACCGATGCTCCCTTTTCTGACGTTACTTTTCAGTTGCCCAAGTGCGCGCGCGGTTCGCTAACTTGCGCACACAATTTATGCGCGAGAGGCGCAAGATCAAGGCCCGCTCCGGCGCAAGCCCGGACGAGCTCTACCAGCCAAAGTGGGCTCATTACAAAAGCCTGATGTTCCTGGATACCTCCTGCTCCTCGCAGCCAAGTTTTTCGACACTCCACACGCAGGAAGAAGACGAGGTATGTTGTGTTTATTCCTTGATAGCTGGCGAGTATGCAGGGGCATTTCTAAATGTGTTGTATTGAAGCTGCATTTTGAGTACAACATCTGTTTTTTGAGCATCCAGGATAAAGTGTTATGTCACCGAATCTTTAAATAATGTTCAAAACTCATTCTGATAAAGCATGTTACAGGATGAAAACTGGCATGCTTTTTGAAATCAACAGTGCATCACATCTTCAATCAAGCTGGCCTGAAGCAAATCGTGGCCTACACAGACAACCGAAATTTGCTGCAGGCCATATTACATTATGTCTACACTGGTGTACAGTTGTGCCCCATCAATACAATATTCTTTAACATGCGCGGCTCAAGTTATGAGCATCTTCTTAAAAACCCAAATTTTTGCATTCATTTTAACCTTGTTAATGGAAACTCATTGCCCAGACGGTAAACAGGGTGAAAGTGCGCACAGCCTCTTGGAAATCTTGTCACATTAAAATTAATAGCACTGAGAACACAATATCGACTTCCCCTGACAAGTATTTCTATTCTTGTGTTTTATTGCTGAACACCACCGCAAAGGAGTAAAAAAGCTAGCATGATGGCTGTTCTTTGGTTTAGTGCTTTCCAGTATCATGGTGCTTGGCCGGAAGGCCCCATCATTTGCCATGTTGCATGAGTTACTGTCCTCTGTGCTGCTTTGTTACATCAAAGCCTCCTTCAGGAGCACATCGAACTGTATCTAAATATTTTAAAAGTAATGGCAACCACAATAACACACTGGGAACTTCCCAGCTTTTGACTAATCACCGCTTCACTGCCGTCCCCTATGCACAGAAACAGATATTGGGCTAATACCCCTGTCACACGGCATTCCTCGAAGGCCTTTCCAGCAAAGGCACCTTTTTTCACCAAAGGAGCGAAAGCTTAAAGGAGCAGTGACGCAGCTACATGGTGCAGCCCAAAGGTGGAACAGCCATTCAGACTTAGCACCCGCTGCTGTGCTCGAGGCGGCTTAAGTGAATGTTTTAAAATTAAAGTGGGGTATTCTCTTCATTCGTTGAGCTCAGGCAATTTTTTTTATTCTGATTGCTTCCTTAAAAGGACTGCAACAGCTACTCTCATCAGCAGCAGCAGGTTTTGTGCATTGCCTTGGCCACCAGGGGCACTCGGTGTTCTGCAACGCTTTCACTGTCTTGAAATCTGGGCATAAAATATAAACACCCGTACAAAAAGCAAAGCCAGACACACCTTTCGTATTTCTTGAAGATGTTTTCAAACATTTTTGGCTGCATCTACGTTCTTTTTTAATTTATTTTACTTTTTCACATTGGATGGCACTGCGATCACAGGTTCTCGAAGGCCGCGCCTTTGGGCTCCAAAGGTCTTGGACGGGCCAAGGCCCTTAGCAGCAAAGGCACAACATTTGTGCCGTGTAGCTGCACTCCTTATGACTTTGGATATAAAGACCTGACTCTCAAAGGCCTTTGCGGTGCCCGTGTGACAGGGTATAAGTCAGCAACAGGGCCTGATAGAGTGAGAAACAGAATGTTGCGTAATTTAGACGACAGGTCTATCTCCAACCTCTCAACATACATGCAGGACTGCTGGGAGAAGGGGACGATACCGCAGGAGTGTAAACTCAGAAACCTTATTTAATTCCCAAGTCAGGGAAGAAACCGGGCTCCGAGAACATCGGACCGATATCGCTAACCTCCTGCATGGGTAAGCTTATGGAGCACATCTTTCAGACTCGGCTAAATAAGTATACAGAGGACAGTGGGCTGTACCCGGACACCATGATCGTTTTCAGACCAAAGCTGTCAGCATGCAACGTGATGCTGCAGCTCAAGGAGCAATTCATAGACAAGCAAACCCGAGACTCGAGTGGTCGTGGTGTTAAATGTGGCAAAGGCATTTGACAATGTGAGGCACGTGTCGGTCTTGGAGAAGTTGAACTGTTGACCAAACGCTGCTCATTAAGTGGGGCGACGGACTCGTCAAGCCGCCTATTGACGGCTTTTTTTCCGTCGTCCTCCATCTGTGTACTGCACATGGTGGAAATAAAGTCTTCTTCTTCTTCTTCTAATGTCGGGAGGAGAGTGAACAACTACATCAAGGACTTTCTTACAAACAGGAAAGCCGCTCTCAAGCTAGGGGAAGACTCCATCGAGGACATTACAGTGGGTGACAGGGGGGGCTCCACAGGGTTCGGTGTTATCACCAACCCTCTTCAACACTGTAATGTTGAGACTCCCCGACCATTTGGCGGAAATTGGAAATCTAAACCACACCAGTTACACAGATGACTTAGCATTATGGATAAACAAGATAGGCGACCGGCAAATTGAAAGCTCTCTACAAAATGCAATTGACATCATTGAAGAGTACCTGAAACCTAAAGGAGTTAAATGTTCAGCAGAAAAGCCGGAAGCATTGTTCCTCATGCCCCTCGGAAAATGACGGCTTCACCAAAAGCATGAGGCAGGCATCCGCTTGTATGTCAACGGCGGAGAGATCCTCGCGGTCATCAGTATCCACGTCCTCGGGCTTAGAATTCAGGCGAACAGACGAAACACGAAACGCTTGCTAGGTTAGAAGCCAGCACAAATCAAACACGTCATCTTATCAGATGAATAGCAAACAGGCACGCTGGGATGAACGAGGCGAATCTCTTGAGACTTGCACAAACCTTCGTATTCAGTTAGATAGTGTATGTGGCAGCCTACTTCAATCTGAACACAGTGGAACGTAACAAGCTAGATGTTATTATCAGGAAAAGCATCAAGGTGGCACTCGGATTCCCCCCGAACATGTCTACTGACAGACGTGAAGCAAGGGGTCTCGAACACTCTCGTGGAGCTGACTGAGGCTGCCGTTACAGTGCAGCATGAAAGACTACTCGGATCTAAAATGGAGAGGAAAATTTTAGACAGATTGGGGTACGAGCTTAAGCAGTAGCATGTGCACTCAAGAGACATACCGCGACAAATCAAGGACAAGGTTAAAATCGCTCCGCTGCCCAGAAACATGCACCCTGCCTTTCACAAAGGCAGATGTAAAGACTGAACAGATGCATTACAAACTAGGTATACAGGTTGGCAGGATGTCCTGTATACAGACGCTGTAGTATACGAGATGAAAGTGGCATACGCGCCTGTGGAGGAAGACTGAACCCTGGTGGCATGCTGCACAGTTTGTGGCGCTGAGACCGCAGAAGCAGAGGAAGTGGCCATAGCCTTGGCCATGAGCTAAGGGGGTTTAGGGTGGTCATCAGTGATTCAAAAAACGTTGTAAATGAATTGGGGACGGTGATGGAGACTGCCGTCCGTATATTTAACAGAAAAGGAGGACCCAGAGAACTGATTCTGCTGGTTTGGGCACCAGCTCACCAAGGACTTAGAGGAAACGAGGAGGCTCATTCAGTCGCCCGAAGTCTCAATTGCCGGTTGACTCCTGGAACCTCCCAAGTCACCGAAAGTATAAACAGCAGAGAGGATATGCGCTCGTACCAGGAAATCGCACTATACTACAGACTAAATCGACAAATTCATCCGCCAGTGGACAGAAAGCTCAATAAGAAAGAGGAGGTTGTGTGGAGAAAATTACAGGCGGGGTTTTTTCCCAACCCAGTACTATACAGCAAGTGGCACCCTGAAGTCTTCAGATCACAGTGCAAATTTTGCGACAAGGCAGCAACATTGGTCCACATAGTGTGGACGTGTCTGGCTAAGTACGAGAGTTCGCGCACTCTAGAACCCTTGGGAGGCTTTGCTCTGTAGCCCAGACCCTAATTTCCAGCAGGACATCATTGGTCAAGTCTTTGCTGCTGCTGTGTCCCAAGGGATTCCGGCCGACGGCTAGGGGCGATGGACTTCTCTTGGCGTTCATTGGCTAGTGTTCCATTCATTTATGGAAAATTTGCAAAACGTTAAGTTGAACAAAACAAAAAGTGTGCCTTTTAGCATTATTCCTTAAAAAAAGCATCAGAACAGGCATTGCTCAATATGAAAAAAAAAAGAACTTGAATATTCAACATACTGGTGTTTCTCTACGGCATTACATCCTCAACGAATGTGACCACTTGCACTATGACATTTTCACATGTGTCCAGTGACACTGCAGTAATCATGCCGTGTAGCTATTAAAAGCCTTTGCACTGTGTTTTGCCTTTCTGCGCTTGAGTAACGTTAGCGCAAGGTACATCTTTGTTTATTGCAATTATGGTGTTCCAGTCATACACACATTCCTTAAGATGTACTGATAAGGGTTCCACACTCTGTAACAGCAATGGGACACTCCATTAAAAACCACAAAGAGAACATTGTGTAAGGATAACAGCAGATGCTTTTTATATAATCAAGATTGAACAACTACAGTGCACCTCAAAAACAAGATCTCAGCAGAAGAAAAGAAACACAGAAAATATGGATATAACAGTGCATAAAGAAACTTACACCCAAAAATAAATGCACAAACAATAGTGAAGGAAACAAGTTTGACAAAGCATAACCAGTCAATACTCAAGAACTCTATGAACTGTAAAAAAGGGTAATGAAATAAAGACATGAACGCATGAGGTGCAACCGAATCTCTTACTGTTTTGCAAAAAATTTATTCATAAATGATTGTTTCAACGCCCGCATCTAACAGACTGTGTCTTGCGTTATACTGTAGCTCACTTCAGAAGCAAAAGCCGTACTCCGGGTACATTAAAATAGGTGGCAGAGAGCCAGGTTACTCATAGTAAGAGCTTTTGTCACAAAGGATTACAAATGGATACAAAAGCATTGATGTCTATCAATTATCAACTCATTGTTCCATAGATGGCTTTAATGTTCAACCTTTTTTCTTTACATCGTACAGTTTTTCCATGACTACATCCACAGTATTCATCTCAATATCTTTATCAGTGGCAAATGGCTGCTGAGGCCAATGATGAAGGATCAAGTTCTGTCCACGGCTGCTGCATTTCGGGGAAAGCAGCACATAAAAATGGCAATGTTACTGGGTGATACTAGTGCAGAAGAGCTCGGGTGGTCAAAATTAATTAGTAACCCTGCAATAGACCATTTCTCATAATCGATTTGTGTCACGAATTTCCCCGGAGAACACTCGGACCGAAAGAATGGACTAGGCGACAGCTGTACCCACACAAACGCACATTTAATACACCCTACGTGGCATGCACACTAGCACGCAAAACTAACACAAAACAGACTGTAAATACACACGACCCGGAACCACTGCTACCAGCGTCAACTACTAGCACTCTACTGTTAACGGTCGGCGTTCGTGCTCACTGTTCGTTCTGTCCGGATGCGGCGTTGCATGCGTCCAGTAGCCGGCTTCTAGATGGCGTTCGACGTGCTGAGGCTGGCGTCGGTGTCGTATAAGCTCCCGGTCCAAGCGTCCTTGGAGGTGATGCCAGTGTTGTTGGCGTTGGGGGCACCACCCGAATGGGTGGCAACAGCGCTGGAGACACACTTGGCTGTAGCAGGTGGTAGCGTCCTCAGTTAACTCCCCAGAACGGGCTCAGGAACAGCAGGAAGCCCACGATGCATTGCCGTAGAACGCGAGCTCACCGGAGCAGTAGCCTGCGTCGCACTATTGAAGCCAAAGCGTCCCTGACCCGCCGGAGCCTCCGCTTCTCTGTTCTTCCCCCTTGTGCCTCGCTCTCCGTCGTCCTTTTATAGCCTTGGCGTTAGTCCATGTAAGCCTTGTCGTCTTCTTCTCTTCTCCACCAATCATCTCTCTCCACCTTACCGAATGCTTCTTCATCTTCTATAGTCTTCGGTTAATCCACGTTATCCTTATTGCCAACCTCTTGCCTCCATAATTTTATTTTAAACTGCCTATGAAATGTGACAATGTGCAACTTTGAGCATTGGGGATTACTGTATGGGATAAATTAGTCATTAAATCCTAGTACTGCCATGATGGCTCAGTGGTTAGGGTGCCCGACTGCTGAACCCAAGGATACGGGCTGAATCCCAGCCGCCATGGCCGCTTTTCGATGGAGGCGAAAAGCAAAGCAGCTGTTTACTACAGTGACAGTGTACGTTAAAAAACCCAAGGTCGTAGAAATTTCCGAAGCCCTTCACTGTAGCGTCCCTGAGTCGCCTTGGGAATTTTAATACAAGCATAACTATGTTTCAATTGTGGCCCCATACGTTAAATAAGATACAGTTTAGCCTGTGTAGTTTTGACTTAAGATTTTGTGTCCTTTTGTTTTAGGAGACTGAACGGCAGTGCGAGCACTGGAACAACGAATCCGCAGATCAAGAAATGGATTTTCCTTGTTCGCCACAAAATTGTGCAGAGCCAAGTCTGCCAGCACAGCAGATTGGAGAGGGGACTTCAAGGCCTGGAAAAAAGAGAAGGCGAAATGATGACGAGACAGAACAAAGGAAAGTTCTGCTGACAACAGCGGTGGAAACATTACAGAGAAGTCAGCAACGCCTGGCGGCCAATGATGAATGCGACGCATTTGGCAGTATGATGGCGCATGCTGTCCGCCAAATACCGCCAGGGCCAGACCGTCAGTTGGCCATGCTAAATGCCCATCAGGCAATTGTAAAAATTAATTTATCTAGGCACAGTGTTCCAGTGGAAATGTTAAACGTCCTCAACATGCAGGAATAAAAACAGATTTCTATTTCACCTGGACACAAGTTTCCACTGCCAGCTAACTTGGTCTTCATTGCAGAAGTAGCTCTTGAAAACTTCTCTAGTTTCCCGAGCACTCCTGCTGCAGTTCCCGCCAGTTTTTGAGAGCGGCTTCATGGCACCACAAGGGTCTGCCCGGTCGCGCCAGGATCCTTGATGGACATGTCCTGCGCATGAGCAAAGAATGCAATGTACGGCAGCAGCATGAAGCATTTCTTGTAGCATAAGAACACAACACTACCTTAGGCAAGGCTAATAAGAACGTCCACATGATGGTGCATGCTTTGTTTCAAGGGACCCACCTTAAAATATTTTTGCAATACTTAAATAGCAATTTAAGTGCACCAAGTCAACGTTATTCTTTCATAAAGTGTTTTTATTTCTTTTCCTTTATTCATACCCCCAGGGCCATTTGGCATTACAGAGGGGAATGTTAATGTGACTATTTGCATAACTAATGACATTTCTAACACACGCATAATCTCCATTTTAAATGAAAGCATCATCCTTCTGTCTTTACTCATGTTAGGCCATTTGGTCAGAAATACACACTGCTGTTTTTAGAGCTCAGCTCTTAGGTGCCGTTCCTTAACTCCTGCTGTATTTAAAGCGTAGCTCAGGCTTCTTTTTCTAGATTCCTAGTCAGTGGCCTCACACGCCACCTGCCAGCTGTGGCAGGTAGTAGCAGAGCGAAATGCCACGGCGAGCAGGTGGTAGATTGGAGAGATGGAAATCCCCTCCTTGAATTTGAACCTGGCAGTTTTGGATCCCGAATAAGACATGTAACCCTTAGGTCATGCATGAAATTAGGACAGCTTAGTTAAAGTGGGGCATTATATCTAGGTCATGTGGTCTTTCACACAGTGCGTTAGTTTACGAGTGTATTCAATGTATGTTTCAGATAATGTGTAAGATGAGAATGAGCGAATTTGAATGCGTAAGCATTTTATGGCTATGTTTGCGGTTTTGTGCCCTCAGGAGCTTCTCATCACGATAACGTTCGAACAAATTGAGTTATAAGAAAAAGTGGGCAGGGCCACAGCGAAAGTGGCGCCAAATTTGAAAGAGAGGTGACGAGTTGAGTAAACAGAGGCAAGGAGGTGCGAGGAGGAGTCAATGTTTGCGCATTCCTCCAATGCAGGTGCCGCAGTGATCTCATACTTTTTAGAGGGAGTTTAATGGTGTAGTGATTAAGCAGGCAGCAAAGTGCATTAAGGTGAACGTAAATCTGAAAAGAGCCGTAGACAAGAACCATTAACGCGATCACAATGTAAGGACAACTCAAACTTCGCATTACCGAGTATTGTAATCGTCAGTAAATTTCTTTTGAAAAAAAATTCAGACTGTCACACTGCACGGACAGGAATACAGTCAAGCCTTGTTAATGTGAACAATTTGGTTGCTGAGCAAATCTGTTCATAGAGCAGCCAGTCCAGTGAATTGTGAAGGGAAAAAAGCTCAGGAAAAAGAAATCAATTCTATGGTTAAGATCTCCAGATCACCAATTGTAGTAACGAAAGAGCCGTTACACTAAATTAAAGTGGTGCGGTTTGAAGCACCTAGTGGTTCATGAGATGTGTCTCAGAGTGATAATACACCTCCTACTGTGGCTGCTGAGATCTCTCAAACCACTGTGCACATCTGTACTCAGTCAGTTCACAGCTGCTAAAAGCTAATTTATATGCAGCATATAAAGTAGACAGAGATGTCTTCACAGCCATTCAATGAATATAGCAGACAGTAAGGGGTGCCAACTGGACTCTTGGCACCCTAAAGCATGAAACCACAAAAGAGAAGCCGTGACTAGAAACATTTCCCCTTTCTCACTGCCATTCAATAGTACCCAAATATTGGTCAAAATATGGGTCAAAATATTGGAAAGCTCCAGATTGAACAGTCAACATTCTGCTACAGCAGTGGCTCGTTAATATGGATAGTTCAGTTCTATATTAGCCGGCAAAAGTACATGACCTGCAATGGGCGCTATACTTCACCCCGTCCATTGCCTGGACGAGCTTCCATATTAACAAGGCACAAAATATGCTGAAAAACCTTGGTCCCCAGAAAAGCTGCCCATAGTTTGAATCGTCCACATTAACTGGGGTCGCATTAATAGGACACAACTGTACTCAACCTACACATTGGCAAAGCTCACACAGCACTTTGAAGACTGGCACTGCTGATCTGACTGCAGAGTAAATGCTTGGCAGTGGCCCTCCTTTCAAGACCTTGCAAAACGAATAAACGTTCCAAAGTAGAGAAGACAGATATAACAAATTCAAATATTGAACGAGGCACTGCACACAGCAGTACACAAGCGGGAGTGATCTGTTGGGTTGAAAGTAGTTGTTCATGACGAACCGAAACACTGAAGCGGAGGGCCGTTCAGATATGCAATCTTGACAAACCAGACCCATGTATGTTGCATAAATAGAAAAAGAAGCTGGGAAAATGTTGCGTGACATCTATTCCAAGTCATAAAATTATTGTAGGCACAGCATTCCTGCTCTTTGTCCTGATCACTTGTAAAAGAAGGAGAGCACTGTATGCAGCCATGATTACAGATATGCACAGGTTTCAACAGAGGTGAACAGGACAGGCTATTGGCCTCCTTGCCTTTTTCACACATGGTCTAAAACTGGCAGGTATCAGATGCATAGCCTGGTAGAGCCTGCTGGTGCTGTTTGAAGAGGCGAGCTACGATCACACTTGCAAAAGAGTACAGTGCTCCATTTACTGATGTCTGCCCCTGTGCATACTCTCATGATCAGTATTCCAAATAAATACTTGGAAGCGCATTAATAAACTGCTGCTTATAAGAATGTGTTCTGTCAAGTCATCAACGGCATACACAGTTATACAGACTAGGCAGGCCTTGTGCGTTCCTAGCAGTGCAACAGCTTCAAGACACAAGCCAAGATTGCCACGAATTTCGCAAAGTAGGAGAAAGTGGTGTCTTGCCTGTTAGCACATCTTCCACATCAAGGCTCTCGGGTGGAGTATACAGTTGTCTTGATGCCCCCCTAGACCGAAGATAATTGTGCAATGCAACTGTGGCAAGCACAAGTTGCACTGCCTTGAGGGGCTTGTGTCGCATCGGCGCCCTGTATATCTGCCAGCGGCTGGCTAAAATGCCGAAAGCGTTTTCTGCAGTGCGCCTGGCACGAGAGAGCCTGAAATGAATGGGTTCAAGTATGAGGACAAAAGTGAAAAAAAAAACCCTTTCATAGCTGCTTCATCCGTTCATGACACTGTGACTGGGCAGTAAATGCTCCTATTAAGTACATAATATTCCAAAGGAACATCGGAAGCATGGTTTACTGCATTACAAGATAGTCTGGATGCAAGAAAGTTGGTTACAATGCAAATTAAGTAGGTTGCAAGGCCACCACTCCCGAACTGCACCCGGAAAAATGGAGAATCAGCTGGATGAAAGCAAATTCCGTCATTGTGCAACCCGCACCCTGACCCTCATCATCCTCTGCCCGAGATCCAAACAATTCCCACACCAGGAAGGTACCTTTGCTGTGAAACTACTTTTGAAAATAATTGTACGCCTTCAAAAAATAAACTTAAGTGACCAAAACAGATGCAGGAATGGATATTGTGTACGATTTTACGCAGGCCGCACCTGTAGTTAAAAATCCTCTTCTCGTGCTGCAGCTCGGCGACTGGATATGGCCGCATGAGATATGGCTTGAGGCCAAATCCCTCGTCTCCGACAATTACATAGGGAGCACTGGTACAAGAGTTGGGCAGCTGCTCAGGAGGGGGAAGGCATGTTGGGTCTGACTCGATTCTTAAGCGCAGCTTTGCCTCGGTCCAGACCCCACTGTCATTTAGGCGTCCGTTTTTGCCAACATCAGCAAAGATGAAGTTGAGGTCAGCATCCACAAGTGCCATGAGAACTATACTAAATGTTCCCTTATAGTTCCTGTACGCAGCTCCACTGCCTGGTGGTGGCGTGATGACAACATGCTTGCCATCCAGTGCCCCTATGCAATGTGGGAACTGCCACAGTTCTTGAAAGCCTTGCGCTATTTGTAGCCATTCGTCGTGGCATGTGGGTGCCTGTAGAAGAGAAACAACCAAAAGTGCAACGTTGAGACATGCTTTGCTCAACTGTATATTAGTGGACGCACACAATTTCACTGTAAAAATTAGTGTACTCTCCATGACAACTTCTTTTAGTGTAGTCCATAATTTATACACCTGCACTTTTTTATTGCTTGTCAAGGAACCTTTGCAAAGCACTGTTTGCGGAAATGAACTTTTCTAGTGCCATACATTTATGTCGAGCAGTATTTTGATTGAATGTGTACATCTGCAGATTGCCTGCAGCATTACATAAACGACAACACTTCAGCATTGGTTTCCGTCCTTGATAATGTGTAAAGTGTTGAAAATTACAGTAAAGTGCACATACCTTCAGCACTTTTGGCTTCGGAACTCTGTATATTGCTTGAGACACCTCAGATATAATTCCGGATATGGTATTATGTGCCACATAAAATGCAAACTGCAGCGACATTTCGCTGTTTCCTGAAAGAGAGAATGTGGACATTAGTGTAATGTGGACAACTACATTTTCTCCAGAAGGGGATTTGAATATGTGGCATACACACACGGCAAAATTATCTGTTAACCCAGCTTGCAAAACACACCAGAAAATGGTTAAAAAAAAACAAACTTCCCAGCTGTCCTTGCAAAGAAGTAGCATTCAATCACTGCACACCAGAGACAACTTTAGGTGCGAGTGCTGGCAGGTGCAGGTGCTGAGATGCCATTTAAAATGTAACCTGCAGAAAACGGCAAAAAAAATGCAGGCAGCAGATGCTTTTAACGCCAAAACTATGTTGCAGTGGTGAGTCCCGATCGAACTGTCAAATTCGTCTGCCTGGCTTGTTTCCCTAAACACAATTCAGCCCTGTTATTTTGTATCTCCCGCCATGATATTCTGCAGTAGGCCCTATAAATGCAGTCTATCGCACTGTTTGATTTTTTTATTCGCCACAATCGCTTTAATTGACTTCAATTAACTCACTCAGAAAACGTAAATAAAATGCTAGGCTGGTTCACACTAATTAGCATTAACAGCAATAATTAAGATGCTTAAATGCACGTGATGATCACTGTGCGCACTTATTACAGGGAACCGATTGCTGCTGATGCGCAAGTGGAAGCCCTTGAGGAATTTAGACATGACAGCCCTTGAACGGCAGCGATCGAGCAGTATGCTGCAAATCATGTCATTCAACTAAATTTCTTACGCGATTTTAGACATAAAGCGCAAATGGTAATAAACGTCGCCTCCAGCTCCGGCACCTGAATCTCTGCTGAGTTTAAAATGTGCCGGATGTCATAGCGTGCGACGCGCTCGATCGCTCACCTGTTGCAAGGTACCGTAGAGTAATGGCCAGCCGTTCTCCTGCCTGAATAGCTTCCCTGAAAGGCGTATCTTTCTTGGTGATGTGCGGCCTTACTTCACCAAGGAGCTCTTCAACGGTGGCCGTGTCCATCCGTATCCAGCGGCGATAATTTTCGCTGTCTTCAAGGGCCAGCTCCCGCATCAGATTTTCATAGGCGCCCTGCTGTTTCCTGCGCTGCAGCCACGGCGACACCCAGGAAGTCCGCGGCTTCTTTGCAGGCGGCTCCTCCAACAGCTCCAGTATTACTAGAGCTGCTGTAGCAACAGCAGCCGCCGATTCAGCTTCCATTTCAGACGCGCGGAGATTGCCGGAGTGTGGATGCTTTGGTCGATGCCGAAGCGCAGAAGGGCGGCAGCGAGAGCGGAATTCCCCCGGGAAGGTCACGTGACAAACTACCACTGCGGCGCGCCGTTTTCGTGATAACGCGAGAAGAGAGGGCACGGAGTCGGCCGATGGTTTCCGAGCGTTGTCTTGCTAGTGTGACATGGGAGTTTGCAGACCATCGGCCAACACCTGTTTGGCGAGCGAGAGGGAGCCGACGCCGACAGTCGGCCGACTGTTTTCGTCGGCGCAGTGTGACATAGAGCCAGACATCACGACGACATGGTTTTGGCAGACCGAGTCGGCCGACTGTTGGCCTAGTGTGACAGGCCCTTAAGGCGCCCGTGTGCTGTGCGATGTCAGTGCACGTTAAAGATCCCCAGTTGATCGAAATTATTCCGGAGCCCTCCACTACGGTACCTCTTCTTCCTTTCTTCTTTCACTCCCTCCTTTATCCCTTCCCTTACGGCGCGGTTCAGGTGTCCAACGATATATGAGACAGATACTGCGCCATTTCTTTTCCCCCCAAAAAAACACGAATCACGCCGTAAGGAAAGGAAAGTGAAATAAAGTTAGTTTTAAGGAAAGAAAATGACTCCAGTCTCTCAGTGCGCCCTTTCCTTTCAAAAAAAAAATTTCAATTTGGCTCTCTGAAATTATCCTCATTGTTTGCGCGTCCCGTCGTTTGGAACCGGATTTTATTGCATATCTCGGCATACAACGAGCAATAATACTGTTCTAAATTTTACCGAAGCTATATTAAATATATAGTGTCTTGTGTGAGCGCCTGTAATGTCATTTCGAAGAAAGCACGTTGTTTAACAAATAAAAAAATGCCTACTACCGTGTGTGCGTCAGTATGGCTATCTTTGGAAATCGCAATTCGCTCTACCACAAACGCAACCAGTGAAATGCAGTATTTCGCTTTCGACCAAGGATAACCAGAGCTAAACCACTAGCTGCTTTTTGGTTAATCCTCTTGCACTTGTTAGAGTGAAATATGGGGGGGGGGGGGGGGGGGTGGACTGCGTGGCGCAAGGCGATTAACCTTAGATAGGCCAGATGAACCACGACGTCCTGGATATCTGTCCATGCAAACGGCTGGAGAGCTTCTTTTGAGAGGCATTTGACACTGCGTTCTTTAGTTGTAATCAACTCTGCAGGTCGCGTGCCATCTTCCGACGATAACGTGCGCCACCGGCCAAATCACAGCCTCAATAATTGTCGTTATCCCGTCAACACTCCTACATTTCACACTGTGATGAAAGTGGGGGGGGGGGGGGGGGTGCTTTCTTGGCAATGAGATATTGGTGAGGATCGATTGGTTACCAGGTTTCGAGGATACTGTGCCCACTTTTAGTGAAAATATGGCGGTTAAATTCATTGAAATCCCCTAAAATAGGTATTGAATCACTTCTACAACCTATTTATAAAAAAGGGGACTGTGATCACTCCAATAATTTTTCTTGGTGACCTCTGAGACTAGACGCTACTTTCATCCTCTTCTGGGTGGCGATCAGAGTTTATAATTCTGTCAAGATTATTATCAGCGCCATAAATTTGTATAATGTGGCGAGAAATAATGTTCAATTTTGAAGTCAAATTCCCCAGCAAGTAAAAAGGTGTTTTGTGTCTGGGTGAACAGCAAAAAAGCTACAAGCCGGTTTTCAAGAGAATTTTTATGAGACCCGAAATTGTATTGAGCTGTTGTCGTGCCCCTCAGAGAAAAGCAGCACTTGGGCAAGGGGACTCAGATGGGAGAATTCGAGGAGTATGAACTCCATACACTTCTGTTGTAACCATTATTGTTTTAATGTTTTGGCTCTTTTTGGCTGTGTGAAAGTCTACTTGACAGGAAACCATGGAGTCAGCACTCATAAAAACGTGAATAAAAAATTACACTCTTTTCACAATCTCTCTATACACACTAATTACACCAATAACGGATATGACGCTGTGGCCACCATTTAGAAAAAAGAGACGTTGTGGTCTAGCTTCCTAGAGCCGTTGCAAAAAAGTTGCATTGACGTCTTCGGAGTTCGCTAGCAAAAAGGGGCGGTAGAAGCGAGACCTTCATTTCCTTTTTAGGGATTCCTAGCTCGTGAATATTTTTTTTCGGCAAGCCGTCGCGGTGGCTCAGCGGTATGGCGCTCAAATGCTCACCCGAAAGATGAGGGTTCAATCCCGGTCGCGGTGGCCAAATTTCGACGGCCTGTTTCCTGTGCGATGTCAGTGCGTGTTAAAGAACCCCTGGTGGTCGAAATTTCCGGAGCTGTTCAGAACGGCTCCCCTCATAGCCTGAGTGGTTTTGGGACGTTAAACCTCCATAAACCTAACCGAACCATCTTTTTTCGGTGACTCTAGCTTCTTTCTCATTTAAACGCGGCATTCAATCACTGTTGCTCAACTAGAATTTCTCCTCAGTTAAAAAAAAATTTCCTCTGCTAAAGAAGGGTGAAAAAGTGCAATCAAGGCAAGGACACGAGAGGCAGCCACACCAGAATTCACATAATGACCGACGTGTTCATTGCATGAAGACGAATTCCGTAACGATCTATTGCGTTTGTTGTGGCTGTCATGCTTTTTTTGGCTGTCATGCTTTTGTGACAAAAACAGCCGCAGGTGGAAAAGCAAACGGCGGATCGCCGACACAGCAGGTCTGGTAAAACCACCGTCGAGAGCCTCCATAGCTCCTGCCGCCACATCGAGTCCGGCTGAGCCACACCGACCATGCTTCGACATAGGCTGGAGACGCGTTATTGCGTGGAAGTTTCATCATGGGCGTCTGACACGACCAGCGTGATGTATTTTGTGAATCCCTAGGGCATCGGTAGCAGCGGCCGTGGTAGCGAACCAAAAGAAACGAAAATGGATCGTTAAAGAAGCAGTCCCTGATATCACAAAGGTGTCAGTATGCATAGACTAGCACCTCACTCTTCTGTACTGCGATTAACCTTATTTTCATTCAGTAGCTCTTGAAATTATCATGCTATTCGAACTGTGCCGGCTTCCACTAGAACGTTTAGTAAACAGAACTCAATCAGTTCAACGGTTTGTTTCTCCTTCAAAGCGTGCTCTCTGTTTTCAATTTGAGGGTTGTAATTCTGATTGGTAAAATGCTGGTAGTATGTCTTTCTAACACTCCTGATGCGTTGCTTAGGTAGTATATGAGTTTTTTTGGCATATGTCGGTTCTTCCAATTAAGTTCCTTTGTCGTCGTCTGGTATTTCGTAGCGTCCATGTGAGACATAGTTTTCATAATTTTGCTCTTTAGATATTTAAACGACAAAGTATGTGCATGCTCTAGATATGTTTAGCAGCAAAGGACCTCTGCTTCTTAATAGGTATATACGCGGTCAGCCACACAGAGCGTGAACACGGCTCAGCGTGGGTGCGCACACGCGGAGCACAATTGCGACCAATCCGTAGCAAAGCCGTGAAAACGCGCAGATGACAGGAAGCACCACGTCGAGGCCCTTCTTTTTGTGCGTCAGTTTCCATGAAATAATGGACGGGTTAGATGCAATGGATCTCCGAAGGTATGTGGCCACGAGGAGCCGGTCTCGCTCTAAATGTGATTGACCCTGTGCGTAGGACGTAGATTTTTTCTCATTTCTCATGTGTATTTGCTTTTCTACTTTCATTAACTAGCTGCGAATGCTGAGGTGCTTCGGTTTGAATTTTTTGAATGAACCAGTGATCTGACGTGATTTGCAAGACGATCTGTGCAGTACGTTTGCATATGTAATTACCTTGTATATACAGATGGACTGCCCTGTCCGCATACAAGCTGCATGCTTATGCGGACAGGTACAGACTGTTTTGCTGTTTGATGAGTCAATAAAATTGCAGTTTACAAGTATAATTCTATGTACCCACAAGTTACGTGATGGCGGGCCCTTACGGGTCTTTGTCCTCGCATTTAGGTGCATCTCACCTGAAATATCGCGACTCCATCGAGCTGAGACGAGTCGAGCTAGTTCTGCCCTAGAAATCTGTCCACTCAAAGACCGCAAACTGATGCACTGTCATTCTCTCTTTCGCGAATGCGTCAAGGAAATCCTGCATGAACTCTGTGCAGTACAGCTTTCAAAGAAATCTAGTTTGATGGCAAGGAAATAGGCCTAGTCAAGGCCCAAACGTTTTTAGGCACGTGGTGTGAAGAAAGCTTATCGCGAAATTCACATGTATACAGCCTCATTGCTGACCTTAGTAAAACAATTGGCTGCCTCTTTAAGATTTGTCTACTCATCTCTCAATTGTTACGAACTGTTCTTTATTACTCACGTTTTTATTCCAAGCTTTTCTACTGTGCTTTATTCTGGGGTACTACTACAAGTCACAATTACAAAACATTAATTAGCCTACAAAAAAAAGTGTTACCAATATTTGAGCAATATCACGGCCCACCGGAATTACCGCAGAAAGGGTCGCTTTTACTGAAATACAAAACGACGAAGGCCAATCAAATTTATTATTTCAAATTGCTTCAGTACATAAAAAAGTGCAGCTTTACAGTGTACAAAAATTCAGTACAGCTCCAGCATACACACTCCGTAAAGAAAGTTTACGGCCACCAAAAATAAGGACGGATTAAGGACGACAACATATTGAATATCAAACAGCCAACCTTGTCTCCAAAAACACACTTCTGAGCTCTGCTGCTGGAAAATAACTCAAAACTCACAAAATCTTCTATGTTTTTGTCCTTAAATTGTATTTTTTAAAGTGCATTATCCTTTTGAATCTTGTTGTTGTCTTTTGCTGTTATGATGTTGCTATTTTGTTGTTGCTAAGCTTCTAACAACCATATTTAGAATTTTGTTATATTTATATCTTTGTACTAATTATTTTGTGTTGGCTTGTAGGGTTTATTGTTTGCTACATACTCTTATTTTTTCTTTATATGATTTATTTTCCTTTTTGTCCCCCTAAGTGTTGTGTGACATTTTTCTTAATTCCCCCAGAAGATTTTAGTGTGAAACTTTTCGCTTAAAGCTTTATGAAATAACCATTAACCATCTGTGCCAAACTGTATGCGGGGCAAGAGCCATCGTTAGGCGTTTCGCCTTTTGCTCTTGGTCCTCTTTCTGTATCAGAAAGGAAACAAGTAAATCAAATCAAATAAAAAAGCAGACTTCCCGACTCGCTTATGTTAGCTACCCCGAGCATCTACATCCATGAGTAGGAGGAAGTCTTTTGAAACAGATTATATGCGGAGGTGAGTTCTATAAGAGTGCTAATAAGGGCTGGTGCGTGCAAGGTCATTTACTCCTGCTTCGAATACGAAAGGTGTGTCCCTGCGTTCTTCAGATTGGTTGTGCGTCCGACACTGCCACTCATCAATGCAAACTGCTGCAGGCGTAGAGAGGCCTAGAGCTGGTAGTTCCCGTTGTGTGCCACTTCACTTGGATGCACACTGGCAATGAACACACTGGCGCTCTGAAGAGCGCAGCCATGCCCCTCGTGTGCTCAGGCTACAGAAGTTGGCAACCCTGTAGATGTTGACTGAAGGAATGGAGCAGTGCTAAGACAGTACAAAGGTAGAAGTTTGTGTCCCGTTTCCTTTCTCCCGTTTTAGCGCTGTTACATCCTTTCTGTCACATTCTGCCGCACACACCGGTCTGACAACAAAACAAAAGCGGGTGTACGTCTGTGTATGCTCAATGTGTCGCACAAGCTAAATATGTTCTGGGTGGAACTCAAGAGCCACATTCGTTTCTAGGTCACTGACAACCTATTAAAATTATCTAAAAGTAATAACATATAAGCGATAAAAGCAAATCCGCCTTTCGTGCATCCTTCTAAGCTAATGCAAGAAGGTGATGGCCAGACCGCTTGGGGAACACTGCAACAATTTGGATGAAACACGTCATAGATCGCACTATAGCAAGAATTATTTCTTCTGGCGGTGCAAGCAGGCCACTTTATTTTCACTTTTTCTGCCCAAAGTAATCGATGTAGGAAGAATCCGAAGGGGGCTTGTAACCCTATGTTCGCAAAATGCAACGTTAAGGCCGAGAATGCGCGGCTAAATTACACGCCAGTTATTTGAAGCCAAAGAAATTTTTAGACTTGGTGATGACCATCTTAGCATCTTGTATATTGACTTAGCGAAACTGAATCGAATTATCTTTCCGAATTGTGACGACTGGTGGGCTACACATGCCATTTTTTTACTTCAATAATGTCTTAATGTTTTCGTCGTTTTTTACCCTCCTGCATTTATATTCTTGTGGGTGCCCTTTTAGGGCGCTCTACATCTTTTAAGCGCTCTTTCTTTAGTTCCGTAGCTGTCTTTTACACCTACCCTCTTTTTTCGTGTCAGGCTTTGACTTTCCATTTCTATGCTCACACGTTTGGTTCTGACGCGAGCGCAGATGGCCGTAACGTTTCTTCTATTCGCCCTCTCTTCCCACCTGTGTACAGCGCGGTGGTCTCTAGTCTTTCTGGTTCTTGACTTTTTTGCAGTCTTTTTTTGCCCCTTAAATCTTTTAAATACCAACTAGCTCCAGCTCTTTGACGTATACCTTCAGCGGGCCTTTATAAAGCCGAAGACTTTGCTCTTTTGACCAGAGAGCGCGTCTCCTTTCGATATACGGCGTTCTATGTAATCGACATAGAGGCTGCGGCTCGTTAGTGCGCTAACATCGCACCTCACAGGAGCGTTATTTGATTGCGACTGCTGCAGCCGGGATTCAATTGTGCATTCTTAACAGGGCTTGGAACCCGATCCCTATAGCCACCGCGAGGACTCTTGCAATATACGGCCAATATTGCGTTTGCGGCACGAAACGAAACCACTCGGAGGAGACCTGTGTGTAGGGAATGGATCATGCACTGGCCGCGGGGGCGGACTTTGTGCTCATTTGAACTCACTCCACTACGAGAACATACACGCACGTGCGTTACGAGAAGCAGTGAAGACGAGACGTCGGTTGTGGTAACGGGCCAGGAGAACGGGGGAGAGTGAGGCAGCCCAGAGTTCCCTCAGCGAAAGTACCTCTGCTGCATCGCAACTCCTTTGACGCTGGTCTTGTCGTGCATGCGCCTTCCAAGCAGCTTCGAGCTCAATTCGGGCCATTCAGCTGGAAACCTTTTGAATCTGCCGCGGTTCTTGCCGTCTCCCCTAGCACTCACGAAGATTGAATATCTGCCTCTGCTGCAGAGCACATGATCCCCGCAATCTGCTGTCCTTTCCAGCATCTTTAAGCTGACAGTGGTCATTTTAGTGCCACTGGCGAAAGGCGTGCTGAAGAGGTGCGCGCGCGTTGTTCGCGAGGTAGTTTGGGTTACGTTTCGGGAACAGGAGCAGGAGGTGCGGGTTCTCTCGTGAGGGAGCGTTCGCCCCTCCTGGAAAGTCTCGAAAATAGCGCTTTCTCACCGCTGCGATGTCCTTCCTTTTACGTGTCACTATTCCTTGGTGACTTCGACTACCCTCGCCGAGCATCGAATGGGAAAGTATTTAGACGCGTTGTCACAAGGCCTCCATGATCCAGTTAAGAGTAGCGCTTGCAATAAATGGCACCTGCGTGTCGCGGTTTTCATGAGTTTTATTTTCTCCTGCATTCTCGGCCCGCCCGGAGCAGGTGTTGCTGTGCGGACCGTTTGCAGTTTCACTTTTGCATTGCACCTTTTGCCTAGAATGCCTAGAAGATGGGTGGCGGGGACCCCACTAATGATGCCATCACTAACTCTGGGAGGGATCCCCGGACTGGGCGCCTGGAATTCCCCGGAAGCATTGTCTTCCCTCAGCCTCCGCACAAAGGCACGGCACCCTGTTGCCCTTTATTTTTGACTGGTGCCACACAGCCTTCGTTTGCGCCGCTCACCGCCGGCGGCTAGAGGTGGCGTCAAGTTTGGCGAGCAAGCCTCCAGGTGATGAATTATTCCACCGCATCTCCTTACTCCACACATAGTATAGAGCCAATCGCACAGTTCTCGCCATGAACTTTCTGTGGCGTAGCAGCCATAGGCTAGGCAGGAAAAAAAAGAAGGGGATGGGGTCTTGTTCCCATACAGTGTCGCAGCGCTAAGCTGTCCGGCCAGTTAACGAGGGTTGTGTCCTGACCTCTTTCTCACCGCAAACCGGTGGGCGAAGCTTTGGTCGCCGACACATTACCTTGAACGCCGCTTTCTCTCATGGCGCTAAAATTTATAACGGCTAGGGTGTCTCGCGGGATTTTTGTCTTGTTGACTGCGAAAGAGGTGAATCTTTTTTCTAAACGTGTTTGGTTTCGTCGTCATCGTTTTCAGATCTGCGATAACCATTCACTGAATTCGCGTCAGTTTTTAAAGCTTGACTGCACTGACACATAAAGCTGTCTGCGAGTGTAAAATAATTTTTCCCCTTTTTTTTGGTCCTCAAGTGCCGTAAACAGCGGGCTCCACATAGTTTATTAGTTTTTTAATTCATTCAAGTTTACTCAAGTGGCCTCACTGACTCCAAGAATTAGAACATAGTGTCCAGCATGCCTGCTATCGCGTTTTCTGAAGCCGGCATTACCTCGCTCATTGAACACCTTAAAACTTCATCATCGGCCGGCGTCGACGAAATTAACTCCAAAATACTGCGCAACACTAATAATATTTCTGCAATGTACTTATTGTTATTGTTTTCACAATCGCTTTCTACAGGTTCCATTCCGGATGACTGGAAAGTGGGAAAGGTCATTCCCGTCTTTAAGTCCGGTAACAAAGATTCTCCTTTAAATTACCGTCCGATATCATTAACCAGCATACCTTGCAAAATCATGGAACACGTCATCTATTCTCAAATCATGGACTTTCTTGACGCTATCAACTTCTTTCATCCCTCACAACACGGGTTTCGCAAGGGTTTGTCATGTGAAACTCAACTGGCCGTCTTTCTTCATGACGTTCACTCTAACCTCGACCTAAATTTACAAACTGACGCTATTTTTCTAGACTTTGCTAAAGCATTTGATAAAGTTCCCCACAGGCGTTTACTGCTAAAACTAACCATGCTAAAACTGCATCCTAACGTCTTATTGTGGATCGAAGAATTCCTTTCTAAGCGCTCCCAGTTTGTTCTCGTTAATAGCCAGAGTTCCAACCCTCTTCCAGTAACATCAGGCGTACCCCAAGGTTCTGTACTTGCTCCCCTCCTATTCTTAATCTACATAAACGACTTACCCTCAAACCTGGTTTGCAATGTTCGTCTGTTTGCAGACGACTGCGTTATTTACCACACGATTTCCAACACCTTTGACCATTCACAGCTGCAAAACGACATTGACACAGTGCATGCCTGGTGCGATGACTGGCTAATGTCGCTTAATCCTAATAAATGTAAACTCGTATCTTTTCACCGCCGGCGTAACCCCCATATTTTCTCTTACTCCGTTGCTAACGTTCCACTAGAATCTGTATACTCATACAAGTACCTAGGTGTCACCTTGTGCCAGGATCTCTCCTGGCGCTCTCATGTAACGAACATCGTCGCATCAGCTAACCGGTCATTGGGTTTTTTGAAACGTCACCTACGGCACGCCCCTCAAAGTATTAAACTTCTCGCCTACCAATCACTCATTCGACCAAAACTAGAATACGCATCTGCTATCTGGAGCCCGCAACAAGCATATCTCATCAGTTCACTAGAATCTGTCCAAAATCGCGCCACGAGGTTCATTCATTCTGCCTATTCATACGACATCAGTGTATCGTCACTTAAACGACAATCAGGTTTATCAACTCTTGCCCATCGTCGTCGCATTGCTTCTCTTAGTCTGTTTCATAAGTTTTTTTACAGTTCCCTCGGACAACCACCCTACATCACACCGCCCGCTCGCATATCTCATCGCACCGGCCATCCACTGCAAGTGTCATGCCAACGCTCCCGCACCGTCACTTTTTCCGCATCCTTTTTTCTTCGCACTGCTAAAGACTGGAATGGCCTTCCCCACGACGTTGATGCCATCACCTGCCAATCAAGTTTTGTGAACAATTTAAATATGCATTTCATAAATATCATGTAAGCAACCATATTCAACCCATATTTGTACTACCACCCCTTATGTAACACCCCCAAAGTGGGGTCTTTAAGGTAATAAAGTGAAGTGAAGTGAAGTGTGAGTTTGTAGGGGATTTGCATCAATGCGATTTGTATCTGCACGACGTGCAAC
This sequence comes from Amblyomma americanum, assembly GCF_052857255.1. Taxonomy (NCBI): domain Eukaryota; kingdom Metazoa; phylum Arthropoda; class Arachnida; order Ixodida; family Ixodidae; genus Amblyomma; species Amblyomma americanum. The sequence continues at coordinate 529,208,490 of NC_135497.1, forward strand.
ATAATTATAAAATAGTTTTCGTTTGTTCTTACGGATAACCCATAAAAATGCTGGGATGCAAAAATTTTTGACGAAATAACATTTACAAAAACGACCATTATTTCTTGTCTAAGAGTAGCTGAATTACAGGGCTCAGAATGTCTGCAGGAAGATCGAATGAACGGAATGATAGCCTATGGAAAATTTCATGCATGAGAAAGTACGGGCCGACCAGAAAGACTTCTCAATTGCTGAGAAAGTTGCTGAAACGGGTACGGCTGCGGTAAGGTGGGGCGAGAGGCAGAGATGAACGATTGGCTTTGTAGAATATTTCTTATCTTTTCGCCAGTTTAGGGTTAATAAAAATTTCGATAGGAATGGAGGAAGAGGGAGCGATGATTTAATGTATATTACGGTGGAATGGCTGTCGTGGTTTCTGGCTAATAAATGGGCAGCAGGATATTGAACCAAGGGAGTTGATGTGTAAGTCTGATGAGGCGACTTTATTGGTGATGCCTACTGCAGTTTTGGACAAAAAGCTTTCACTGGCATAATTGCGTGCACTGGTCGGAGATGTATATGAATTTCGCATTAGAGCCCAATGTATGTACGTATGTATGTATGTATGTATGTATGTATGTAGGTATGTATGTATGTATGTATGTATGTATGTATGTATGTATGTATGTATGTATGTATGTATGTATGTATGTATGTACGTACATACGTATGTACGTACGTACGTATGCACGTATGTATGTATGTATGTATGTATGTATGTATGTATGTATGTATGTATGTATGTATGTATGTATGTATGTATGTATGTATGTATGTATGTATGTATGTATGTATGTATGTATGTATGTATGTATGTATGTATGTATGTATGTATGTATGTATGTATGTATGTATGTATGTATTATGTATGTGTGAATGTATGTACGTGCGTATGTGTATGTATGTACGCATGCATGCATGCAAGTATGGTGTATGTGCAGGCGCGGGTGCAAATAAACGGAGTACTACATTCCGTTCTAATTGCAATCTCGCCTTTTCTTGAGGACATAAGGAAACATTCGTTTATGAGAAAGACAACTATCGTCTACTACAAGCCTGCACATACCACAGTTTCCACTCTCAACTAGGAAGCGAGCGAAAAGTGTTAAAAGGAGTTGCCGTGCTCCATTTAGTGTTGACCGTGTATGTATGTATGTATGTATGTATGTATGTATGTATGTATGTATGTATGTATGTATGTATGTATGTATGTATGTATGTATGTATGTATGTATGTATGTATGTATGTATGTATGTATGTATGTATGTATGTATGTATGTATGTATGTATGTATGTATGTATGTATGTATGTATGTATGTATGTAATGTATGCACATTTCCTAAGTGTTCCTTGGTTGTATCCTGCGTTCGGGCAAGCACGTACCTTATAAAATATATACTGCCTTCATTGCTCTGCATCGACTTGCCTTCTGGTTATATCCACTGATCGGTTAACTAACTTGCCGCCCTCTTCTTTCGCGTTGCTGTTGAGGTTGCCGTGCACGTCATTCGGCCCCGGAATCTATCGAAGGATGGGCTCCATCCACGATTCAACTTTTTCTGCATTGCACAATCCTCTGGCAACTTCATCCTCCACCTCTACTTTCTGCCATCTCCATGTGGACACAACCACCTGTCTTGCTCTTCCTCTTCACATCGTCTGACCACTAGGCTGCAGTTGGCGCGACGCTGATCTGAGCTTGTCTGTGCCTACCCGAGTTAGACCGAGCAGGTAACGCGACCCCAACTTTCCATTCTTTGTAGCTGGTGTTACTCTCCTCCGAGCCTACCCAAGTTGCTTCGAGGCTTCAACATTAAGTCACGGATTTTTCAAAAGTCACAAATCTTTTGCTCGGATAGGAAAAAGAGCGCAGAGATTTGCATGTACACGCATTTGGTGAGAGAACAGTTCGAAAGAGAGCACGCGATCAGTTTCGAAAAGTCATTTTCTCTCAATTTGTGAAACTGCGCGAGAGTGATCCTAACACTTGCTCATCCATGCCGCGGTTGTATTGTAAGCAGTGAGAGGAGGCGACCGCCATCGCTTGCTGCGAGCAAAGAGCAGCTATCTGCTCTCGAGGCCACGCTTCGAGTGATATGACTGACTAAACCTTTCCTTCAACAGATTTGTGGAGAATGCAGCGGAAATCATGGCACGAGAGATTTATTCAATGGACCAAGTTTCTTTTCAATAGCGGCCAAGACCTGTTCAGCCTCCCTGGGCTGGTCCAGCTCTGGCTGTGCTACAGCTCACGACTTCGTAACACGTAGGATGGGGAGCGATGCCATCCCTTTTGAATTACGTCTCCTGTATGCTACCACTCTACTACCCAGGGAAGGAACTCTATGCTGTGCTATTTTAACGGGTTATTTTCAACGGTACACAGGCTGACACTGTGTGTCGTATTCAGGGCTAGATGTACAACCCGGTAGGCGCAGCAGCTGATACGCCTCGCCGCAGAATCGCGAATTGAGTGTGAATGGACGGGTCTTGTGTTGACCGGCCGCAGTGGCTAAGTGGTTATGACGCTCGACTGCTGGCCTAAAAGCCTCGGTTTCGATCCCTGCCGCGGCGGTCGATTTTCGATGGATGCAAAATTCTAGAGGCCCGTGTACTGTGCGATGTCAGGACACGTTAAATAACCACAGGTGGTCGAAATTTAAGGAGACCTTCACTACGGTGTCCCTCATAACCTGAGTCGTTTTGGGACGTTAACCCCCCATAAACCATGATCCATGTATCGTGTAGCAGAGTAAAGTGATCGAGCTGCATCTGCAGTTGTTCCCGTTTTGATATAACATAGAGTTAAGGGGTCGAAGAGCGACGAGGTCATAAAAAAGAACACAGAACTCAAAACTATTCCTCATGCAGGTGCCCCTATATGGCGCCTATGTAGATAGGTAGTGTATGTAGACCATCTGAATCGTGCAGTAATGCAGATACTGAATTATGGAGTTCGTGCAGTGATGTTACGGAGCGCGAGCGCTGTCGTGAAAGTGCGCGCGGTGTTTGAGGATGCGCATCGCATGTTCAAGAAAAAGACAGTGGGCGCATGCGGAATCGCGCTAAGTTCACAAAGTTCACAAGGAAGGGCAATTTTTAGTCTGCTTTCTTTCTACGAAGTTGAACAGCGAGCCACTGAGGAACGATAGAACCTTCAGCGAAGACCGGGTAGGCGATCAAGAGTTGCCTGCAGCCGTTGCACGTTTACCAACAGACACAGTTCTGCGGTTCCCTTTTACCTGAATTGGTCTGCTTTTACTGCGAACGCAATGTTTATTTATTTCAACATATCAAACGGAACATTACTAAGATTACTTAAGGAAATTTAATCTTATTTAAACCATTTATTGACCTCATATTCAATTTAAACCTGGCAACCATGGTAGCTGGTCGTGTGAGCAGAAACCAATTCCCCTCTCCACGTATAGGTAAAGCAGGGAGAGGGCAATCGTGACAGGGAAGGAAGGTGACAGTCGGGACGGAAAAGCGACATTAACATTACCGGCGGCATGCTCAAAGCGCGCCATAAGCGGTCACCGTGAACATCGAGAACTGGAAAAAGTCTCGTAAGGCACTAAATAGAGTTTTCTTGAGAGTTTAAGAAAGAAATACATATGCAAAAAAGTGTAAACTGCCATCAGATATTCGCTGTACCTTCGAAAAGATTTCGTGAGCACGAGTCTGTCTTCCCGAACTGAGGCTATATAGTTACAGAACCTTCAGGTACCCAAATGTCGTCGACATTACCGTGACTGTAATAGCAAGCAATAGCGGACTGGAGGTTGTACATTTACCCTTAGCAATAGCGCAGTGACAGTAAGGACAGATACCTACTTACATCCTCCCTTCTGCAGGCTTCATGTTTCTGTGTCCTCTTGTTTCGCTGCAAGTTAATGACGATATCGAAACAAATGTTCTCTTCTTTACCCGCAAGAATTTTACGCCATATACGCCATTTGAGTCGCGGCCTTTGTTCGCAGTGCTCGTTGCCGCAGGTACTGTGGGCCGCCTTATGCAGACGGATGGGCCAAGTAGCAGTTGGGCAGCACCACGGTCTGCCTTGTGGCCAGGGCCACGGAAGGCAGGAGCGACGGCTGCCAAGACCCTTTGTGGCTCTTGCCTGCAGCCGCGGCTGTCCCGGCTCGGAGCGGAGAAGAGGAGGTGCCACAGCTGCATGAGCACGAGCAGTCCGCCCACGAGCGCGGTTGGCGCAGCAGCTCGAACGGCGGTGGCGCCTAGGCGGAGCTTGCATCTGCTTCTTGAGCTGTGCCTCGGGAGATAGGGCAATTAATTAGACTAATTTTTTACTCACCTTTTTACTTACCGTTAAAGTGCGCGCTGCGTCGAATAAAAAACAATAAAAGCATTCAAAATCTTCGATCTTTACCAGAGGGGCCTATGAAAGCTGAGTACTTAGCCTAAAGGATAATTCTAGCGACAGAAGTTCCAGAGATATGACATTCATTTCGAAGTCAGTCACTTGAAATACCAAATACTTAATCTGCAGGCGTCACAGTTGGGATAGGAATAGAAGTTCTCTACAGAAGCACCCACCTATGATAAACAGTTCTTTCAGAATATTTTCGTTTTACCGCGCAAGAAATAATGGAACTGGACCTCGTTTAATTAGTGTAGATAATATAACAACATCGCTCCATTCACAAAAAGATAAAACTCATAGAAATTGAAGGAAGCCGGCCAAGAAAGCACCAAAAGGAATCTTACATTTTTTACGCAAAATGTCTTCACGATTACAACATTGCATAAGAAGGATATGACAATATATTTAACAGAAAGAAATGAAACAGCATTATTCTAAACAGAAGAAAAATTGAAAACTCTCATTTTAAATTACATTACATATGTATATATCAGAATTTCGAGTTCCCAAGTTAAACCTGTGTATTAGATTGCATATTCCTCGATATAAATCTTACTGGTTGGTTTTATTAGCGTGTACATTAGGTAAAATCGTATCATTTTTAGCCAGCCTTTTTTTTTAGTGCTCATGACGAATTCATTATCACTGTGAGCCGCACGAAATTGATGTCTTTCGGAAGATGAGACGAAAATTGCAATATATCGAGCAATGTGGTATGCATTACATTTTAATATTCTACCTTCTCTATTTCGAATATCTTGTAGTGTGATGAGTATAATATTTATTGCTCAAATATAATATTATCACGAAGCAGTGACTGCAATTCACAGAGCAGAAAGACAGCTAAAATGACGTCTAAGCGCAATTTTATTGGGGCTCACTAGAGTGCACGAATGAACTGAATCACTCGTCGGAGGCGTAGCGACAAGCATGATCTCCGGTCGTCGAACAGAATGTCCACCGCTCCTCGCCGTGCTCAATTTAAAGCTTATAGCGAAATTTTGAGATAAAGTGTGCAAAGTTACTAGAAAATTCTGTAACGTGGTAGAAACGGCTACGCCTGGATGCGATCAATCAATATAAGTCTGGTCGTGTCTTCCATCGCCATGCGGCGTGGCGGCAGCTTTGAAGAATGAACAAACACTGGAAAGATTCGCGGCATTTCTCCTTTCTCAATGAAGCATAGACCAGATGCTTTACAACATAGGGCGACTAGAAACAAAACGGTTTGTGCAAAAGAAACGCCAAATGTTTAAACACAGCGTCCTTATTTTTAAGAGCATTATAAGGCTTTAGACAGACGACTTGGACTACTACTGGTCGTACGCGGCGTCGCTGGGATGCAGTCATTGCGTCAGGAACGACTTCACTTAGCCGACGAAGAATCTCGTACGGGCCGAAATAGCAGCGCAAAATCTTTTTACTGAATCCATGGCGGCGAATGGGCGTCCAAACCCAGACTCGGTCTTTCCAAACCAAGACTCGGTCTGCTGGCTTGGGCTGCGTTTTTATGGAGGAAAAACGCTAAGGCGCCCGTGTGCTGTTCGATGTCAGTGCAGGTTAAAGATCCCCAGGTGGTCGAAATTATTCCGGAGGCCTCCACTATGGCACCTCTTTCTTCCTTTCATCTTTCACTCCCTCCTTTATTCTTTCCCTTACAGCGCGGTTCAGGTGTCCAATGATAAACGAGACAGATACTGCGCCATTTCCTTTCCCCAAAAAGCAATTATTATTATTATTATTATTATTATTATTATTATTATTATTATTATTATTATTATTATTATTATTATTATTATTATTATTATTATTATTCTCCTGGCTTGTATTCTACGTTGCGTCTTCGTGGGTTGTAGCGCCTGGCGTCAACTCACTGCTGGTTTTTCATCCGTAATCGGGCAAGTCTTCGCGCTTCTTCTGCGCGTTGAAGGTAGGCGGCGACGTCGACGTTCTCTTCTTCGGTAATGTTGGGTAGCGTGGCGTCTAGCCTGGTCGTGACCACACTACAATGGACGAGCCTAAAAGGCGTCAGCTGGGTGGCCTCCTGCACTGCGGTGTTGTACGCAAAGACGACGTAAGGCAGGATGACGGCTCAGGTCTTATGTTCGGAATCGACATACATGGCGAGCATATCTGCGACGGTTTTGTTCAAGCGCTTGGTCAGTCCGTTCGTCTCCGGATGGCATGCAGTTGTACTCCGGTGGCTGGTTTGACTGTAACGCAGGATGGCTTGCGCCAGTTCCGCCTTGAATGCTGTTCCTCTGTCCGTGATGAGCACATCGTGGGCGCCGTGCCGCACAAGGATGCACAATACAAACAATTTGGCGACTTCTGCTGCTGTTTTGTTCGGTAGGATTTTTGACTCGAGGGAGCGGGTCAGGTGGGCGAAACCTATTTATGTCCATATTTGATTTATTTATTTGATGACCTATTTATTCCCAGATGTTGACTTCGGAAAAAGGCCAAGCAATCCCATGCGATCTGTGAAAGGGCCTTGAAGGGGTTTCATAGGGGGTTCAGAAATCATGCTGGTCGGGTGGGAGGGGTCTTTAGTTGCTGACAATCTCGGCAGGTTTTCACATATTGTGCGACATCGGCAGACAGTCGGGGCCAGTAATACTTTTCTTGAATGCGGCGGAGGGTGCGAGTAAAGGCGAGATGTCCAGCTGTCGGCTCGTCGTATGAAGCCTGAATAACTTCTTCGCGCCGACTTCGAGGTACAAGGAGGTAGGCTGTTTCGTTCGCAACGAAGTTCTTCAAGAGGACATCATTCTGCTCACAATACTTGCTTGAACGAGGCGAGGGCGATGAAAGCTTGTCTTTCAAATACTCCATGAGATGTTTTAGGCCGGGTTGTGAGCGTTGCTGCTGTGCAAAAGAGCTCGAGCTGATGGGTCCCACGAAAAAGTCCTCATCATCGCCCGGTGGCCGTGCATATACAGAGGTTCGTGACAGGCAGTCAGCGTCAGAGTGCCCACGTCCAGACTTGTAAACGATGGCGTCGTCTGGAGACGTCACGATGGCAACGTCTGGAGGCGCAGGATCCATCGAGCAAAGGTACCCGCCGCGGTGGCTCAGTGGTTAGGGCGCTCGACTACTGATCCGGAGTTCCCGGGTTCGAACCCGACCGCGGGGGCTGCGTTTTTATGGAGGAAAAACGCTAAGGCGCCCGTGTGCTGTGCGATGTCAGTGCACGTTAAAAATCCCCAGGTGGTCGAAATTATTCCGGAGCCCTCCACTACGGAACCTATTATCCTTTCTTCTTTCACTCCCTCCTTTATCCCTTCCCTTACGGCGCGGTTCAGGTGTCCAACGATATATGAGACAGATACTGCGCCATTTCCTTTCCCCAAAAACCAATTATTATTATTATTATCGAGCAAAGCGGCCGGAGGGGTCCTTCAAACTGCGCACTGCCAGCGCACTGCGCGGTTATCGCTCACCACATTGAACGGTCACCCAAACAGGTAGGGGCGGAATTTCGATGTTACCCAGTTGATGGCAGGGCACTCCTCAGTTGTCGAATAGTTAGCCTCGGCCACGGAGGAAGCCTCGGTCTCGGCCTTGGACAGGCAGCAGCTAGCGTAGGCGATTACTTTCTCCAGTCCGTCAGTTTTTCGAACGAGGACAGCGCCTGGGCCCACTCTGCTTGCGTTGGTCCGACTTTCAGTCTCGGAGTTTGGATCAAAATGCGCGAGGATCGATGGGCACTGTAAACGACGCTGAAGTTCCTTAAAAGGTTCCAGTAGCGGTGCTTTCTATTTAAATGACACGTCTCCATTTGTGAGCTAGGTCAGAGGCTCGGCGATGCGCGAAAACTTCAGAAATAGCCGGTAATACGCGCACAGTCCGAGGAATTTGCGCACAGCTTTCTTATCGGCCGATGGTGGAAACTGCTCAATAGCAGCTGTTTTCTGCGCGGCTACGCTAACTCCCTCCTCGCTAACGATCTGGCCTAGAAACAGCAGCTCTTTATCGGCAAAGTGGCACTTCTCTGCTTTAAAGCTTAGGCCGGGCGGCTTGATGGCGCAAAGTACTGTTTGAAGCATTTTTAGGTGTTCTTCAAAGTTCGAGGCGATGACAACGACGTCATCGAAATATACCAGACATATTTGCCACTTGAGACCTGCCAGCACTCTATCCATTACTGGCTGAAACGTCGCTAGTGAGGAGCAGAGACAGAATAGCCTCACCTTGAACTCGAAAAGGCCATACGGAAAGATGAATGTGGTCTTTTTGCGATCTCTTCCATCGACCTCAATTTGCCTGTAGTCACTCGTGAGTTCCATTGATGAGAAATACTTGGTGTTGCAGTGCTCGTCCAGTGTGTCGTCGATGCGGGAGAGGAGGTAGACGTCCTTCTTTGTTATGTTGTTCAAGCGGCGGTAATCAATGAAGAATGGAAGTGCGACGTATTTCTCACTAGAGCAGCCGCTGCCGCCCATGGGCTCTCTGAAGGTTGGATGACTTCGTCGCGAAGCTATTCTTCCACTTGATTCCTGATGGCTTGTCGTTCTCGCGGTGCAGATGGAAGCGGCTTTGGCGGAGAGGCGGAGCTTCGGCGATCACGAAAGGCACTCGATGTGGCTTCGAAGCGGATTTGCGGGTCTGGTCTTCTCTGTTTCGGGGAGGGCTGGGTTGATGTCGAAAGTGAGCGAGTTCTCTTGATCATGCGAATCTTTTGCAGATAGGTCGAAGAGGGCGAAGGAGTCTCGTACGTCGGATATTTCATCGAAGAAAGCAATCGCCGTTCCTCTTTTAATGTGCCGCTATTCTTCGCTGAAGTTAGTCAGCAGTACATCGGCCTGGCCATTGCGGAAATGTGCGATGCCTCTTGCGATGCTGATTCCTCGGTCTAGAAGCAACTGCACGTTCCCCTCGGTGATGGTTTCAGCGTTGATGTCTTTCGTGGCGCCTACGGTCACGATAACGCTTGAACGGGGTGGGACGCTCACTTCTTACTCCATGACACTCAGCGAAACGTGATTTTCCCGAGTTTTTATCGAAGCAATGGCTTCGTCCTTCGAAAACGTGATCAGATTCGATCGCAGGCTGATGATCGCTTGATGCTCATTAAGAAAATCTATGCCCAAGATCAATTCACTGGAACATTGCAGTAGCCCAACGAAGGTCGCAAGACAGGTATGTCCTTTGGACAGTCACTCGCGCTAGCATTGTCTTGATAGAGTAATGAGGTGGTCCTCTGCGGTGCGAATTTTCGGGCCCTTCCAAGCGGTCTGGACTTTCCTCAGCTGAGCAGCGAATGTTCCATTCATCACAGAGTGATCGACTCCTTTGTCGACTAGAGCGGTAACTTTCCGGTCATCGATAAACACTTCTGTCAGATGTCATGGCTCTTGCGTGGCACTTCGTCCTGGACGTCGGGTGATGGCTACGTCGGGTATGGGAACGCAGAGCCGCTCGATGGAGCCGCGCCTGCTTTGCCGGCCATGCGTCGTGCGAGGATCTCTCACGGATAGAGCTCAGGCATAGACGATAAAGGAGGTTTCCGTCTGCTGCAGTGATTTGTGGCATAATCACCCCTCTCAGCGGCGACTTAAAACTGCATTTCGTAATGAGGAACTATAAAGCGCACCATTTACGCCCTGAAAGCGGTCAGCACCAGGCGTACCGACGCCGCTGTCGGGGCGTTTCTCCGCAATCAACTGCCCATAGAAGCCGTCTCCGAACAGGTGCCCCGCAACCGGCGCCTGACTAACTGACGCCAAGACGCCGTTTCCGCGCAAAAAAGCCGGCGGCATCCTATGCATTGCATCTACCTGTCTTGGGGTTACATTCGCAGATGGCGCACAGCGCGGACAAGTTGCTTGCCGTTGATTTCTTAGAGTGAAGGAAAATTTCGAAAGCTAGTGAGCGCTTCGTCCTGCCGTCTTTGCTCTCCTGCAGCAGCGTTGTTTTCGTCTGGCACTAGGGTTATTGGAGATCTCTACTTTCGCAACACGATGACCAATAGGCACTTGCCCTTAACAAGCGCCATATCTTCGCTCGAGCGCTGTGCTGTCGTGATATGTGTTTTCGCATTGCTCCCTTATAGCTTATTTACTTATTACAGCTTGTTTGCTTTTTGCAGTTTTAGCTTATTTGATCGATGGGAGCGTTGAACAACCAAGGTCTAATTTTTTTCTCTGAGTCCGCTTCTGGCAGGTTAAAAAGCTTTCACATCTCTGACGCTCAGTACATATCTAAGATCACAAGTTTAATCATCGGTATACGAACGTCATCCTCGCAGGAAAACGTCAAGTTCAGAATTGCTCATTCTTTCAAGCAAACGGTTAATTGAAGTGTGTCTGGACACTTTTCTCGGTCTTAAGTAGCTCCCACGCATGCAGTCCAGTAGCAACTGAGTCTCACGTTGGTGCTGCGGTGCAAGCAGCGAGGCTGACCAGTACGTGGGTTAAAATCTGTGCACATGGAATGCACATGCAGGTGCATGCCAGGGACACTCCGGGTCGCGCGCACCCGCGGCGAGCATTGCCTCTTTGCGCGCCTGGGAGACTTGCGGTTGCTTCTGGAGGTCGGTGATTTGTTGGGTCGCTGGCTGTGGAACGAGAAAGCCAGCGCGGCACGATTGCCAACGTGCCAGTCGTCGCTTATTTGGGCAGCTGGCACATTCAACTCTGCGGGGTGCTGCGCACCCCATCCTTCTAGAGTACCTCTGTTTGCGCACGCAGACGGCAGTGCAGTGCCGAGAGATCCTCATCAGCATGCTCTGGCCGAGAGATCCTCCGAGAGATTACCGTGTCGGCAACGCTCAGCTATGGTTGAACATCGTTTTTGGTTCATATCAGCGAAGGGCAAATTTCTGGATTAGGCCTAGCCAATTTTTGGAAATGAGCCGGGCTAAATTTGGCGGATCACCACAAACACGTGTTGGCCAAAGTCAAATTAGTGTGGACATAGACTTTGGTCCGAATCCAAACCAGGAAATATGGAGGGGTGGGGTGGCCCACATTTGCAAATGACCATTGTCAAACTTGGGGGTCACCATCATACTAGTCAGAGTCAAATTAGCCTTAATGCCCATTCTGCTCCAAGAAAAAGAGAGTCTCGTTTTGGGGGTTGGGTTTTTTGACTGCAAAATAGCATATATATAAATGAGCAACTGAAATAAAGAAAAATAAACAAAAACTCAACAGAAACCCAGAAGACACTCAGAGAACACAAATACAGCAACCATAAAAGAAAATGACTTCAAAATATTACCCTCTGTCATGGTGCCATGCACGCCCTAACACCACACCCGTGGTGTGTATTTTCTTCGTCTGTGTTTTTGTGCGCTGGTACGATCTCATAATTTTATCCTCAGCAGCGTTATCTGTGCTATGAAGCAATGTCGCCAGGTTATATATGTCGCCAGCATATATATAAATGAGCAACTGAAATAAAGAAAAATAAACAAAAACTCAACAGAAACCCAGAAGACACTCAGAGAACACAAATACAGCAACCATAAAAGAAAATGACTTCAAAATATTACCCTCTGTCATGGTGCCATGCACGCCCTAACACCACACCCGTGGTGTGTATTTTCTTCGTCTGTGTTTTTGTGCGCTGGTAAGATCTCATAATTTTATCCTCAGCAGCGTTATCTGTGCTATGAAGCAATGTCGCCAGGTTATCAAGACAAAATCCCGGAGCAGTCAGGCAACCTTATATTTGGCTGACAGAAAATCCCGATTCAGGAACTCGTTTCAGACGTTCTAGCTACAATTATGCTCTTAAATTGTGTCAAAAAGATTGGAATCAAGGACTTTCATTCTTATTGCTCTGCTGTCGGTACACAGCACAGCTTGGAATACATCATTCGTATACTTGGCGTCACAGCTCAAAGAACGTATTATGCTCGACCATTCATAATAAAGTAAACGCAATATTTTCTGAAAGTGAACACACTGCACTGGACAACTATTGCCACCTCATCTTGAGATGTGTACCAATGGCGCTAAGAGAGTATTTGGAACTTCCTTATTTATTCGCACGTAGAAAAAAATTGTCAATACCATTGTAGCGCAAGAAACAGACAACGAAACCAAATTACAAAATAGTGACCTCACAGCACTTCCTCACACACACTGCACTGGCTTCCTCCATACAAGCATTTACAGAGAACAATTATGCAAGGCTAGCTTTCTGGATCCTTACGCATTTGAAATGAGTTACCCCATAAGGCAGCTACGGACTTACCATAGTAAGGAAAATTATTCAATATGTTCTGCAAAATATACTGAAATGAACTTTAATTTTAAGTATGTTCTAAATGATGCGGCATAGCTAGAATCCTCTAGCCATTCAGTCACGCTTTGAAGTTCTTTCTTGTTTCTCAAATGCAGCAGAAAGCACCTGACAGCTCATCAGCTGCCGTGTTGATTGCTACCAGCGACATCTTTAATGGCATTTTAGCTGCATTAGACAAGTCATGCTAACATAACCTGCTGCCAGTGCCATTTATAGCTAGGCATCCTGGATAACTGGAGCTGAACACTCAGCCATCCTTGGCTGAGCAGCAGTATACCGATCAGCGTGATGATGTAATCCTTCCCGTTAGCCACAATGAATGCAAAAAAATACAAATAACCTCACTGAGAACGCTTTTCTCATCAAAGTAATGTACCTAAACGTCTGCACAAAGTGATTAACAGTCTCGAGACCCAGAACTCCAGTTTCTGGGTCGAAATGAGTGCCCCCTAGTGTACCCTTCGTGGTGAATAGTGTGCAACAAAGCAACGATGCTGAAAAAAGGCAGCATGCATCTGCTGCAGCAGTATGCTTTCAAATGCTGGTTAGCACCATGCTTACCATTTCGTAAGTATGTGCAAGTTAGATTCATTTTCTTTATGATGAGTGAAACTTTGATGGAGCCGTAGTGATTTGTGCTTTGGTCTTCGCACTTCCCCTGTGCATATAGTGTTTATAGGTGATGCAAGAACAGCGAACTAAGGTGTGGGCAGAGGCTGTGGTGGACATCCAAAACTTCTTTTATTTTTTGCCCTTCGAAGAGCATGTCAACGATACTCCACGTGCAAAGCTGTATTCTGCATGTCGAGCTCAGTGGTACTAAATAAGCGCAGTCTTTTTTTAGTTTCCTAACAGAGAGAAGTCATGTATATGCAAGACACGTTCTACAGGTGTCTATCCTCGAAATCCCTTGCAATCCTGCCTTTCATCTTCTTTGAGAATATTGCTTTCTAAAAGCAGTGTGATGACTCTGATTAATTTGTTGTTGCAGACCATTTCCTTTTGAAGGCGCACAATGCTGTTGTTGCCACGCCTAAATAAAAGACTGAATGAGCCCAACGTCTCATAGCCTTAGTCGCTTTGGGACGTTAAACCCCCATAAACTAAACTGAATGAGCCCAAAGCGGGCTAAGTGAATGGGGACAATCCCCAAACGTGTTGCGAGGCATATTTATATTGAAGTTCATGAATATTGAACTTCATGCCTAGCACTGTATGCATACAGTGCTGGGCAGCGGAAAACTGCGCTGTTCTGAATTCTCTGAACTGAAGAGCATAAAGCTACCCTAAGTACAAACGTTAAATGAAGTCAGAGTCAATTTTGAACTCTTAAATACAGATGCTCTACTATTTTTGTTTACACCCAAATTTGTCATTCAAAGCAATTCAATGTGGAGGCTTTAATTATTGCAGGAAGCCGTGTATCTATACAGTGCGCCGGTGTTGAAGGTGCACCTGCATGAAAAGTTCGTGACAGGCTAAACCCTTAATAAGGTCTGAATTACCACACAGAACATTAAAAAGGGTGTGTCGTGTTAAATTCCGACTGGCAGGTAAGCAGACACACACTGAGCCAGGGCAGCTAGCATTCGTGCAATTGGCAACGCCATCAAATCTGAAGCTGCTGCGCGCGAGCTGAATATCCGCATAGCACGCGCGCGTTGACTGCATACGAGGAATTGCGGTCTTTATACTACCACTTCGACGCTGACTTCTACACTCTCTCTACTTGCTGCTGCCGACAAAAAAAATTTGTAATGACGCCTCGTCCTTATAACGTAGCGACTGCAGCTAAGAAACTGGAATGCCCTAAGCACCCCAATAGATGCATAGCAGACCCCTCCCCCCAAATAAAAGAGACAGCGAAGACGGAGAAAGCCGCAAGGCAAACGAAATACTGGACAGAATTCGTACCATGCGAATGCGTGTTGCGGATCTATCAAGACACTGTTTCCTCAAGCATTAATTGTAAACCGCCATTCAAGCATGAAAACATCGATGCATCATTAGCTTTTCGCGCGATATTGGTAGCTGCTGGCAATTTTGCGCCCTGCAAAGTGGTAGGATACCAGCAAAAGTATGTGTTTAAGCTTTCCCTGTGCCAGTCGGGAAGAAATACCAGTCGTGTCGCAAAACACCGAAACTGAAACTCAGCATCGCTTTTTTTTCCGGCAGGAAGCCTGGCCAGCCAGAGGCCTTCGTCACCTACGTCACTACCGTCGATGTTATTTTGCCGTCTATTATGGCGTGCGTGCCCATTGGCGCAGGTGTAGCGAGGACGGGCTTCAGTGTTTTGTGCAGTGCCGTCCTGCATTGTAGCGTGGCTCGTGCACGTATGTAATCACGGAAGAGTCTAGGTTCGCGTACCGCTGAAAACGCGCCGTACGTGGCGAACCGGGTCAGTGGAAGCCGACAAACCTCGTTCCACTCAGTGGGCCCTTTGTTCTAGGTCGTTGCAAAGAAGATCGGTGCTCAGTCTCACTTTTGAAATCGCAGTGCAAGGACGTTGTTACTGGGGTTCTTACGTGATTGAATGTGCTCATTGTGAAGCAGTTCTTGTGCCGATGTCTTTACCAATGGTTCGGGGGCGGTGACATCGACATGAAGGGCATTTTCTAGGTAAGAATGCTCTGTCTAGACTCGGACGCAGCTTTCTGTGACGTTGTTGCCTCTGAAGAAGTTACTATGCAGCGGAAGCTACGAGCTCTCACCGCCGGCTGACAGGCTTGTGTCGTTGGTTCCTGAGCTCGTGCGTGCAGCGCGCTTGTGCGGGCCGGCGTTTCGCACTCGTATTTTCTGCTTCGTAGCCAGAGAAAGCTGCCACAGATTATAATATATTCTACGTGCCTGTTGCGAACCCGTTGAACCGAAACTTTAGTGCACCTATTTAGCACATTGTAAAATTTCTCAGTTAGTACAAAAGTAAGCGGCAACGAAAGTACTTGCAGGCCAGCTGTCAAATGTTACGATTGCGCCACCCGGTGAGTTATTCACTTGCAATGCATATAACTAGCTGAAAAGATGTATTACCATTCGGCGCATGTCCATTCAGTTCGCCTGTGTGCTTTTTTTCACAAAAGGAATGCCATAATATACAGGAATAGGCTTTTAGTATGTGAAGAAGCTTCAGCGCAAGTCTGTCTACCATTTGCTAATCGGTGTTATAAATTGAGCACTCATTTCTCAAGCTTTTTGTGTTTCTGCGTCTTTTTGCGCGTGTAAATTTTCATCATGGTTGGAATATAAAGGGCCTCACGTCTGTTGCGTGCTACAATGCGTAAATAATGCCTGCTGAATCCTTTCACACATACTCGGAATTTGTATGTGCTGCTTTTATTATTTTGGGGTTTACTTGGTGCGTTTTGGCAGGTTTTGGCAGTTTTCATAACAGGAATACTTGCATTGACAGACTGCAATTTAAGGGGAGCCGATTCGGTTAAATAACCTAGTATTCTCTTTTTCTCTGTTAATAACTGAAGGGAATCAATGTTGTGACACATTCTTTTATTTCTTATATCACTACGCATTCTAATATTGAGTGTTCGCAGTTAGATGTCTGCATGTGGCTCGTCTGCATCCACTTTGCAGCCTACAGCACGGATCTTGCCTCCTTCTAAATGTAAACTGTGAGTTGTATGGAATGAAAAGGAGCGTGTGAATTCTGACATAGTGTTCTTTTATGGCTTTTTTCAGGACAGCATTTTAATAAGGTTTTGGATTTCAGTTCACATTTTATAATAATGCTGGTTTAAACGAATTGCATTAGAGCCATTGCAGTATGTGAAAAATTTTGAACCCTTTGTAGGATACGGGGACTCGCGTTCCTTTTGTTTCAAGTGCCGGTATAAGAATATGATACATCTACATACTATATTTTACGTGCTCATTACTACCTAACATTGAAACAAACCATTCAGAATGTTTTTCTCTTTTGTTAATGGTCCTCCTGCTGTTCTGTGTGCATTTACAAGCTTGGCTATTTACTTGTTTATTTATATATAGATACTCAAAGGCCCCATAACGGGGTATTACATGTGGGGTGGACATAAAGTAAGGCAATAAGGGTTACATGTGTTCAGTTTGATGTGGGCCGCACTGGTGGGAAAATAAATTTGTAAAGATTGTTTACCTTTTCAGCCTTTTCCAACAGTACACTGCCTCGAATCAATCTTCAAATATATTACAAGTGTTCTTATAGGTAGATAAAACATAGGCACCACATTTGAAGTTTTTTTTAAAAGAAACGAAGTCATTGGTGCAAATGTGTTCACTATTGTTCTACAAAACGTGTGGCAAAAATGGCTTGAAAATGTTGTCACTGGATTTCCAGAACCATTCTGAATGCACTTTTAATATTTGTATGCATATCAGGCCAAGCTGGTGTCGAGGAGACCGCTTTGCTCTTTCCTGCGGCCTTTAAAATCATCGCAGAAGCAATAGGAGTTTTTCTCCAGAAGTTACTCCGTCTGCTGGCGCTAGAGGCGTGAAGGCCCCGCCGCTTACTCCCTGCCTGCATCTGCGGTGGTCGGTGGCGCATTCACCTGGTTCGCGCTGTCGGCCGCTGGTTCATGGTGAGCGCAGCACCAAAATTTAAAAAAATCAACGAAGAATGCTGAGCCTTCATGTCCTCATTGCAGCCCACATGCGCACTGATTCATCACAAAATGTGCTCGGTGAAAATATTTGAAAGCAGGAATCACTTTCGCATTCCTCATCCAGAAGGAAGTACTCTGATGATTTTCTTGAATATATGTCTCATGGTACATGACTAAATGACGCTTAATGCTAAGGAGAAGAAAAGGAAAACTCAGAGAGTGAAAGTTTTGAGCTGGCCTCGTAAAAATTTCTCATCGAGGACAAAAGTGTCCGCAACGTGCAAGTGGTAAATCCTGTACCGCCATTATTGGCTGCTGGCTTGAGACGATATTTGTAGAGCGGAAAGTCAAACTCACATAACACTAACATTTGACTGGCAAAATAAATATTGCGGGGCAATGCATATAATACTTAATTACGATGATATCACTTTTCACTTGGCCTGAATTATTTTACCCCCCATATACTTCCCAACTTCCTTAAACGAGAGGCCTGTATCGATACCTTGAAGGAATACGAATTACTAATGTGTTAGCAAGTATCAGGAAAAACTGTAATTTGCTGTTATTGCTGCCGCCGAACTGCTAGCTGTTTGAGGACATGTGTTTTCCCAATAAGCAGTTTTCGAGTTGAGCGCAAGTTTGCTTGTAGGCATTCTCGTCTGCCTAACGTCACCAGAAAGCGACAGTACAAGTTGATTGTGCTAGCACAGATGGTGACGCGTACTGAGTATTGCAATTTCAGAAATTATGTCCGATGAATGGCTTAAGCTATCATAAAGAGCGCCCTTTTTATGCTGTCGAGGTATACATTTACCTCCGGCATATCCTGATGAAGCTACGAATAATATATTTCATTTAAACATTTTTATAAAAGAAGGACTCAGATTATGGCCAGGCATGTGCGCGGTTTAATGTTCAATGCCCTAAGTTTTTTTAATCAGGAACTCTTATTAACATGCCAGCGTCACAAACATTAATGTTCATCTCCTTACATCATAAGCTAAGCCCGCTAGCATAAAACATTGCAGTGTGTTTTAATTTACCTATGCTAAGTTGAGAAAAGTAAGCTTTTTGGGGTGTTTCTTCATTTCCTGAAGGATACGATTAAAGTTCATGTTCTTAGGAGGTTTATCAAAAGCGATGAGGAGACTGTAAAAATGCAGGAGAATACACTGTGTAACACTGGCTCTCATTGCCTCAGAGATAAGTCTGTTCGCTAGTGAAGGCCGATTTTATTCAAAGCACAGTTCCGAACTTTTTCTTGCTGGCATGCAGTTAGCTCGTGCTGGTAGTTATTTTAAACAACTAATTTTTGCATTGTCATCTGGTAGAATGGACGGTCGTGAGACACTGGCAAACTTCAAAATGCCTTTCCAAGAGGAGCAGATCTATGCCTCGTGGACGTTATATGCGTGCAACGTGCTGTCATCGCACCGCGCTTCTTTGGCCAGTGTTGTGTGTTTTCAGTGCCCATTCCATTCGCGCATTATATGATGCATTTTGCTGAGGTGTAGCATGAATTGTTGCTAATGCCACTGTTGTGCAAAGCTAAAGCAGCTGTGCCTGAAATTTCATGAGCTGTATTAATGCTGCAGAATTCTTTACTCTTTTAAAATTTCCATGCTAATGCTCCACATGGCGCATCATTCTGCACACTGATGCAGACCTGCCGGAAGACGAACTACAAAGGCTGATAGTCTTGCTTTATAGTGAAATGTAAGGGGTAGAACGGTTGACATTTGTGCTCGAAGAATACATGCTATCATGCAGAGTCGGACTGAAGGCGAGCATGCACAAACATTAATTCGTTTTTTTCAGATTTCCCACTTGACAAAACAAAGGAGGGGGATCTTAATCACAGTCTTTGCATACAGTGCAAAGGATGAAACATAAGGGCCTGATGGTTGCCAATGACGCGGGCCAAACAGGGAGCGAGCGCGCCTTCTCCTCCCGCGTGAATGGCGGATGCTGCGGTGGGGCAGTGGCGACCCCACCGTGGTGGCAAGAGGCAGAAACAGACCCCTTTGCAAAGGCCATACGAAATAGAGCCCACGTTCCCTCGAGAGCGGCCATGGTGAGACATGCATACAACTTGCACCTTATAACAGGTTAAAGACAGTCTGCAGACTACCTGGCGTAGCGAGTGGGGTCAGTGTGTTGAATGTTGTGATAAAAAGCAAAAAAAAGCTGCAGTTCCTGTATGGGCCACCCCAAGAGGAAAACCTCAATCGTGTGCTGGATATACTTCAGCTTTTGTATATATTAATCTGAGCAGTGCTGGATGATGTGGACAGAATGATGATGCACACGCACACGCTGCGTTGAACTGCCAAATAAATTTTATTCATGATTGTTATTATTATTCATTTCTATATGTTCAATGCAGATAAAACAGTCAACAATCAGTCCTGTCACGTTCTATCGTTACCCTCGTCTTCCCTCTTTCAAAAATGCCTATTCTGCTAAGAGTGATAGGGAGGTACTACTTATGCATGTGTCGTTATAATCAAATATTTTTTACGCTCAATAATTTCCTGCGCTTTTTGGTCTCTATTTCAGTCAACTATCAATGTATTGCATATAATCGTTGATCATAAAGACACATGCGTGAGCAGCGCATCCATATCGCTTCTAGTGAAAGAAACGGTATTTCTGGAAGGGGAAAGAGGAGAATAATTATGGAGCATGTGACGGGACTGATTGTTGACTCTTTTCTGCACTGTGTATATTGCAATCCTTAAGGAATGAAATTCAATTGTTAATTCAGTGCAATATGTTTGGTGCATCTAATTCTTCTGTCCGTCTCTTCGAGCACTGTCTGAGAAAATCCCGAACCAGCCACCCCAAAACCATTTTGTATGTGCTATAGTGTCTATAGTTTTTTCTATTTGCTTTGAATGCTTCTGATTACGATGTTCTTATCTCATTTTTTGCTGCAGAGAAAAATAATATAACTACCTGCTTGTTGCATAGCTCTTCCATATCATGGGGTCTGACTGCTTTACCTGCGCCTTCAGGTTCCGCCACAATAATACAATAATTTTTATTCATTTCAGCCAGTAAAACATTCTCGTGTCATCCAAAGAGCACGCAAATTTTTTAATGACATTTTGGTTTGTTGGTGCAGTTGGAGGAGAAAAGACCTGTGGTCCATGATCATTTATGTCTTCTTGTGATAGTAGAGCAGCTGCCTTTCCTTATCCCTTTAGTGTGATGTATTCACGGAGACGTATGATGAAGACTTCATACATCATTCTGTGGGAAAGGTGCAGCCTATACCACAACTGATAAGTGTGCTCTCATAAATATTATGATGTGTCTAGTGGTTTGAATGAAAGATATCTTGGTAGACAACACAAAAGTAACAGTGTCAGCAGACACCGATTGATGAGACCTCTGTGCATGTTTTTTGTGCAGCTGACACGTGGCAACACTAAATAACCTTTGCGATGGTGAATTTTAGTTTATAAACTTGAAATTGGGTCATTCCAAGCCATCTGACCCAGCTTTTGCTTGAACATATTCGATTTCTTTTTAAAAAATGAATATATTTTATTCTATTACTATAAGAATCATTATCGCAGCTTGATTTTGCAAAAAAAAATTGTGCTGTGGCCTCATCTTAAAGGGGCACTAAAGGGAAATACTAAGTCTGGCTAAACTGGTAGAGCAGGATCACCTGCAAGCACACAGGTTTTTTTTTACCAGAAAACAGCACTTATAGATATATGTGTAAGAAAAGCGACAAACACGTGGTAACGCCCAGATTTGAGCCGTCATAGCGAGCGACGTACTCGTGAGCTTTCTGGAGGAACGCTATTTCGCCATATGGGGCCATTACCGTCGAAATGCGAAGAAAGCAGCATGGCGAGCATAGCCAACTGTGCGAAGTGTCTCGTAGTTAAAACAGCGCAAAAGAGATGACTGAAAGAAAGGTTGGCTGCAAACATCAGCGCTGAAGCTTTCGCTGGGTGTTCTTTGCTCTCTGGCTGTGTGTAGCCATTGTACACAGCAAGATCAGAACCGCAAAGCTCACAACCGCATTCATGCTGTGTATGCTTGCAACACGGCTGGTGAAGCAGTTTCTCACTTCAGCCATCGAATCAGCTACTTTGGGCTGGCGGCGGGCATTATGAAATTGCGAACTCTTCTTTTTATTTTTAGCATGCGCTCACGCAGACGCGCACTCATGCACATCATAAACATGTGAAGCTCTATGCAGGTGCATGGTCTTCCATGTTTTCTGCACAGTGCAATGGCGAATGTGCTAAACATATCTGAAGTACCCCATGCATGCACTATCACTTTTCATTTGACTCAATAAAGAACGCATTACTATCAGTTTTCTCGACTTGACATTACGCTTTCACATAAAAAAATTCAACAATAATTTGTTTCATTTTTCTTTATTTTTAAACTGAAAAAGGTGCAAAGCAATCCGATTTTGAAGTTCTTTGCCAAATATTATGGTCTCACCGAACTTGTATGAATGGCAAAGTAGCCTATAAAATGTTTCAGCAATGAGAAAACCTAAGGAGTGCCAGAAAAAAATTCTAAATTCAAGACAAGTTGCTTTCTGCTGTATATTCAGCTGTCAATTGCATAGTGATGTGGTCTTGGTAAACATATGAAAGGTGGTAATGTGCACAATGCCATTCAGTCGCATTTATTATCACAAGTTAAATTCGAGTAATTTTTGGTTTAAAAAAGCATAATTTTGCAAGTTAAGCACCAATGCCCTACTGTGGTATTGCTCCGTGCCTGCTCCTCAGTGCAGTGCATGCTGAAGCCAGCTGCAAGTGTAGGAATGGGCTGTGCTGCAGGTGGTGTGCTGGGCTTTAATGCTTTCAGCTTCTGGAGTACAGAGATCTACTCAAGTGCACGGTTACAAAAAATAAAAATTAAATGGCCGCGTAGCAGACGCATCAAGTCAACCCTCGTGGTAATTGGAGTTGCGGACCAAAGACCACTGCAGCCAAGCTCCTCATTGCGCGGTTCCGAGAAGCACTATGAAATGATGGTGCTGCCTTCTGATTCCTTGAAGAAGTCATTCAAGAAAAACAAATTGATCTCACTAAGCGGTTTAAAAGAGCACCTTGGAAAGAACACTAGTGTTTCATCACATCGTCTTCATGTGCAGGCTCTTTCACACTTAAGGGAAAACTTTGAGTGGGTGGCTGCCGCGCTTCACAAAGCACTGCTGCCGAAAGCTGTGGAGAGAATTGATGGCAAAGGCGCATGCACAATAAATATGCGCCCATTCTAGCCGGCTCTCGGCAGCAGCGATTCTCAAAGCGTGGGGGTGTCGCACTCAAAGCTTCTCTCTACGTGTGAAACAGCCAGTGGTGAGTAGTGCTTTGACTGTGCATGCTAGAATTGCATCGTAATTAGTGACCGACTATAGCAGCGTTCACAAAAGAGCTAGCAATTGCCTTATGAGATGTCCAGATTTTGACAATGGTGAGATATGTAGATGATCTTTTACTGGTTTTATGGTTTGTTAAAGTAAATGATGTCAAGTTCACTTGATTGTTCCTGAAGTGTTGAAACATAGATAAACACGCCAGCCGGCCTTTCAACCCACAAGCACAGGAACGTTCATTTTGAGCGCCTTGCTTCGCTGCTTATATATGGTTTGCAACCGGATCTAGTGTGCACTGCAGTAAAGAGCAGGGACAGAGCAACGTTGGAGTTTGGCATCGGTGCTCAGCTTTCAACACGGTTTTCTCGCTTAACACAAAAATTACTTCAATCACTCTCCAGAATATATGGCATTCAAAGGTAATGTGCAGCTTACTCTCTTTTTTATTTTATCTAGTATCACCTCACGATGATTTCGCAGCTGAGTATGCCACAAAAAGCAACTTTAGTGAAATACAGAATTTTTTTTCTCACTCTGCTTACGGTTTCTAATCGCTGAAACATTTTCTTGGCTTCTTTGTCTGCCTGACAACTAAGAAAGTAGTTTTAATGATTACTGTGGGAACACAAAATTAGATCAAAAATTCGAAAATCGCAGTTTTGTCCCTTTTTTCGAGTTTATAATTTATTTGTTGTTACAGGAGTTTCTAAACTTGAGATGGCGGCTGTGGCTTGGAAAATGTTTTCGTGAAAAACAAGCTGGCATAAGATTTGCCTAAGTAATGTAATAAACTGGGATGTTTTTAAGGAATTCGAAGATGTTTGAATGCTTAAGCCGGTCAATCGGCAAGCAATGGCACAAATCTGCATCTGCAATTTGCATCTGCAATCTGCAATCTGCATCTGCATAAAATTCAAGGGGCTGACAGAAATAAAAATATTTAAATTGACCTTTAATAAGTGGATGGGTGGAGGGGGCTGCTCAAGAAAACACTAGCTCGAAATATTTTGCCCCCACTTTTTGGGGCTAAGAGAAATTTTGTATACTACATTGGTAGTGCCACATATTTTATCTAGTTATGTGCTCCGTCTCTGTCACACTGTTGGGAACTTTCTACCACTCCTTCAGCTCTGTTTTTGCCACTGCTTGCAAAGGGGGTAAGAGAAGCCTGCTTTTTGAAGGCTCTCGACATGTATGTAACTCGGCTCTGTCTGAAGTTGTTAAGTGCTGACGACCGCAGAATTATAGGAGCAAGATTGTTTACCCCGTGCAACAGGTTAAGACTGCGGAAAATAAATATGCACAACTTATGTCGCTATTCTACTCATATCACTGTAACACGTCGCACTCAAGTGACTAGCTTGAATCTAAACACTTGAGATACTCGTCTTGTAGAATTTCCAAAGTGGTGCGTAGTGAATTTTAAAAAATGGCGAGATTTCAAAGTCTGCGGTTGCGCAAGATTGAGGTTTTTATTTTTGGTCTAGTGTAATAACTTTCGTGATATTTTTCTATAGTTGGGTACAAATCAAAATCAATGTGGCAAATGCCCCTCAAATGATGCCCCCAGAAAATGGCGAGGACTTATACTCAAGATGTGGTTAATCTCCTTCGTCCTGCTAGGGCGGCGTCGTAGAGGGAGGCAGACGAAAGCAAATTCATCACGGCGTAAAAAGATCTTTCGACGTCATTGGCTGGAGGGCTTCCTTTGAACGGCATCTGCTGCTTCTCTCTTGATGTGTATCCGAATATAGCAACGCTCACAAAAGATCTAGCAATTGCCTTATGTGATGTACAGATTTTAACAATGGTGAGATATGTAGATGATGTTTTACTGGTTTTATGATTTGTTAAAGTAAATGATGTCAACTTCACTTGATTCTTCCTCAGTCTAAGTATTTATTCGCGTTAACTGTACTTTGGAAGCGCCGCAAGGAAAGTGTCTGAAATGTTTAGATGCAACGCAGTTTTTTAAACGTGCAGCAAAGAGGATCCTGAGCTCGCCTTTGTACTGTGAAAACTCTGTCTACATGCTCCGAGCATTCTTGAAAACTTCGAATTATTGTCCTGTGCAGTCGATTTCTCTGTTAAATTGGATTAGATGTCCCAGTTCCCACCATTTTTTTAACTGACCTCTGAGAGTAGGAGGAGTCAATTAGAGTGGGGAGTGTCTTCAGCGAGTCATGTTGCGGCACTTCGTTTTGCTTTGCTTTTAGGTTTCTACGAATAGTTTTAGTTGCAGACTGCATAGCTTCCGATTAGGCCCACAGAAATAAAAATCAGCGTGGACTGTTTGTTTTCACAAATCAATCCACGTATTACTACATATCACACCGCCAATGGCAAGTGGCAAGCCACCATGTGACTGACTGTAAGGCACTCCTCACGTCGGTTGACTTCTACTATCGGTCAATTAAAGAAAAAAGTAAGAAACGGGACGTTTCTGCTGCTGTAATAGGGAAATCGGCTCTACAGGACAATTGAAAGTTTCTAAGAAAGCTTGCAGCGTGAGATCGAGTTTCCATCATAAAAAAATGAGCTCAGAATCCTCTTTAGAGCTCCTTTAATCGGGACCATATGTTGAGCTCATATTTCTAGAATAATGAAAGAAGTCGTGGTGATTTATTTTTCGCAATCTTATCGGGTTAAACGACCGTGTCGTAAGCTCGTACCCTCTTTTGGCAGAGCTGAGTAAAATACAAGTCCAGACAGAAAACAGGATTCTCCCCTTTGCCCCTTTTCCGAGCAGTGGTAAAAACAGTCTAAAAGCAGTCTTGGAAGCAAACTGCTTAGGCCCTAACTTTTCAAAAAAGCCATACATAAAGGAACTACAGAATTTCTTCATGTGGTGCTTCAGCACTGAAATTGAATCCCTAGCCTTGCTCACTGATCACCTGCTGCATTTCAACCATGGCTCTAGGCTGGCTGGCAGACCTTCCAAACACGAAGTGTCTGTACCTAAACACCTGCAAGGCAAAGCCTTTAAAACTGCACTCAATGTTTTGGTCTACGCATGCAAGGGAAATATCGCTCACGATAGGAGCCACTCTTGAACACATGCAAGCTCCTTTTTTTCTTTTTCTTCGTGCTAAAGCTCTTCTGTCCACAACTGTGGTATTTTTGTTGATGCATTCTTCAAAGTTTTGCAACTTCACCTTAATTCATTGTGAGGGAACAGAAGGGCCTTTACGTGCGGAAGGAAGGAGTTTGGGTAGGTTCAGGTGTGGCTCCTATTCTGAGTAATATTTTGTTTGTGTGTGGACCAAAACATTTAACGCAGTTTGCAAGGCCTTGCCTTACAATTGTTTAGTTACAACTACTTCTTGTTTGTAAGGTCTTCAAAGAGGAAGGCATGGGATTGGAGTTCAGTGTTAACGTGCCTGATGAAGAGACCGCAGTTACTTGATTCTCTTATGGAGGAGAAAGCATGGCATGTTGGCCAGGCTTCCTACACAAGGACAAAAGCGCCTATCCTGAGTTTCTTGTCGACATATTCGAAGTTGCTGAATAGTGATTTCTCGTACTTCAAGTCAGTGCTCATGAGGTCTTGCCACCATCAGATGATCTCTAGTTTTGCCCTTCAGTCTGAAAAAGTAGCAATAGCCGGCTATTCGCAAGAGCTGGTTACATCTGTGTGTGCAGGTTTGATACAAGGCCAAGTGAAGACACCAGCTCAGGATAGGCCGGTAGGGCACAAGGTTGCAGGTTTCAGGCGGGCCAAAAAATAATAACTTTCTTTTCAAAAAGCGAGCATGGAGGCCATTCAAGACGCCACGACAAATGAGCTGACAACCCTGCCAAAAGAAGCGTTTTCTAACTGTTTTCAACACCTCAAGGAGCGTTGAAAGCTGTGTATAGACTGCAAGAGAGACAATTTCGAAGGGATGCTGCGCAAATGAGTTCAATGTTAAACACATATTTTTAATGGACACAGTCTCGGAACTTTACGGACAAAAGTTGTATGACGAGATCAATCAACAAAAGAAAACATAACAACAATAATCAGAGGCAATTCATAACACAGCTGTTGATGGCGTATGTATTTTGCCACTGATCCAAAGCAATCTTGAAAATTGCCTTCGTCCGCTCAAATTAACCAGTCAAGGCCCTAGGTATAATGCTGCCAGGTTCTTGGAACTCGAACTCCGATTTATGGCTAAGCCTACATGTTGGGCTTCCGAACAACGTAACAGTAAATCATTCCTTTCGTTCGCGTCAACACATTGTAAACTAGTTAAACTTGCCGTGGTCAAATCTTGCTATACTAACCCACTTAAAAAATCATGCATCCATTCTATGAATGACAGCTTCAGTTATCAAACTCAACGCGTTATGAACGCTAGTTACCTCAGGCAGCTGTTTCTCTATATAGCCGCATCGACTGTTTTAAGTTTGAAGTCATCCAGAACAAACATTAATGATGAATCGTCTGCAACCGCTTTGAAAAAAGCTAACAGTCGTTTGGCATGTGTACCGCCTCTCACATATTCTCAATAAGATAAGTAATCGAGTAGATGTTGAAGTAATCTTCTCGGCGTCTATTAAGCTGGAGAATATTTGCAGAAAAGTTAGCTGATCGGAAATTGTTGCACAGAATGTTCTGTGAAAAAGAAAAATCATTTTGTGTCATATCTGGAAGGTGTGTACTCGATCCCACTATCGTGCGATAAGCAATATGTAGGGCAAATTGGACGATGCCTAAATGAGCACCTTAAGGAGCATCAGAATAATGTACATGAAACGATAAAAAGAGACCAAGGAATACACAGCAGGGATTGCGACAGAAACAGGTCCAGGCCATACTTCGAAGAAACGAAAGTTGTAAGCAGTCACAACAATCAGCTATCTCGCGAAATTCCTGAAGCTGCAGAAATCTCAATGGTATGGGAAACATGTGTCAGGAGCCCATCTGTGGCAATCAAAGAAAATGAACTCCAGATTTTAGCAACAACGAAATGACGGCGCTGTTGTCGCTTTCAACAGCTGTAGGATAAATCGTCACTGGTGATTGTTGAGATGTTTTCTTTTGTTCATGAAGCTCGTCATATATTTCCGCGAGCCAAGCAATACACTTCAGTTATACGTCAGCGCCCGTCCTCATCTGTCCCTGTTTGAGACCGCACTCTATTGCTCAAACCATTACAACCACCCTGACCTTAGAGCCTTCTTTCTAGTTTCACCATTGGGAACATCGCGTTGGCTTTTCAATTCTCCGAGTTTGCAGCGTATATCTAGCTCTACAAATGCATTAAAAGTTGGAGGACGCTTAAGCTTCGCTTTCAAGAGTGGAACACGACAGCGTGTTGCAGCACTGCCAGGGAGTCCACGGAACACCATCGCCGGTTCGGCGAGACGCCTTGCTTCTTAGACAAATCGCTCTGCTACGTACGGTGAAACGAACGCGCGGAGCGGCAAACCGCGAAGAAGCGCTGCCAGGCGCCTTGCCGAAACGCTCGGGACTCAAGTTGCAGTCGCAGTTTGTTGGCACGTCGTTCTCAATAAACCCGTTGCCACGAACGCCAGCATAGCTTCCGGGAAGCAAGCCGCAAACTTCATGGTGAAGGCACTTTGGATGTGCGCTGCGTTGTTCGCCGCTCACTGCGTGATTCCTCCATGCCGCACGGCCCCACTGCGCCCGAACGAGACGAGCGGGAAGCGCTGCAGTCGCACGCTATCTTTTGGGGCAGTGGCGTACATTGCGAGGAGAGGAGGAGTACGGATTTTGAAGCGAAAGCTTTCTACTCCAACCAGTGAGCCATTTCGGCTCGTCGCGCACTACAGCCTTATGCTTGTGGCCTGACCTTGAGCCGCCGTTGGCTAGCAGCGCCGCACCCGCGCTCCAACCGATGGCGTCGCCGTCGACGCCGCTCGCTTCACCAGATGTGCTCCGCTGGGATAGAGGGGGAGGTGGTGTCGCCTCGCGGGATATTTATATTGTAAAGACGAAGATGTGACAACGAGGTAGCGGCAGTGCTATCGCTGAGCGCGTGCTGCTGCCGGGCTCTAGAATAACCGCGGACGCCTAGAAGGCCTCGTTCTGCGTTTGGTTCTGCCTTCCTGGTTCTGGTGGTGCCTGAGCTATTAAACCCCCTTTCAAGTGGTGGAGGTTGCTTCTGATCCCGTCCTGGAGCTCCGCAGCGGCACTGTAACGTCAGCAATGCCGAATAACGCCCCTCTGGCTCCCCAGCCACCAGCTGCTCCGCTTGTCTGCTCCGGCACACCTCGACAACGGGACCCGGCTGTCTTCAGTGGGCTCGGCGACTCTGACGTCGAGGACTGGCTGGCTTCCTACGAGCGGGTCAGCACGCACAACCGCTGGGACGACGCCATGAAACTAAACAACGTCATCTTTTACCTGGCTGATGTCGCCAACCTCTGGTTCCGTAACCACGAAGCCGATATCGCCACATGGTTCACGTTCAAGACGAGCTTCATTGAGGTATTTGGCCGTCCTGGCGTGCGCAAACTTCGCGCCGAACAGCGCTTACGCGAACGGGCTCAGCAGCCTGGCGAGACATTTACTAGTTATATTGAGGACGTGGTGGATCTTTGCAAGCGCGTGAACAGCGATATGACCGAGGCTGATAAGATACAAAATATCATGAAGGGTATCGATGAAGATGCGTTCCAAATGCTTCTAGCCAAGCAGCCGGCCACCGTGGCCTCCGTCATCAGCTTGTGCCAGAGCTACGAGGAGCTCCGCAAGCAACGCGTCCTCACTCGTCGCGCCGTACAGCCTGCCGACGTCCTGTCCGCTGATGTCGAGACCGCAGGAGGGCAGCAGCTCAGGCATGACATTCATAAGTTCATTCGAGAGGAGCTCGCACGCCAACTAGCGCTCATCTCTGGAGTTCGGAACCCCCCGCCAGCGCTGTCTCCCACCCTTCAGCAGACGATCCGAGCCCAAGTCACGGAGGCCCTGCCACCCCTGCCCCAGCAACCTGTGGCTGCCCCTCTTACGTACGCCGCCGTTCTTGCCAGACCACCATCCCATCCCTTGAGCCCTTTTCAAGACGCCACTCAAGCGCCGCCACCTTCGACGCCCCCGCCTGATTTCTCGTATCGGGCTCAGATGGCACAACCGTCACCTCGCTTCACGCCGGCAGTCTCGCACTACGGTCGTTTGTGGCGTACTCGCGACAACAGGCCTATTTGCTTTGCCTGCGGCTTCGCCGGCCATGTAGCCCGCTACTGCCGCAGACGTCCTTCTTCGCCTTCTGACGTCCTGCCACCATCTGCGTATGGGTCTTACATACAGCCGCCCCGCGTGCAAGCGGACCCATTGCCTCCTGCCTTCTCCACCAACCGCCAGGCTGCCACCTCTCATCGTTCCTCTTCTCCGCGGCGCCGTTCCCTATCTCCTATGCGCCGTCGGGCCAGCCCTTCCGCTGCAGAAATCTAATGAGCGCAGTTCCCGAGGCAAGAGCTGCGTCCCCTGGGAACTCTACAAGGCCTCTGCTCTCACCAACAAACGTTATTGATGTTTTTGTAGAAGGTGTTGCAACCTGTGCTCTCGTGGACACCGTAGCTGCTGTCTCAATTATGGACGCGAAATTTTGTCGAGAACTGAAGAAAGTCATGACGCCATATTCGGGAGTTTCTCTTCGCACTGCTACCGCCGAACAGGTCGAGCCGCTCGCAACCTGCACCGCGCGAGTCGTTATTCAGGACGTCTTGTACATCATTCAATTCCTGATCCTCTCCTCTTGCTCCCATGACGTAATTCTAGGATGGGACTTTCTTTCTGAGCACTCCGCCGTCGTCGATTGTGCCCGCGCCGAAGTTACTTTTCCTGCCCTGCCCAACGCCTACCCGGCCGCACCGTCTCCTGAATATCCGGCCAAAGTACACCTGTCTCACGATGTCGAGCTCCCGGCAAATTCCTCTGTCCTTGTATCCCTCTCGTGCGCCTCACCACGCAACCAACCTGCTGTAACAGTACTCTTTACCCCCTCGGAGTTATTTCTTTGCCGCAAGAACATGCCGCTACCCTTCGCTCTCGTCACGGTGACCTCCGGAACGACAGCCATGCTCGTCAGCAACCCTCTCTCATCTCCAGTGACCCTGATTCATGGTGAATGCCTTGGGTGCGTCGAACCGGCTGAACTTCTGCAACTCGACGACCACCGAGAAACTGCTCTCCCGCCATCGCTGGACTCTCTTACTCCTGTTCCCCTGTCACCCCCACCGCCCTCTGACATTCTGTATAGCGCCATCGATCAAGATCTCACTTCTCCCTACCGTGACCAGCTGTTCCACCTGTTACACCAATTTCGTTCATCGTTTGACGCGTGCCAGTCTCCCCTCGGGCGTTCTTCACATGTCCACCATACCATCGATACCGGCTCCCATCCACCTCTGAGACAGCGCCCATATCGCGTGTCAGCGACAGAGCGACGAGTCCTCAACGAGCAAGTGGACGACATGCTCGAGCGTTGGATTATACAGCCGTCGCACAGCCCTTGGTCATCCCCGGTCGTGCTGGTTCGAAAGAAAGATGGCTCCATAAGATTCTGTGTGGATTATCGCCGCCTAAACACAATAATTAGGAAAGACGTTTATCCTCTACCACGCATCGATGACGCCCTCGATTGTCTGCAAGGTGCGGAATTCTTTTCGTCCCTGGATCTGCGTTCTGGATACTGGCAAATCCCCATGTCCAAATGCGATCGTGAAAAAACTCCTTTCGTCACGCCCGACGGACTATACGAATTTAGCGTCATGCCATTTGGTCTTTGCAATGCCCCCGCAACATTCGAACGCATGATGGATAACGTCTTGCGCGGCTTGCGCTGGAAGACGTGTCTTCGCTACCTCGACGACATCGTTGTTTTCTCGGCCGACTTCTCCACACATCTGACTCGTCTGCGCCAAGTATTGACCTGCCTCACCGCCGCCGGCCTGCAACTAAATTTGAAGAAATGCCACTTCGGCGCTCGCCAACTGACCCTACTCGGCCATGTCGTATCCAAAGCGGGCATCCTTCCGGATCCGGCAAAGCTTCGCGCTGTTGCCGACTTTCCAAAGCCCTCTACTCTCAAAGAACTGCGGAGTTTCATTGGCCCCTGTTCCTACTTTCGGCGCTTCATCCGAAATTTCGCTACAATCATTTCGCCTTTGACGCGGCTTCAAGCCCAGAACTCCTTGTCGTCATGGTCCTCTGAGTGCGATGAAGCTTTTGTTACCCTACGTCGACTCCTTACTTCACCTCCCATCCTTCGCCTTTACGACCCTAACGTCCCGACAGAAGTACACACGGATGCTAGCGGCGTGGGCATTGGTGCTGTGCTCGCCCAGCGAATACCTGAATTTCCAGAATACCTTGTCGCCTATGCGAGCCGCACGCTGTCCAATGCCGAGATCAATTACCCCGTCACAGAAAAAGAATGCTTGGCCATTTTGTGGGCGATAACCAAATTCCGACCATACCTCTACGGCCACCCCTTCGACGTAGTCACCGATCATCACGCTTTGTGCTGGCTGTCATCGTTGAAGGATCCATCGGGTCGCCTTGGCCGCTGGGCTCTGCGCCTCCAGGAGTACGACATTCGAGTCGTCTATCGCTCTGGCCGTAAGCACTCTGACGCTGACGCCCTCTCCCGGTCTCCGCTGCCTTCCGACACTGCGACCATCTCGAGCATTGACTCCGAGCTGTCCTCGTTGCGCCCGGTAAACATGCTTGTGGAACAGCGTAAGGACCCCTGGATTACATCTCTCGTGCACCATCTGTCTGGGCCCCCTACGGCAGTTGCCTCTCGCCCACTTCGGCGACAAGCCCACCACTTCACTCTGCATGACGGTCTCCTCTATCGTCGCAATTACATGCCCGACGGTCGAAAATGGCTCTTCGTCATCCCTCGCCAACTACGAGCTGAAGTCTGCGCCTCTGTCCATGCCGACCCCCAGACTGCTCATGCTGGTGTTTTGAAAACCTACACTCGACTTCGGCACCGGTACTACTGGCGTGGAATGTACAGCTTTTTACGCAAGTACATTCACTCATGCATTGCGTGCCAACGCCGCAAGTCTCCGTCACAGCGCCTTTCTGGCCCATCGCAGCCATTACCTTGCCCTGCCCGTCCCTTTGATCGCGTCGGCATCGACCTTTACGGGCCCCTGCCCTCTACCCCTTCAGGTCACCGTTGGGTTATAGTCGCCATAGACCATCTCACGCGCTATGCTGAAACGGCGGCTCTTCCGGCGGCTACAGCGCGAGACGTGGCCTTCTTCATTATCCGCCAGCTCATTCTCCGCCAAGGCGCCCCTCGTGAGCTTCTGAGCGACCGCGGCCGTGTGTTTTTATCCGAGGTTGTCCAGGCGCTTCTGCAAGAGTGCCGCATCGTTCACAGAACCTGCACAGCGTACCATCCTCAGACCAACGGCCTCACCGAACGGTTTAACCGGACACTCAGTGCTCATCTGTCATCATTTTGTATGCAGTGCAAAGGAATGGAACGCCTTGTTCCACGCCGTCGTACTTCATTCAGACCAATCATCACCCAGGTCATCCATCGAATCAACCATGTGCCCTGAACTCCACATCCTCATGTAATAACCCTTTCATGGGGTCTTTGAGGTTTAAATATATATATATATATATATATATATATATATATATATATATATATATATATATATATATATATATATATATATATATATGTATATATATATATATATGTATATATATATATATATATATATATATATATATATATATATATATATATATATATATATATATTGATAAATAGACCGCAAAGAATTGCCTCTGCAGCGACCGAAAAAGCACAAGGCCAGAGCTCATACTTTCAGCAGCTACAAGGCACCAAATACAACCGTTTCTTTTAGACATTGCTCTCAGTGGGTGCACTGTGTTCATCTCTAAAGCCTATGGAGGGCATGCATCAGATAATTTTATCACACGATACAGCTCTGTTGGAGATTATCTTTTTGCCCGGATATGAGATCATGGCAGACGGAGCTTATCCTTGATGAAGAAATTGTTCTAAGAATACGCCTCAACGCACCAGTCCACGAAATATATCTATTCACCAGTCGTTTTATATTGCTGAAATACAGTGTTTTAATTTACTGTACAGAACGAAAACAGCTCAAAGAGAAGGAGGTGACCAAGTCACGGCGCATGGCCACTGTGAGCATCCATGTGGAGCACGCAGTCAACCGAACGAAGACATGTAGCATAAGCAAGCAAGGTTTACTACGCGCTCCACATGGATAGGCGCAGAGGCATTGCATTGTGAATCGGTCATCTCGTTCTCTGTGAGCTGTATTCACTTCTATTTTCTACTTCTGTTTTCGCGTGTTTTGAACCTATCACCTTTAATAAGTGAATCAGCAAGGTTATTTTTGTATGTTCGGGACTCGGCAATATGAAGGAGCATCTGATAACACCCCAAAATGAAGTCTATTTAACACCACTCCATTTCTATTGAAATAGCAAAT
This sequence comes from Amblyomma americanum, assembly GCF_052857255.1. Lineage (NCBI taxonomy): Eukaryota > Metazoa > Arthropoda > Arachnida > Ixodida > Ixodidae > Amblyomma > Amblyomma americanum. Next base: position 529,242,597 of record NC_135497.1, read on the forward strand.
TAAAACTTGTTAAGAGAACTTTTATTCACTTTAAATGTCGTCGGATTCAATAAGACGACAATATGACAGCGAAGAGTGACAAGTTTCTTTAAAGACAATGCCAGCTAGTATTTAAGAACACTTTTGTACGTTCCTTTTAAAACCTTAAGCTAGATAAAGATACACGCAAATGTCACATAGAAAACAATATTTATACTCATACAACTATGCATTATTCAGCACATTGGTTTTCATCAGAAATAAAACGTATTCCTGTTGCACTGCATCTGCCGCAATGTAAAGAGGGTTCTGCTGTTGGCTATCAATGCAATACCGCATACTGGAGCGCTATGTAAAGCTCCAATTATTAGAAATTAGTGGAAGAGAGCATAAATGGTTCATGAAACATCTCAACAGCTGCACCTCTATAAACATCTAAGGCCGGCAAATACGGCATGTAGATCAATGTATCTGCACAGCGATTAAAGTTGACGGCATAAATAGTTTCATTGTTGAGCATAGGCGCAAGTAAAAATACATGACCTGCAACTCCCAAATATGACCTGCATTGCTACTTGGAGAGCTGCCAATTACCAGGACGTAAATGTGGATCAAATGTAGGCATGCCTTGCATCAAACTTCCTGCCCATGTCGCTTCTTCAATGAGAACCCACTGCAGAAGTCGGACATAATGAGCCACTTAGCATCCACAGTGTGGACATTTACCAGCCAATACTAAGGAGGAAGGCCACTTTCTGCATGGCACATTGTCGCAAGACTGGTGCTGCGTCTGAAATAAGCCGCCATTCTAGAAATGTACTTGTAAGCATACAGTTGAATGACTGAATTATTTGGTTTTAATACTGGTAACGACATGTTTTAGGAAGATAACCAACAGATGCTCCAATAATAAGAGCAACAGATGAAAGACATGCTTGACGCTATATGAAACCTAATTGGCCAGCCAGTGACCATTAGGTGATCATGGCATTCCTAACTACACAGGAAAGGCCCAATTGCTATTATGAGTAGGAAACTGACGGTTATGTTCATGAGTATATACATCGCTTCAAGATGCAGCTACAAGGCATTGCAGTTCACAAACCCTTGTAATGAGCTATGTGAAGGTCTCAATGGTATGAAAATTATAATATCAGTAATGGGTGGCTTGTTCGTATTCGTGAGGTAAGGCTCACAAATCAACTCGGGCTATGAGAGACACCGTAGTGGACGACTCTGGTAATTTCGACCACCTGGGGTTCTTTAACCTGCACTCTGATCTACACTGCAAACCAGCAACGAACATCTGATACCTAGGCTTTGTATTGTATCAGACGCGCATGCGCGCTATGTATGGGCCCTGGCCAGCGTGCTATCTGTAACACGTGGCTGATATCATGCAGCCGCTGGTCGACTATATTGTCACGTAGTGGTGACGGCAGTCGAAGCAGCGATGAAGACGGACGAAAGGGTCTTCTAAAAGAACTGTTTATTGGGCTGACTTGCACCCAAAGTGGACTGAATCACTCGGCGGCGGCGAAGCGACAAGCGTGCTCGGCGGTCGTCGAACAGAATGCCGGCCGCTGTCGGCCGTGCTCAATTTAAAGCTGATAGCGAGCTTTCGAGATAAAGAGCGCAAAGTTACTAGAACATTCCGGAACAACGTAGAATCAGCTCTGCCTGGCTGCGATCAATCGAGATAAATCTAGTCGCGTATTGCGTAGCAAACAAAGCGATAAAGTGATGTGGCGGCAGATTTGAAAAACGAACACACTGCAAATATTCGCAGCATTACTCCCCTCTCGAAGAAGCATCGACCCGATGCATTAAAACAAATAATGCGACTAGTAAGAGATAAAACAGATCTTGCGAAAATAGAGTATGGAAATGCAGCGTCCTTTAGCGCGCATATTACGGCTTCAGACAGACTGCATGGACAACTTCTGGTCGTACGCGGCGTCGCTGGGATGCAGTCATTGCGTCAGGGATGACTTCATAATCCAGTGCACCCAGCCGACGAAGGACCTTGTACGGGCCGAAATAGCGGCGCAAAAGCCTTTCACTCAATACACGGCGGCGAATAGGCGTCCGCACCCAGACTTGGTCTCCTGGCTTATATTCCCCATTTTGTCTTCGTAGGTTGTAGCGTCTGGCGTCGGACCGCTGCTGATCTTTGATCCGTAATCGGGCAAGCTTTCGAGCTTCTTCTGCGCGTTGAAGGTAGGCGGCAACGTCGACGTTCTCTTTTTCTGTAACGTTGGGGCCATTGGCGTCTAGTGTGGTCGTGGCCTCCCTGCCATGGACGAGCCTAAAAGGCGTCATCTGGGTGGTCTCCTGCACTGCGGTGTTGTAGGAGAAGGCAAAGTAAGGCAGGATGACATCTCAGGTTATGTGTTCGGCATCGACATACATAGCGAGCATATCGGCGATGGTTTTGTTCAGGCGCTCGGTCAGTCCGTTGGTCTACGTATAGTATGCAGTTGTCCTCCGGTGGCTGGTTTGGCTCTAGCGCAGGATGGCTTGCGTTAGTTCCGCCGTGAATGCTGTTCCTCTGTCCGTTATGAGCACATCGGGGGCGCCGTGTCGAAGAAGAATGCACTCCACGAAAAATTTGGCGACTTCTGCTGCTGTTCCGTTCGGTAGGGCTTTCGCCTCGGCGTAGCGGGTCAGGTAGTCGGTCGCTATGATGATCCACTTATTTCCAGATGTTGACGTTGGAAAAGGGCCAATCTGCTGAAAGGGCCTTGAGGGAGGTTCAATGGGGCTCAGAAATCCTGCTGGTCGTGTGGGAGGAGTCTTTCGTCGCTGACAATCTCGGCAGGTTTTCACATAGTGTGCGACATCGGCAGACAGTCGGGGCCAGTAATACTTGTCTTGAATGCGGTGGAGGGTGCGAGTAAACGCGAGATGTCCAGGTGTCGGCTCGTCGTGTGAAGCCTGTAGAACTTCTTCGCGGAGACAAGTAGGTACAACAAGGAGGTAGGCTGTTTTGTTCGCTGTAATGTTCTTCTTCACAAGGACCTCATTCTGCACACAGAAGGAAGACAGTCCTCGCTTGAATGAAGCGGGGGGTGAAGAAACCTTGCCTTCCAGGTACTCGATGAGGTCTTTAAGGTCGGAATCCGAGCGTTGCTGCTGAGCAAAAGAGCTGGGGCTGATGGGTCCCAGGAAGGCGTCCTCATCGTCGTCCGGCGGCGGTGCATCTACAGGGCTCGTGAGAGGCAATCGGCGTCAGAGTGCTTGCGTCCGAACTTGTAAACGACGGTGACGTCAAACTCCTGGAGACGCAGACTCCATCGAGCGAGTCGGCCAGAGGGGTCCTTCAACTTGGCAAGCCAGCACAGCCCGTGGTGATCGCTGACCACTTTGAACGGCTGTCCGTAGAGGTAGGGGCGGAATTTTGACGTAGCCCAGATGATGGCAAGGCACTCCTTCTCAGTTGTCGAATAGTTAGCCTTGGCCTTGGAAAGGGAACGGCTAGGGTATGCGATGACTTTCTCCAGCCTGTCGCTTTTTTGAACGAGGACGGCGCCTAGTCCCACGCTGCTTGCGTCGGTATGAACTTCAGTATCGGCGTTTCCATCAAAATGCGCAAGGATCGGTGGGGACTGTAATCGACGCTGAAGTTCCTTGAAGGCTTCTGCTTGCGGCGCTTCCCATTTAAACGGCACGTCTGCCTTCGTCAGCTGGGTCAGGGGCTCGGCGATGCGCGAAAGGTTTTTCACAAATCATCGGTAGTATGCGCAGTCCGAGAAATCTGCGCACTGCTTTCATATCGGCCGGCGGTGAAAACTGTTCAATAGTAGCTGTTTTCTGCGGGTCTGGGCGTACTCGTTCCTTGATAGCGATGTGACCTAGAAACAGCAGCTTTTCGTAAGCAATGTGGCATTTCGCTGCTTTCAAGGTTAGGCCAGACGACTTCATTGCGTCTAGTACTGTTCGAAGTCTTTTGGGGTGCTCTTCAAAGTTCGAGGCGAAGACAACGACGTCATCTAAATATACCAGACAAATTTGCCACTTCAGGCCTGCCAGAACTGTATCCATTACTCCCTGAAATGTCGCTGGTGCGGAACAGAGACCAAATGGCATCACCTTGAACTCAAACAGCCCATCCGGAGTGATGAATGCTGTCTTCTCACGATCTCTTTCGTCGACCTCAATTTGCCAGTAGCCGCTCTTGAGGTCCATCGATGAGAAATATTTGGCGTTGCAGAGGCGGTCCAGTGTGTCGTCGATGCGGGGGAGGGGGTAGACGTCCTTCTTTGTTATGTTGTTCAAGCGGCGGTAATCCACACAGAATCGAAGCGAGCCGTCTTTCTTTCTCACTAGAACAACCGGTACCGCCCATGGGCTGTTTGAAGGCTGGATGACGTCGTCGCGAAGCATTTCTTCGACTTGGTCCCGGATGCCTTGTCGTTCTCGCGGTGCCACACGGTAGGGGCTTTGACGAAGAGGTCGGACGTGTTGATCCGTTATAATGCGATGCTTGGCAATTGGCGTCTGTCGCACCTTCGGCGATGTCGAAAAACACTCACTGTAAGCTTTGAAGCAGATTGCGGATCTGGTCTTGTGTGTTCCGGTGCAGGGCTGGATTGATGTCGAAAGTGGGCGAGTTCTCTTGGTCAGGCGAATCTTCTGCGGAGGGGTCGGAGAGGGCGAAGGAGTCTCGTACGTCAGATATTTTGTCGAAGAAAGCAATCGTCGTTCCTCTGTTAATGTGCCGGTATTCTTCGCTGACGTTAGTCAGCAGTACTTCGGCCTGGCCATTGCGCTAATGTGCGATGCCTCTTGCGATGCTGATCCCTCGGTCTAGGAGCAACTACATGTTGCCCTCGATGATGGCTTCAGCGTTAATGGCTTTCGTGGCGCCTACGGTCAGGATAACGCTTGATCGGGGTGGGACGCTCACTTCTACCTCCAGGACAGTCAGGGCAACGTGATTTTCCCGAGTTTTCATCGAAGCGATGGCTTCATCCGTCGAAAGCGTGATCAGCTTGGATCGCAGGTCGATGATCGCCTGATGCTCATTAAGGAAATTCATACCAAAGATCCCTTCGCGGGAGCATTGCGGTAGCACAACAAAGGTTGCAGGATAGGTATGTCCTTTGACAGTCACTCGCGCTGTGCATCGTCCTGATGGCGTAATGAGGTGGCCCCCTGCGGTGCGAATTTGTGGGCCGTCCCAAGCCGTTGTGACTTTTCTCAGCTGCGTAGCGAATGTTCCATTCATCACCGAGTAATCGGCTCCTGTGTCGACTACAGCCGTAACTTTCCGGCCGTCGATAGTCACTTCTAAATCAGAGGTCCTGGCTCTTGCATTGCACGTCGCTCTTGGCGTCGGGTCACGGCTTCGTCGCGTATGCGAGTCGCGGGTGGGGCGTGTGGTCGAAGCTCTTCTGGGTGGCGGCGTCGTTTTCATGGCAGCCTGCGTCGTGGTCGGGGTTCTCATTGTGTGCGGCGTCCGTGCGGCGAGTGCCGGTTCTTCATGCGGCGTCGCGCGTGCAGCGTCTTCATGGGGCGTGGTCGGTGGAGGATCTTCGCCGTTTCGCTCTTGAGCAACCTCACCTCCAGAGGTTGCTGCCTTCAGTCTCCCCTACGGGGGCTGGGAGACCTTCCTCGTACCGCGGCTGCGTAGCTGCGGCGTGGCGACGCAAAGCGCGAGCTTGAGGGCGATGGTGAGCGCGTAAAGCGGTTCGGCGGGTACTCTTCTCGACGCAGGTACTCGTCGATTTCCTGCGGACGTTGTCCGAAGCGTGGTCGTGGAGCGTTAATGGCAACTCCTCGAAGACCGATACGTCGGTACGGGCAGTGACGAAGAATATGGCCGGCCTCACCGCAATGGAAGCACAACGGCCGGTTGTCGGAAGTCCTCCAGGCGTCGCATTTCCTGGGGCTTGAGCGTCGGTCATAGGCTTGGCGAGCGGGGGCTGGGAGGCGGCATTGTGGAACAAGTGGCTCATCTCGGGGAGGACGTGGGGGTTGTCGTTCGGGCTGGGCAGTCCTTACTGCAGCGGCGTAGGCCATGGCCTGGGGTTCTGTGGCCGCCGGGGTGCCAAGTGTCTGTTGCATTTCTTCCCGTACCACGTCCATCAGAGTCGCTGCTTGTGGCTGTGGGGAGGATGGCAGTAATCGGCGTAGCTCCTCTCGGACGATTTCGTGGATAACTTCCCGCAAGCTGTCGCTGGTGGTGGCCATCGTGTCCGAACGGATTGCACAGGCAGAGGAAGGACGATTGTACTGCCGAGCTCGGACGTCGATGGTCTTCTCAATCGTGCAGGTTTCTTGCATGAATTCCTCGACTGTTTTTGCCGGCTGGCGGACGAGGCTTGCAAAGAGTTGTTCTTTTACGCCGCGCATTAAAAACTGAACTTTCTTTTCCTCGGTCATCCCGGGGTCGGCGCGGCGAAATAGGCGCTTCATCTCCTCGACGTACCCGCGGACGCGCTCATTCGGAAGCTGGATCCTGGACTCGAGGAGTCGTTCGGCTCTTTTTTTCCTCACGAAACTGGTGAATACCTTCAATAGTTCTCTCTTGAATAGCTCCCATGTCGTAAGGGACGACTCGTAGTTTTCATACCACGTGCGTGCGGAGCCATCCAATGTGAAGAACACGTGTCCAATTTTGCCGCATCATCCCACTTGTTGAATGAACCCACGCGCTCAAATTGATCCAACCATTCTTCAGGGTCTTCGCCTAGGGATCCATTGAAAGTTGGCGGCACCCGCGGCTGCTGCAGTATTATCGGTGTCGACATCTTCGGCGAGGTTGTGGTGCTCGTAGCCGCGTCTTTTCGCTCTCTTGTGCGGTCCGGTAGTTTCGCGAACTCAGGCTCCTCTCCCTGGAGACGTCGGCTGGCTCGCTGAGCTGCTGGCTCGTCCTCGGGTGCGAAGCGCTCAGGGCTGGCTTCACGACTTGAAGGGGGCGTCCGGAACATGGAAGGCTACCCTGCACTTCCACCAGATGTCACGTAGTGGTGACGGCAGTTGAAGGAGCGATGAAGACGGACGAAAGGGTCTTCTAAAACAACTGTTTATTGGGCTGACTTGCACCCAAAGTGGACTGAATCACTCGGCGGCGGCGAAGCGACAAGCGTGCTCGGCGGTCGTCGAACAGAATGCCGGCCGCTGTCGGCCGTGCTCAATTTAAAGCTTATAGCGAACTTTCGAGATAAAGAGCGCAAAGTTTCTAGAACATTCCGGAACAACGTAGAATCAGCTCTGCCTGGCTGCGATCAATCAAGGTAAATCTAGTCGCGTCTTGCGTAGCAAACAAAGCGATAAAGTGATGTGGTGGCAGATTTGAAAAACGAACACACTGCAAATATTCGCGGCAATATATGTTAGGAAGCAATTTCGAATAAACGTTCTTCTTCTGGTTGCTTCCACCCTGTGTGTTCATTGTTGGACGCCGGAACATGGTGTCAGAAGTGGGATCGCCCTCACGTACGCAGTAACACGCTGGTGGAAGGGGCGTCGCTGTGTACTGGAACGATGAATTTAGTGATGCCACCGCAGCCGCTGGTGCTGTCCGGCAGCACCGCGAAGAGCTGGAGCCTCTTCAAGCAGCGGCTCGAGCTGTTCCTGCAGCCACGGAGCCGACGAAAGAACCACGGACGCAGGGGGCTAAGACCGCTCTGCTGCTCACGGTGGCCGGAGAGGACGCCCTAGAGGTATTCAGCAATTTTATGTTCTCAGAGAACGGGAACAAGGAAGGTTATGAAACAGTTACGAAGTATGAGGAATACTGCAAGCAGCCGCAGAACGATGTGTGCGATCGGTATGTCTTCCGCTCAAGAACGCAAGTTGAGGGCGAACCTTTCGATCATTTTTCACGGGACTTGAAGAGACTTGCACGCAGTTGCAATTTTGGAAGCCTAAGTGACTCCATGGTTAGGGACCAGGTTGTCTTTGGAACAAAGAATACAGAATTGCGTGAAAAGATGCTGAAAGTTAAGGACCTTACATTATTGAAGGCAGAGGAAATTTCCAAAGCTCAAGAGGTATGCGCCGAGCAAAACAATGTATGGGCTCAAGCGGAGAAGCAAATAGCACAAATCAAAACGCGCCAGCAAGGAAAGTGTTCAGTTTGTGAACAATTTGTGGAATGTTCGGAGTAAAACGAGGCTGAACGAGAACAAAGAAGTGGCTCAGATCAAAGCACGCAGGCAGTTCGTGTTCCAAGTGTAACCGCTTCTACGAACGTTGCAGATGCCCAGCATTCGGCAAAACATGTTTTCGGTGCCGTGGCGTTAACCAGTTTTCGGCCTATTGCAGAAAAGGGTCTCAAGTGAGCGAAGTATGTGACCAGCAGGCATGATTCGAAATCCTCGACGTCACTTAGGCAACAGAGCCGATTGGGTCATCCACGCGAGAGTGGGTTCCCTACTAGTGTCTCTGAAAGTAGACACAGGCTCGAAAGCGAATTTGTTGCCTTACTCAGTTTTTCAAAGGCTCAAAGCGAAGTCTGCTTTAAGAGCAAGCCCCTCCGTCCTCCGCTCATACACCGGCGACGTTATAAAGCAAATAGGCGTCGCTACGCAACAAGTGGCTGTAAACGACCGAAGTGGGCATTTCGACTTCTTCGTTGTAAAGAAGAGCCGCCAGGCCATACTTGGACTGTCTGCCAGTGAAGCGTTAGGACTAGTGTCTCGTTCTGTCAACGCTGTGCACACGAACAGCACTGAATAACTGGTCAAGGAATTTCCCGAGCTGTTTCAGGGCATCGGCTGTCTAGCCCGCCAGTACCACATGGTTCGGCGGGAGGATGCAAGACCGGTAGTCCAGCCGGTGCGACGGGTGCCCTTCGCGTTGCTCGAGCCCCTTCGAGAAGAGCTGGATCGGATGGAACGTGCTGGAATCGTGGCCAAAGTCAGCGAACGGACGGACTGGGTGAGCCCATTTGTTGCAGCACGCGAAAAGGATGGGGAAAAGTCGCTTATGCATTTACCCGAGGTGAATTAACAAGTGCCGAAAGTGAGAGCATTATCAAATGCCGAAACGAGAAGACATTGAATCTGAGCTAGCCGGTGCCGCTTTTTTCTCTCGCATCGACGCGTACTCGGGCTTCTATCAAATCCCCTTAGATGAGGCTACGTCAAAGGTGTGCACAATTGGATCGCCCTTTGGACGGTACCGTTTCTTGGGACTTCCCTTCAGCATTGCTTCGGCGCCTGAAGTTTTCCAGAGAACTATGAATGAAATATTCGACCAGGCTCCAGGAGTGCGGATTTTTATCGATGACACATTGATATGGGGGAATACAAGAAAAGAGCACAATACTCGCCTCCGCACAGTCTAGCAACTAGCTAAAAAGGCCGGCCTGACGCTCAATGCGGCGAAATGCCAATTCGGTGTCACGGAATTTGAATTCTTGGGTGATGTCATAAACAAAGACGAAATAATACATAACCCCTCAATGACTGCACCATTAAGTAAAATGCCTCCGCAAAGGACAAAGCCGGCGTTCACAGAATGCTCGGGGTGGTGGACTACTTCGAGAAATACATACCGCATCTGTCGGAAAGGACGGCGCTTCTACAAAGCGTCCTTAAAAAAGACTACATTTTTGAATGGTCCGAAAACCACTCTAATGAATGGCAAGCTGTCTGCGACACATTGATCGCTCCACCTTTGCTACCCATTTTTGATCCTGCTAGGGAGACGAAGATCGTTGCAGATGCTTCCAAAAATGGGATTGGTTGTCCTTCTTCAGAATTATGGTGGTAGTTCGTGGCAAGTCGCCTATGCATCACGCACAATGACCGAGGCTGAACAAAGATACGCGTAAATAGAGAAAGACAGGATGCCCATTACTTTTGGTTGTGAGAAATTTTTTCATTTCGTATACGGCCGGAAGTTTGTCATTGAAACATATCACAGACCACTGTTAGCAATTGCTTCGAAAGCCATCGGCGACATGCCTCCAAGACTGCAACGGTTCTTTCTGCGCTTGCTAAGGTACGAAGGCGTTCTTCACTTTGTCCCAGGCAAACAACTGTTCCTGGCCGATATGCTATCAAGATCATCGTCGGCCGTTACAAGCGACAAAGGTGACCTCACTGATGACGTCGACGTCCATGCAGTGAGCGTCACTTCGGAGCTGGTAAGCAAGAAAATGTTTGACCGACTGGCAGAAGCGACAGACACCGACCCAGACTTGCAAAAAGCGTTGCGGCAACTAAGGAATGGAGAAGAAATTGAAGGGTGGATGAAACCATTCGGTCCTGAGTTATGAGAAGTCAAGGGCATTGTTATGAAGGGGACCAAAGTCGTCATCCCAAAGGCTATGAGAGCTGAAATACTCGGTCGCATTCATGAAGGTCACTTAGGCATAAATAAGTGCAACGCGAGAGCCCGTCGCTTGGTTTTTTGGCCGCGACTGAATACGGACATTGAAAACATGGTCAAGACCTGTTCTGTTTGTGAAAAATACGTGTACACACAACAAACCGAACCAGTGGTGCTTAGGCCAATCCCAGACCACGCCCAGTACAGGGTGGGTGTTGACATTTTTATGTACGCCAGAAACTCCTATCTGGCGTGTTTGACGCGTTTTCGAACTTTCCTGCAGTCGAAAAGCTAATCTACACAACGATAGGCACTGTCATTGCTACACTTAGCTCAATTTTGCAAGGTATGGAATTCCGTTGGAAGTCTGCACCGACAACGGTCATCAGTTTTCATCCCATCAATTTGCTTTGTTCACATCCAGATACGAGTTCAAGCATGTGACGTCGAGTCCGAGATTCCCACGGTCCAATGGCCTCGCCGAGAAAAGTACAAATTGTGAAAAGATTAATGAAGACTGGCGACCTCAAAGAGGACTTCTGGTTGGGTCTACTCGGCTATCGCTCGACTCCCCTAGCCGAAGGATGGTCCCCTAGAGAGCTCCTTCAAAGCAGAAAGTTGCGCACTCGGTTACCAGACTTCGTGTCGGGCTCCAGTCAACTGACGTCTCAGCGCCAACCACGCAGCCAAAGACCATCCAAAGGGAAAACTCTGCCAGCACTCAAGAAAGATGCAGTCGTACGAGAACGAGGGGATACATGGGACTGCAAAGCTCGAGTCATGGGTCTGGTGGCACCAAAGTCTTATCGCGTCCTTAAAGAAGACAACAAGGTGCTTCGACGCAGCGACATCTTCTAGCCACGCGTGAGCCATTCCGACGTGACTTAACCGAAGATGACTCTGACAGTGAAGACATTTCTCAGGAAAACGTGGGAGTGCCACAGTCTATAACAAAGCCCACGCAAGCCCAGGAAAGCACTGGAGTATCGCAGCCTACAACCAAGCCCACGCAGTATGTGCCAATGCGGTCCACCCGACAAAAGCGACAGCCCAGTCGTCTTCACTACGACCAGAATTTCCACCAAATGTCGCGTATTGTGCTCACAGACTTTTAAATATTGCACTGAGGAAGATGTATGGTATCAGACGCGCATGCTCGCTATTTATGGGTCCTGGCCAGCGTGTTATCTGTAATACGTGGCTGTTATCATGCAGCCGCCAGTCGACTATATATGTTGGGAAGCAATCTCGAATAAACGTTCTTCTTCTGGTTGCTTCCACGCTGTGTGTTCATTGTTGGACGCCGGAACAGGCTTGACATGCGAAAGCAACATGGTGAACGCTTTCATGACCGCTAAGGACTTCCAAACGCATCACAGTGGGATTTCGATTAATTATACAACCGCGTATTCCTGAGTTTAATCCTTATAAAAGGTTCCACTCGCAATGAATATCACAACCACGCCAATGGCTCACCGCCAGAAAAGGTTCAAAATGCGAGATCGCTGAATAGAAAGGCTTCCTTGTCTGTACGCGGTGCACACACAGCAAGCGGTCCAAATTGGAAGTGCGCATCGGTGGAATTGCACGAGCCGAATCACCTGCTTGCAAGAAAGTATATGAGGGCCTGGTGTGCAGTCTGCATGAAAGCAAAACGTTCTGGACTGCTCAAAGAATTTAATTTCATAGACAGTGCAGAAAGCCGTATTATGGTTATTTGGCTATCACTGACAGCATCGTAAGCATCGAGGTGAACTTCGACATCGTACATTGGCAAGTTCTTACAGTAATTAGTGCAGTGTAGCAGTACACGCACACGTTTTAAATTTTGCACCAACGAAATATTAGACAGCTGGTGGAAGATTTTGGGGAAGCTTTCTATGGTTGCAGAAAAATAAAAGGCATCAAGCCAGGTGCCCAACCTATAATCCAGGAACCGGATATTGGTACGCCACTCTTGATAATCTGCGAGTGCCAGGCAAATGAAAACTTACCTAATCTATTCTTGTAACTTGAACCTAGTAGTTGCTTACCTATGTCATACTTTGTTTCTCACAAGAAGACACATTACATGCATCGCGAACGCACGTGGCCGCCGTGCGTTTAACGGCAGCCCTTTCATCCTTTATCTGAACGGAAATTAAATTCCAGTAGTCACCTCACGTCGTCGAGTCCTCGGCCTATACCTGATGATTCCGGTTCTGCAAGCCCCTGGCTTCGCACAGCACGCTAGAAGGCGTCCCAAATGCTGCATCTCATCCTCCGTGTTTCACAGAACTCAGGTGGCGCCACGTCCACCATCGCCCGCCTCCACTTACGTTGTGTTGGAGCCAAGATTGATTTACAAAGCCCATTTCGAGCACATGAAACGCGCAGAGTGGGATCGCTTGGAGTCGATCAATTGAGCAGCAGCGGTTGTTATTACGGGCTTCCCATAAATTTCCCCCGTTCACGCCCTCCAGGCCTAGGCGTAAATAAACACGCTTGACAAATTCATTCACCAACATCACCAAGCACGGTGCACAAAGTGCCGCAATAGCCCTGAACCGCAGCTCTTGCAAAATATATGGAAGATCGCTCAGTGTTGCCTATCGTTTCCTGCCCGTCACGACCACCATCGCTTTACCAGCAAGTTACAGAACATCAGCCTATGCCTCTCATACACTCGCAATCCGTTGGCCACCTGAGCAAGTGTAGTGTGGAAACAGATGACATCTCCTCTACGACTGAAACTTCACTACGGCGACATGTGGCATATATAGACGCTAGTGTGAGTGAAGCTCCCGTGAATATGGCTACCGCTTCCCGTGCATTATTACCTGAAATTGCAACATGCTCAAAGGCTTGCTCCCTGCCTGGCCATCGACAGAGGTGGTGCTGGTGGTCATTCGGGACGCATTAGGCATCTTCTGTCCACTGTTGCCACCTAGAAGCCACCTTCACATCCTCCCAGACTCCTTAGGCGCCGCCCGTAGTGTGCGACGTGTCCTGAACACCGACTTATTGGCACAGCTAATTCAGGACATAATTGAAAAAATTCTCCCTGATGGTGTGTGTACGATGAATTCGTCGAGATACCCACCCCGCACAAGCTTTGGTGGACGGAGCAAGAGAGAGGGTTTATTGATAAGAAAGGCAGAGAGGTTGGCCTGAAAAATAAATATCTGGCCTGCTACTCTGCTGTGGGGGACGGGAAGAGGAGATAAAAGGTCACGATGGGGACGATGATGATGGCAGGAGGCAGATGAAAAACTACTTTAAAAAAATAAAACAAGGCACACTTTCTGACATCCCAAACGCGAGACAAGGTCCGTGTCGCTCAAAAAGCGTGAGAGCGCTCGCGTTGCCTTTACAGTTGTAAAACTATCTGGCCAAGCGCCGAGGATCAAATCCTCAGAGAGCAGCGATGTGTCCAGGGGCTTCAGAGCAGATGCGAGTATGAGTCTTTCACGTGCATACGCTGGACACGCCACTAAAACATGTTCTATAGTCTCTAGCACGCCACATGTGGTACATTCCGGGGAGATCCGCTTGTCCTATTAAGTGCAAGTATTTGCGCGTGAATGCCATATTTAAACGTAGTCTACGGATAACGCATGCAATATGGCGAGGTATTCCGCGAGGAACTGAAAAAGGTCATCGTCGGATCTAGCCGTTTAAGGCGGATGTGGCGGGTGTCTGACAGGGCCCAGTACCTAGCCGTCGCCCTCCTCATCAATTCCGAAAGTAGGCAAGTTGTGTCCACTATAGAGAATGGTACAGCTGTACGCAGGCCACTGCTGAAGGCGCTCCTTGCTTCAGCGTCGGCGGTCTCATTTCCATCGGGTCCGCAGTGTCCGGGGATCCACTGAAACACTATACGGTGGCCGTTTCCCTGAGCAAATGATACGAGACTAATGATATCAAGAACCAGAGCTTGGTAGGCTGTGTGGCGTAAGAAGCATCCTAAAATGTGTAGCGCAGGTTTACAGTCGGTGAATATGCACCACTCCTGAGGCGGTTCTCCGCAGATGTGGCGAATCGATTCCCGAAGGCCCACAAGCTCTGCAGCGGTTGAAGTAGACTTGTGTCCCAAAATGAATCTGCGGGTCGTCTGTTGTGCAGGGATTTGCTGTTGATGCATTTGGAAACGCAGATCCATCCGTGTAGACGTGCACACATTTGTGGTATTCTGACCAGATGTAGGCAAGTGCGAGTTGCTTCAGTCCGCTAACCGGCATCGCAGACTTCTTGATTATGCCAGGGACATGCAGGCAGACTGAAGGCTGAGCTATTACCCATGGGGGCTGCAAGGAATGATGTGGCAGGGCATAGTCTGATGGCAATTCGGAGCGATGGAAGCGCAATGCGCGTGCAAAACTGCTGTCCGGTCGCTCAGCAAAAATCTTCGTCAGCGGGTGACAGCGGTGCCGTGTAAGCGCACGTAAATATACACGAAGTGGTTCGTGTGACAGGTAGACCGATATTGGGCACGCACGAGATTCCTCAATCGTGCCTTTGTTCAAGGCACAACGTGGTAATCCGAGGCATATCTTGAGCGCCTGTGCTTGGACACTGTAATGTCCGCAAGCAGGAAATACTCATGTTAGAGAGTACAGGAAGGCTTTAACGAATGTAGCCAATAAAGAGGGTATAGTAAAGTCGAAGCAAGGAGCGCTCCATTGGGCCCCATTTAATGCCTGCCACAAAGCGAAGCGCATGGCAAAAAAGAGTGAGTCTTTTCTTTAGCATGTTTATATGCCTCGACCATGACAGACAGCAGTCAATGATAATGCCCAAAAATCTGTGGTGGGAGACGTATGGTATTGCAACCCCTTGAAGAGTTACCGGGTATGGCAGACAGACTTGCGCGTGAATGCGTCCACAGCACATTTTTCAGCTGCCAAGTGCAAACCCTGACGCCGTAGCTACCTTGAAGTAGATGACACGGCACGTTGTAATCTCGCACGCATTTGCGGACGTGTCGAACACGACGCCCAGATGCAGATATCATCAGCATAGGCACTGATGTGAATGTTAGTGGGAAGTTCATTCACCAGTCCAATCAATGCCACGTTAAATAGGGTTGGGCTAAGAACTCCTCCCTGAGGAACTCCACGGCAAACCTGATGACGGGTAGTCTCCCCATCAGGCGTAGACATGTAAACAGACCGGCCGTTGAGGTAGCTCCCAATCCACGAATACATCCGGCGCCAACGCCAATGTCGTCAAGGGCATCAAGGATGGCGTCATGAAGTACATTATCGTAGGCCCCCTTGATGTCCAAGAAGACAGCAGCGACGAGTCGGCTACTACGTTTTTCATTTTCCACTGTCGATATGAGGTCGATTACGCTGTCAATCGAAGAACGTCCCCTCCGGAACCCGGTCATCATATCCGGATAGAGAGCATTCTGCTCTAAAAACCATTCGAGGCGCGCCAGCACCATTCGCTCCATAACTTTGCCGACGCAGCTTGCTAATGCAACTGGCCGGTATGAGGTAAGCTCATAAGGAGGTTTGCCATGCTTCAAAAAACCAGGCGGCTGATCTTCGTGTTCTGGAACGATTCCGGAAGCCCATGTATCATTGTAGTAACTGAGCAGCACAGTTCGGCCTTCCATGCCAAGGTGAGAGAGGGACGCGTACAAAATCCCGTCAGGACCAGGTGCATATGGACGCCTACACGAGGAAAGAGCAGCTTCTAGTTCAGCCATCGTGAATAGCATGTCATAGTGGTCATCTGGTGAAGGTGGTACAAAAGCCTCCAAACTGGTTGATGGTACCATAGTTGTGCCCACAACCATTTTGCAGAATTCTTCTGCTACCTCTACATTATTACGGCGTTGGTAAATAGACAGGGCATGGAAAGGATAGCGTTCCTGCGGGGGTGAACGCAAGCTCCTAGCTACATGCCAAATACGCGACAGTGGTTTGCGAGGGTCCAGCGATGAACAGAACTGCCTCCAACGTTGTCTCCCTAGTCTCGCTAGGTGGCGCTTTATTTGTCGTTGAGCTCGGCGACAAAGGGCAAGATCACGACGGAGCAAATCACGAATCAGTTTCTCCACGTTCCTTTCAAACGCTTCCAACCTCTCCGATGAAAATACTCCTTCAAGAAAGAAAACCTCCGGTACTCCCGCCGTGTGGCACCGACCTCTCTGACGGCCATGCACACTGGGAAGAGGACTTGCTCCGAAGGTTACTCCCCCATGTCACCGTCACCGCAGCGGTAACCTGGTCGTGGCCGGCACAATACCATGCCCCTTCTGTCCCGCTCCTGTCTGCGAGGCACACATAAAACACTTGCTCTGGACCTGCCCCTCTTTGCGTGCTCTCCGGAAGAAACACTTGCTCCGGTGAGGAATGCTCCCAGGCCGTCCACCAGATGGAAAAGAATAGATATTTGAACCACACCACCGGATGTTACGGGACCATCTTTGAGCGCCTAGTGTGTGCCTATATTTGTAAACAATACATCAAGCCAGCAGGCACACTGTCTTTTTACTAGTGATATTTATGAAACCTTGTAAAGAACCTCTTACTTGACTGTAAAGTATTTTCTGTGTTGCAGTGTCCAGTGTTCTCTGCATTTATATTTTTTTATTAAGTTTTCCTGAGTTCCCAAGTTAACGGGACCTATCTTTAGCCTTTGCATTTTCTGCTAACTATGCCTTAGCTAATCACAAAGCCATGCGTGTAGCTTCTAGATAGGGGTTGGGCATTTTAGGTGTTTTATTTATTTATTTATTTATTTATTTATTTATTTTATTTATTTTACCCTCAGGGCAAAGCATTACAGAGGGGAGTGGGTAATACATAATAACACTGAAAATACAAACAACAGCAGAGAACAATAAATTATCACAACATAGATAAGTTAGAACAAGTGATCAACACAATATATCATTCAATAGAAGCGGTAACAGCAGACCTAAACAATACAGGGTCAGGAATTGTGGCAACTGAGGAAGGAAGGTGGTTCCAGTCATATGACGTGCGAGGAATAAAAGAATCCGAGAATGTGTTAGTTTTGCATATAGAAATGCCTACCTTATGTATGTGATCTGTGCGGCGTGAAATATATGAAGGGGGAAGAAGTAACGCGTAGCGAATAGACTCATGATGAAAAATTTTGTGAAAAAGGCACAGGCGTGCAATTTTGCGTCGTGATGCAAGTGAAGATAGGCCTAGGGCAGTTTTCATAGCGGTTACGCTGGATGCACGCCGAAAGTCAGAGAGAATAAACCACGCTGATTTGTGTTGTACCATCTCCAGTAGGTCGCTCAAATTCTTAACACCAGGGTCCCAGATTGATGAAGCATATACTAGTTGTGAACGTACGAGTGTCGTATAGAGTAGAAGTTTGATGTTAGTTGGGACTGCGTGAAAGCTACGTCTCAGATATCCGAGCATGCGATTAGCTTTGTTAGTGATGTGCTCAATGTGCGCATGCCAGCTAAGGTCAGACGTAAAAATAAAAGTTTTGTCTGTTTTTTAGAAATCAACTGCCCAATTTTTTCGGTACTTTAATGGACCACCTCTGTGTGGTCAAAAGTTCATTATCGTCTGCGTTAGCTTTTTCAGCCCAAGCAGTTCATTTGTCATTAACTTAATTTACCAGTAATTTTGCACGTCGACATAAACGTACCGCAAGTTTAATGAGACAGCAGACCGACAAGAACGCAAGAGTTTGGATAACAAGTTTTCTATGAGTTGTTGCTCTGGGTTGAGCGACAGGGCGGAGCATAGCAAGGTCTCAGTTTAACTGCGGCCGATCGTCGCGGTAGGCCAAACATGACAGTTTTCACAACGCCAATGCACGGGTTCGTCTCAGTGTCCTACATGTAAGCGATAACAATACTTAACCGACTAAGTGGTTTAAGCGCCTGATTGTAAAAAAACAGTGCTCAGCTAGCAGGTGGTGATGAGGTTGTGCTCCTCGGTCCCGCACAGGCGTGTAAGTGGGAAAATGCTTCAAATCGCATCACTGGATAGCTTACCCAACAATACCACCTTCTTATCACGCCCTTGTTTTCACTACTTAGTTAATTTTCATGTTTGCGTGTAACTCAATTTCAAGAGCAAACTAGCTATGCTTCTCCAAGAATACTGACCTTTTTCGGTAAAACCGAATTTCAAAAACTGAGATCGGCTTACTTTTTTCCCTCGAAACAAAAAAGTCCAGAAGCTAGTTAAATTAAAATTGATCTGAAAGTGGACTTGCTACTAAGGCACAGGGATTATTCTGACTGAATTAATGTGCTTGACGATTTAAAATAACGGCAGACACGCAGCATATCTGATTTACAGGGCTTGTTAGGGCGAGTGGAACTTGGCGGCCAAAAATGTGAAAGAACTTGCTACGCTGGATCCTGCGCTCCGCACGAATTTTTAAGGAGGCGATATGTTGTCTTTTGCGAACGGCAGACGGCTGGAAGCTTCATCTACGAAGAAATGGTGGAATATTGAGTTCAATGCAATTTCTCAGAAATAAGTCCCCCACCGTAAAAAGCTTATCTGGCATTACAGTGTCCGCGGAGCCAAATGTCAAGTCCAAAAATCCACTGCGTATGACACACTCTTGGTCAGATATGGAGCCCGTAAAGAGTTCACATAAACGACACAAGTTCATTTGGCGAGATGGCAGTGAGGCCCCTGAATGTGTTGGCAATCTTGCAGTTTGAGTAGGTACTCGACTGCAGTGCCAGCGGACTTGGCACTTTACATCGAATTCCTGTCGCACCTAGTACGACTCGTGTGAATGGGTACACTTCTGCAAAAGCTGCTAACAATAATTCGTCGATCACACTTTTTGAGGTACATAAATGCAGCATTGTCAGCCTCAGGTACATGTCATTATTACAAGATGTGCAAATCATTGCTACTGTCATCTGGGAGTGACAGACCTTTCACCAAGGTCTTGATCAAACAACACAAGCCGCAGGCTCACAAGCACAAGGAAAAGCTCGTTTTCTACACTTAAGTTGTTTTTTCTTTACACACTGGAGTAGCTTCGTGAGGAACACGGTGGTTCTGAGCGTCTCAAGTTGGTACCGTCTTCCCCAGGGTCTAAATATTTTTGAGTCCAATGAAATAGGTGTATTGTGGCAGGCACGTGTAAAATGTTCACGCAGCACTGTGATCCTAAAACGTTCATTGCAAAACTTTTTCACTTCAGCTCAGACATCAGTCCTTCGCTCTTCTGATTTGCATCCCTCAAGCTGTGAATTGCATGTGAAAGCTTTGTTTCGAGGTCATTTGCATACTGCAGTGTTTCCCTTGCACTAGCAAGCTCCGCCCTTAATTCTTCAGCCGACTCCTGGTTTTCCGTTGTGCTTGAAAATATCGCTTCTTCTTCTGCAGCTTGTGCCATACTGTCATCAACACTTGCAAGCATGGCCTTCAGGCACACAATTTCTGCATAAGCTGCATACTAAGGCGTCCAGCTTGTACGGCAAATGCACAGGTTTTTAAAGTCCAGCTACTAGATATATTTGCGGCGTCGTTTTGTGTAACTTCTGCATTTTAAGTTGTTGACTAAGGCGTTAGCTGGCACTGAAAATGCACAGGATTTTACATTCCAGCCTCTAAATACGTTTTGCGGCATAGTTTTGTGCACTGAGCTAAGTGAAATGTGCAGGTCCTGTCTCCTGATCGCTATGTTCAGTACTGGAGATGATTTTAAAGGGCACACTGGCAGCATGCGCCGCGCGATGGCTTGGTTCCTTCCGGCGTTTCAGAGGCTTGCTGAATGCTGAAACAGACGGCAGAGCATATTCATAGCGAATGCGTTGTACGCTTGCTACGCTAGCTACGCTACAGATTTCCCTCGTCACGCCGTATTGCGACTGTCCATTTCTTGTAAACGTCACGGTCGCTC